>NW_011888821.1:1682100-1712145 GCF_000151845.1 Pteropus vampyrus | reverse complement strand
CTCTCATTGATGGATTTCTTATCTCAAGCAACATTTAACACAACAAATTCTTTTGAAAAGTAAGATCTCAAAATCAAAACATTGTTTATAGGAACTACACATGTGAACTACATAAATGAACGTGCATTGTTGGTGGGAATATAAAATGGTGAAATTGCTTTGGAAAACAGGTCGGCAATTTCTTATAAAGTTAAACACGCACTGACCATATAATACAGCAATTCTACTAGGTATTTACTCAAGAGAAATGAAAGCATACATCCATACGAAAGCTTAAACACAAATAATCATAGCAGCTTTATTCATAATAGCACCTCCTCGGAAATACAAATTTCCATCAAAAGGTGAATAGATAAACAAATTGTGTGACATACATACAATGAAATACAACTCAGCAATAAAAAGTAGTGACTGCTGATACAGGAAGCAGCATGGATGGCTCACAAAGACATTCTGAGTAAAATCAACCAGACACAAAAGAATGTATACCGTACGATTTTATATATATGTTATTATATGTCTATGCATAATTCTATATAGATATAATTCTATAAAAGAGAAAACTAATCTATAGTGATGAAGAAAAGGGGATCAATGGCAACCTGGTGCCAGAAGTGGCGATGGAAGAAGATTAACTACAAAGGGACAGCGGACATTTTCTATAATTTTTCCTCTTTTGATGGGAAAAATGTAGTAAGAGTTTCTGGAAGGAAATGAGTGAAGCGAAAGCAGCCAAAAATGGGGATGACTACGCATGAGGAAAGTGAATCGAAAGATGGGCATAAATCTGAATGCATCTCCACATGGGAATAAGATGCATCCCGGGATATTTCACAGAACTGGGGAGTCTATACAGAGCTCTGTTTCACACTAAGAAGGTGCTTTCTTTTGGGCGAGCATTCTTCCCAGGCTACAACCTCGGTTTGCAGGAATGCTCTGCCTTCAACTGTGGCTCAGTGAGCAGCTTCCCCCACAGTGGGAAAGGTGTCAAAAAATCATAGGTGAGTTATGAGAACAAAAGAAGAACTGGGTAGCTCTGTCCAAAAGTGAGAAAGATACAGAAAAAAAATTTGTAAAGTAAAGCCAGGAGGGGAGGAATAAGAGAATGGCTAAATGTAAAAGACTGGAGGGAAAAATGAGCTCAAGCTAGATGAATATCTAGCATTACAGCAGAGAAAAGATTTAAGGACTTGTTTAAGCACTAGATCAACTTAACTAGAACACATAAATAATAATAATAACTCAAAGACAAGATGAAATGACAACTAAAAATATACGTGAGAGATAGCACATGCAAAGAAAGAAATGAGGAACAGCGAGAAACTGGAAGGATACTGTGGAAAGATAAGTATCCTTTAGATCTGGTGTAAAAGAAACGTTTGGTATAAACTGGGTGGATGCAGATAAAAATCCAGAAGTTTCAAGCTGTCAGAGAAAAGCTATTAGTTGAGGGAAACAAATATTTGTCTCCTGGTATATCCTTCCAGGAGACAAATAAAAATGGTTTAAAATTAAGAGAATGATTGTCTCTCTAGGAAAGAACTCAATGAATGAAACAGTAAAAAAAAAAAAAAAAAGCTTTCAAAGATATAACACAAGACAAATTTTTTGAAAGAGAAAAATAAAACTAAGTCTATATAATCAAAGGATATGGACATTTTAGAAGAAAATGTGAAACCGAACGATCTATATGAGGGATATTTTACATTATTGAACCGTAAAAAATTTTTTAATGATTTTTTTTCCCCCTAAGTCTTTAAGGAGACAAAAGATGTCACCTATAAAGAGTAAAATTCTGGCTGATCTCGGAGTTTTCCCAAATCAAATGTAATGCAAGAAGAAAATGGACTAATATGCATATAAATGTGATTCAGGAACAAATGCAGCTAACGCATCAGTTTGTTCTAAAGGAAGCACATAGTGATTCTCCGTAAAGAACTCAGAGAACAGAGCTCTTTGGAAAATTAGGCCTCACTACAAAATTGTGCATCGGTGCTACCTAGAAACAAAGGCAGAATATCAGGCCCCACTGCAAACCTCCTAAATCATAATCTGCATTTTAACAAGCTTCTCAGATGGTTCACTTGCATATTAATGTTCGACGGTACTTAAGAGAGGCGTTAAAACAAAGAATTTGGAAATGAAAAAATTGTGGTCAAAGGACTATGAACATTATCTCTATTTTGATATGGTCCTAATATTTGGCAATTATGAAAATCATGGTTACAGAACAAAATGTGAATGTCACCATCCTTGGCAATGTCAAAATTAATAACAATATAACTGAAAAATCTGGAAGTTGTGGAGAAGTGAAGTTGGGAAAAATTTGTGTTAAGATTCATCTTCTATGGCAGAGAGCCAAATGACATCATCTAAAAAAGCAAAAGTAGTTTAAAACATAATAACGACTCCAATTTCTCAATGTTTATGTAACACTTTTTCTTTACATTAGACGGGCCTTTTAGGAAATTATATCTTCTGCAATAAAAAAAAAAAAGCATTTATTTGAATCTCAACTATGCCATCAAATTCATGTTAGTTTATCTTTCCCTTTTTAACTCCAAATACCATAAAATGTGATCCTTTTAATAAAAAAAAATGTTAGTGTAAAGTATTTCTCTATTCTTAAATCTATATTTATGCACAAAATAATATTTAGTATGATATTCACCTAATATGAATGATGGTTCTTTAGGATGGCCATATATGGGGGTGATTTGCAAAGTTCTTCTTTCTGTATTTATCACTTAGTGTGTTTATAATGAACATGCATCTTTTGTAAAAAGCACAAAATTATAAGTAACCTTAAGGGAAAGAGAAAGGACACAAGTCTTATTCTACTATAGTCTGCTGATTTCTTTCTTCCAAAATCTCTTCTCCAAGGTTTCCAGATGACCACGCTCAGTTTTTGTTTTTGTTTTTTTTTTTATCAGCATCCAGTCTCCTGAAACCTCATTAAACGGCCACGTTCAAGAGGCAGGAAGCAGACTGCTCTTCATTATTGGTGTACATCCCTCGTGCCGAATACACATAATGGCACAGCGTGCTCAGTATGTATTTGTTACATGAATGAATGAATCTTACTTTCTCCATGAAGGCTTCGTGATAAACCAAGTGTCCTTTTAAACATCTGACTAGGGTTGAGCTGGCTGACTTGAATTTTAAGTAACTAAAGGACTGAAAAATCGGGTGACCTTTTCTCAGCAAGAATCGGGATGTGGCTAATTGAGACTAATCCATACTATCTAGGTGCTCAGCAGTTGTAAATCTGATCCTTAAGTTTGTATGAACATGACTTTTTCATGTTTGAATGTGGCTTAATTAAGCAAAATGTCTTACGTGAGGATTCAAATCCCTGTGTAGATTAAACGAGTCTATTTAGGATCCACTAAGACTTTGAAAGTTTTTCTCATATTGTAGCACATTGCATTACATCCCACACCACAGCGGAATAAAAGAAAAGTTCAGAGACAGAGAGAGAGAGAGAATCACTGAATTTGAGAGCTGTGTGTGACCTCAGAGACCATTGAGAACAACCTCTCATTTTACCCATGAAATCGACTCTCTGTCAAAGAAAAATAGGCCATAGAGAAGAAAACGCCTGATTCTTGCTTCCTCATTCCCTAAGTGGCAATCTTAGGGTACAGTGGATCGGAGCTGCAGAAGGGCTCGGTCTAAGTTCCGGCTTTGCCTATCACGTCACATGTCTACACGGGTGAGTCTATTACTCTCTTTTGGGTCATCAGTGTCCACTTTTTCTGAAAATAAAGAATCGTATTAGGTGCATACCCATCCGACTCTGTTCTTGAAGACATGGAATACTGATTTAACAATAACAGCATAATTCACTTACTTGGAAAATGGGCACATAAAGGAAAACCTAGCTATTTGGGTTGGATCCAGGGTGGATCCCTGATCACTTGCCCCCTTCCATTTCCAACCGAGATCCCTTACAGTGTTGACATTCAGAATGACTTCTAGGGAAAACCAAGATTTTTAAAGCATCTAATTATCATAACAAAAGGAGCAAGACCCACAAAGCGGTGACTGAACCGTTTTATTTCTATTCGAAAGAATAAGTGATGGAACCTCGATCCACCACAAGTTTCATTGTAAGGTAGGGAAGGGCCATCACCAATAAAATGATTTTTCAGCAGTGCTCGGGGGGAGTGAGACCTATTTATATTTCTAGTAAAACTGATTAATGTTGCCTGAAGAGGTGACAGTCGGAGGAGAATAATACAGCTAGGTGTGAGGCACCTGCACCCTCTGATGAAAGAAAGTCAAAACGGAACAAGAACTGAGTCGGAGATGGTGAGTTATAAAAAGAAGTGTAACCTCGATCATAACAGGAATAATAACAGAGTCAGACAAAGCTGTGTTTGACCAAGATGACCCTGGAATCTTCTGTTTACTAATTTTATACAACTGTAATGATTAGGACTCTCTAGCTGTGGCTTTCTTCCTAGTTCCCCCAAATAAGCACATGAGCCTTATTTTGCTTATTTTACAATGTCTATGGGAAAATGGTAGAGAGAAAAAAAATACAATAAACGTGGGAAACCATAAAACTCAAAAACTTATAAGGTTCTTATAGTTCTTGTTCTAAAATTTCTGATCCCTTTTGAGTTGGCAAGTGAAAAAAAGCGATGAAGAATGAGGTTTCGAAGTAGCCATTTAATTGTTGGGCCAGTCACCTTGGTTAAATCAAACCTTTGATCTCCAATACCTGGCTGCTGAAAATGGGGCTACGTTTTATTAAGAAAAAAATAATAAATAATCATTCAGGTGAGACGTGGACATAGCGTAAGAGATAACCGTGGCGTGCAAATAACTCAAATTTGGCAAATGTTGGCTTAGTGGATGAGTTAACCTACATTTGAATATCAGCCAGGTAACTTAGTTCTGGGACTTCGAATAATTTCTATAACCCTTCTCTGTCTCCTTTCCTTCTAGATAATGGGCAAATAATACTATCTACTTGTATCCAGCGTCATAATAACACCAGTACATCTCCTGGCAGAAAGAATGGCAGTAATGATGCTCAGTACATGGGAATGAGGGTTGTGTTTTTGTTCGCTGGATTAATGTCTATGTCCTCCCGTTCGACTTTCAGTATTTTGGAAGCCTAGATATTGTCGGTTTATTTCTTCCTTAAAATTATTCCAATAGTAAGTACCAAAGACATGTTGTTGAATTAATTAATTAATTAGAAGAATATACAAGCCCTCCCTAGGACTCACCAGGAATAAATTCTGCTCCCGCGGATTTGTAGTATTATTTTCCCCCTAACGGTTGTCGCGATGCCATTATTAAACTCTCAAGGAAAAGCCAACAGAGGGCCATTTCAAAGTCTTGAGTTACACTTCCGGAGAATAGATTGTGACAAAATCTCCTCGCTGGTAACTACAGATGGTGCCTCTTTCACCATAAAGGTGTCTCATCTGTTTTTCTTGCCACTTCTTAGGCTATTTGCCACAATTAAGTACGTACGGCAGCAGAAAGGCCCACAGGCTAGTTTATGTTGTGTTTAAAAAGTTAATTAAATTGCCAAGTGGTTAAGTTGTTAAATTTAAAGTTAAAAAAGAAATTGATTAGCGAGTTTCCTCCTGATTAAAGTCATGAGACCCATGTGTTTGATTTTCAACTTGGTCTTTTCCAGCAGTAAACATTAAAAATAAGAAAAAAAAAATTCCATTTTATGACCAAGCCCTCTACGATGTCTTTTGTGTGATGCATTAGCTGGGGAAAAGGCAGTTAAAATTACAATTCATCTACACACAAAACTTCCAAAGAACATGTTTCTTCTGGCAGGGTAGAGTGAGGGGTAGGGTGAGTTAAAACTAAACATCTGTCAGAATGATTGTATGCCATTTTCTATTTTATAATCTGATCTCTTGCAGTAATAGAAAACAAGATGCCCTTTCTAGTCTTAGGATGCTGGAGGAACTGACAGGGCTTTAACGTGGAGGGAAAATATCAGTTAATGGTTTCAGGAGGCAGACAGGTCTGCCTTAATTTCCGCCTTCACACATGTGATGGTAGACCAGTGGGTTTCCATTTCTCACTGGTTCAATGAGGACATTATAATATATGCTTCAAAGGATCATGGATCAATTAATGAAATAACGCCTACGGTAACACTTGTTTAAAATAACGGTCTATGGTAACCATTATTTAAAAACTGCCCTACCAAGAAAGACTATATAGTATAGTGAACACACTTGAGAGACTGTAGGGTTAAGCATAGAGTCCAGCCTCTGGGGACAAAGGTCAGATGTCAACTCAGTCAATAGTGTGAACGTAGATAAGTGACTCGCTCAGCTTCTCTGCCACGGGTTTCAGGTCTGTGAAGTGGGTTTGATGACAGCGGGCAATGCATAGGGCTAATGTGAAAATTAGATGAGATAAAAAAATATTCTTAAAACAGTACTCCCATGCTCTTAGCCAGTCCTTCATTGCCTCTTTTAGCTCATCTACAAAGTGGGGTGCTTACTAAATGACAGCCATTATAATTATATCACTTAGAAGATGCATTCGGATCTATATCTATATATATCCACACTCAGATATAATATTATGGAACATATATTACATATAGAGAGAAATATGTAGGTATACTTATAAGAGCTAATTTAAAGAGAAACATATGAGAATAAATTTGAATCTTAAGAGAGGCTTCAGTGGAATCAGCGTTAGAATAATCGAATCCACAAGTTGGAAGAGGTCTCGGGAATTATCAGATCTACCCTGACTGCTGAATGAGACCCTCTGACAGGCTGTCACTGGAAATGTGACGTGGAACTCTCTGCCTTATGACAGCCTGTACTAGTGCCGGACAGCTCAAATGTGGGGCAATCTCTTTCTTCTACTGATCTGAAGTCTGTCTTCCCTCCGTATGGGGTTACACAGAAGACATCTGCTCAGTCTCTCACATGATAGCTCTTGAGAGACTTGATGACAACAGTCATGGATCCTGAGGCATCTCTTCTCCAGGATAAAAAGCCTCCCTCTTCAGCGAACACACACTCAAGATTCACTTCAGATGCTACCACCTCCTTGAAAGTCTCCCTTGCTTTCTCTGAGAGGAGCTAGGCTCACCTTCTTCAGAGCTCCCATGCTCAGTCAGTTCTTCATCGCCTCTTTTAGCCTAATTACTGTCATTACATTTGATGTTCATTTGCTTCCCCAACTAACCTGTGATCTAGAAGGCTCATGGCTGATGCATACCTGTATCCTCCTGGCAGTGCATATTTACAGCTGAAAAAAAGTATAGAGGTTCCTCAAAAAATTAAAAGTAGAGTAGCCACATGATCTAACAGTTCCACTTCTGGATATACACCCAAAAGAAATGAAAGCAGGGTCTCAAAGAGATATCTGTACACCTGTGTTCATAGAGAATTATTCACCATAGCCAAAAGGCGGGAGCGACCCACCATTTGTCCATCAGCAGATGAGTGGATAAACAAAATGTGCTATATACAGTCACTGGACTATTATTCAGCCTTAAAAAGGAAGGTAATCAACATGGGTGAACCTAGGGGGGTATTATGTTAAGTAAAATAAACCAGTCATAACAAGACAAATAAATCCTGTATGGTTCCACTTCTATTCCACTAGAGTGGTCAAAATTCATAGAAACAGATGTAGCATGGTGGTTACCTGGAACTTGGAGGATGAGAAATGCGGAGTAAGTGTTTAACAGGTACAGAGTTTCAGTTTTGTAAGTTGAAAAGACTTCTGGAGATGGATGGCGGTTACGCAACAATACTTACTACCACAGAACGGCACACTTAGAAACAGTTAAGGTGGTAAATTTTATGTATGTGTACTTTATCACAATTAAAATTTTGAACAAAATAGCTACTGCAAATGAGTGAATAAATGCATATAGGCTTTAACTAAAAGGAGCAATGCCCAATAATCTTTGCAGACACTATGACTGAGCGACAGAAGGTAATTTGAGGAGGGCAAAGATACTTCTGGTCTTCTCAAATCATACCTTTTAGGCAGCTGCTTATTCTGTATCCACTCAGAGCCTGTTTTAATGAGAACAAAGGTGACTTAAGCTGATTCAAGAGATCAGTATAAACCCTACTGTTTCTTTCATTCACATTCTCTTTTTGAAAACCAACGCTATATATTCAACAATGCCATAGGTTTGGAGAGCAATGCAGTCAACTTTTCTCTGTAGTTAGTAAAAGACACTCCAGGGGACACACTTTCCCAGTGAGTAGTTGGCCCCATCTGTAGATTTATAGAGAATTTATAAAGAATAATTTTCACAAAGAGATCTAGGTTTTAATCTCAACTGACGATAAATCAATGTGTCCTTTGACAAGTCCTGCCATCTCTCGTTGAATGGCGCCATCTAAAAATAGGAAGTCAGATTTTGATCGTCACTAAGAAAGCAGTAAAACAAGATGTTCAAGAGCTTGGGTTTAGAGTCAAGCTGACTCTAAACAAGTCTAGTACAAGTGTCAACACTTGAATAATAGTAAAACTTGGCTACATCAGTTAGTCCCTCTGAATCTCAGTTTTTCCCTCTTCAAAATGGGGCTAGTAATAGAAATGACCATAGATAGACTTTCAAAACCAGTGAGGTCATATCAAAAAGTCTTATCACGACACGCAGTAAGAACTCAATGTATTTTAGCCTCTGCTTCAATTGTTTCTCCCTGCTCTAGTGTTCTCGGCCAGAGGACAGCAATTCTGCCAACAGTTTCCTGGAGACTCAAGACTAAGAACCTAAGACGTGCGCAATGGCCTTGTTGTGTCAGGCTTTTCTGAAAGAGGGCCAGAGGTGTCCTTCATTTACAGGGCCAATGCAATGTCATCATGGATCTTAGGACACACAGACACTCAGGGGCCAGGCTGCATTTACAGGTTGCCTAAATTATTCCACGATCCTTTCCAAAGACTTCGCAAAACACCCAGCCAGCTCCCATAATTCAAATACAGCGTATGCACCTAAATTTACATTCCTGTACTCTTTCAAGTTTGCATCTCCTTGAGTATAACTTAGGGTTTACGGATTTCAAACATGTAGAACATTTTGTTATCCACCTTGTTACACAGAGCCTCCCCAACTAACAAAGCCCAGGGCCCACAAGGCTAATTTTCCTCTGTATCTTTAGGCTATTCTACCAAGGTTTGAAGACATAATTGGTTAATTCAAACCAACAAACAATTTAGTGAATGTGTCCTGAAGTATGGCAGTCAAACATCAAGGCCATCAGCCTCTTGGCAGTATATCTTTCCCCAATAGTAACTCATGAAATCTTCAGGGTTTTCCGTAATGGTAATTCCCCAGGAAAAGTCATTTTTCAATCTGGGTCTTTTTCCATTGAAAACCATCTTCCATTCTCCATTTCCCAGAAGCCAGGTGCACAATACGTTCCCAAATGCCACTGGGTTTCACCAAACCAAACCACAGGTGACAATCCTCAAATGCCAGGTGAGTGTCACAGGTGGGTCTCTTCCACTCTGCTTTGCCGGGATGTCTTACACGAAGGAAATGTTTGCTCTTCATTTCTGTGAACAGTCAGCTGTGGCAACGTGGATGCCTGTAACTGGATTTCATTATGGAAAGCGTGCTAAAGAGCGCCACGGGCTCGAAAATCCATTAAACTGTTTTCTATTGCTTTACATATTCTTCTATGATAAAAATAGCCTGATATTGGAATTTAAGAAGCCTCTGCCTAAAGGCAAACAGATGGTTATTAAGAAGATTATAACAAAGAGGGGGATTATCGAAAAATAAAATGTGGGTTGGTGGGGGGAGGCTCGTTCTTACACTTCGGGCAAATTGGTTTTGGGGGGTGACGTGCTTCCCAGAATCTGACACTTGCCTCTTTTTGCCAGTAAAACCTCTCAGCACCTCGGTCACACCGAAGAGATTTGCAGCTGTGGGTTGTTGGGTTTTATTTGGCAGCAGTCTTTCTCTGACTGCCCGGGGGGTATCTTTGCAACTTCTCCTCTCTGAAAATGCAATTTGTGTTCCAACGTCCACTCACCATAGCTCTTGACACAAGAGATGCTGTCTTTTTTTGAAGAGATGCTGTCCTTTCTCCTTGCACCTGTTTCCTTCCTACACCTCCTCCCCTCCAGAGACAGCGCAGGGACCACCTGCACGTTCTGCAACATGCTTGCTTATCCAACTGGCATTTCCGCCCATCCAAACACTCAGGTCTGGGCAACAACCAACCTTGATTCAAGATGTTGCGATTGACTTTTGCCTTTATATCCTTCTGAGTACTTTGGAATTGCTGCCCTGAAGTACCTCCCACTAGCTTTTCCTTTCTGAACGGCCATATGGAAACCTATATTTTACCTCAAGCGCCAGAAGTAATATTTCTCATCATGCTGCTTGTTCTACTTGTCCATTAACTGTCACCCTCCAAGGTCTTGGAATATGCTCCCCCAAGCCCCACCCCTACCCTGACACTCTCAACTCCTGCATTTTGTTGAGGTCGTTTAAAAATTCAACTCCCAGGTATCATTACATGTTTCCAGATTATCAAAACAGAAGTGTGTGCTTCCGTTTTGAGAATTCTTGTCTAAGCACAGATTCTAATTCCTAGTCATAGTATCATCATCCCATTAGGCATAATTACATCCCAAGACTCGTTGCTCTATTTGTGGAATACTTTGTCTTTTCCTATCTAGCGATATTCATTTTTCATCTCATTTTCTCCTGGTTAAGATACGTCTTCAGTCAACTTCTTCAAACAGACTCTCCTCTGCTCTTGAATGAGTTATATTTTGGCTAGATGTATAATATTTTCATCGTTGTTCATTTCTGCTAGCTATTTCCATAGGCTATTAAGTGTGGTAGATGAGCAGTTGGAAACCTGACTCTCTCCTCTTTGTTTGTAATCTGTCCTTGTCATCAAAAAGTGTGCAAAAAAATTATTTTTATCTTCGAGATTTGGATATTTCACTAGGATTGACCGCGTGCCGAGAAGTTGCGAGTCTTTTTGACCTAACCGTTCATGTTTCTCTTTAGTTCAGAGAGTTTTCTTCTGATTTCTGTGATTCCTTTCTCCTCAGTCGGTCTTTTTATCGGTTAAGAATGCCAAATGTTGCATTTTAAGACTTGTGGATTTGTAGTCAGGTCTTTCGGTTTGATATTGGAGCTTTACAGCTAGCTGGCTTAATGAGTGTAACTCTTATGGATAGAAAGTTTAGATCGAGAAACAGAGTATTCATAATACCCAAAGCCATCTTCACTCTATCAGTTACTCATTCCTTCCTTCCACCAACACAATGATAACCAATACTTTTATTTCCAACAGCGTGCGTTCGTCTTTGTCTCCTTTTCTGCTTTATGTAAATAAAATAATAAGGTATGCACTATTTTGTGTCTGGCTCCTTCCATTCATATTGGTGTATATAATTGCAGATCATTTCTCTCATTTCTGTGTATTATTCCATTGCCTGAATAGGCCACATTTCCTTTACTCATTCTACTGTTGATGGGCATGTGGGTAGCTTCTAATTTCTCCCAGAATTTTTGAAGACCTAACTCCATTTTCTTCTGGACTTCACTGAGGTGAATAAGTTTGGACTTGGTCTATACAGTGTTACTCATACATTACTATCTTTTTTCCTGTGGAGATTTAAATTTTTTCTCTGAATATTTGCTATTTTGATTTTTTTTTTTTTTACCGTGGTGTGCCTCGGTCTGGATTCATCTTTGTTTAGCCTACTCACTGCTCCACTGCTCAGACTTTTAAAAAATAACAATGAATTCCTTACAGGTAGCCACATTTCATAATTACCTCATTTACTTTTCATGACATTCCTGCAAGAAAAGATCATATTACACAATTTACAGGCGAGCAAACTCTGGCTCAAAATATGAAAACGTCTATGCCCACTTTTGAAAGAACTCTGATTCTAATAACTACCATATCTTACATTCTTATGGAATGCCTGATTCTGCACATTAATGTTGCATTCTGATGGGGCAGTATGCCTTTAAAGGGTAGTAAAGAACTAAAGATGCACCATGAATACAAACAAAAAATGTAAATAAAACCAAGAGTTTCATAATCAAATATGTTTAGAAAATATTAGGCTAAATACGTTTATTTACTTTGTTTTACTACATGATTTAAAGCCTTTAATATGTTTCTGAGCTCTAAACACCCCCAAGGGGAAGTGTTAGGGATAAATAACATGTGGCATTTCCTAAATATAAAACCTTTCTTAAGATTATGATCTGTTTATTTTTACCCACTATTTTATTATGAAAATTTGCAAACAAATTGAAGAGTTGAAACAATTGTACAGTGAATACCCATGTATTCATCACCTAGATTCTACAATTTAGACTTTGATTTATTTGTTTTATCATCCATCCATTTGTCCATCTGTCCATCCATCCATCTAACCATTCACAAAACATTTTATCTATTTGTCTGTCTATCTATCTATCTATCTATCTATCTATCATCTATCTATCTATCTATCTATCTATCTATCTATCTATCTATCTACTTATCTATTTATCCTTTTATCCATTTATTGGCCCATCTTATATTTGGAGGCCCTTCAAAATAAATTGCAGTACCCCAAAATTCTTCAAAGATAAACTTTAGCATGGATGTTATTAAGTAGACTTAATCTTATTGTATGATTCTGTTATTTATTGAGGTAAAACTTACTCAAAGTATAGTGCACACATTTTAAGAATTTTTAAAGATTTTTAAAGAATTTTTAAAGAATTTTTAAAGATTTTTTAAGCTAAAATTAAATTTAAAATTTAAATTAAAATTTTAAATTTTAAATTTTAAAAATTTTAAATTTTAAATTTTAAATTTTTAAAGAATTTTGACAAATGCATCGATCTGTATGACCCAAATTTGTAACCCCAGGTTTCTGAATGCCCCTTTCCAGTCAATCCTCACTCCCGTTCACGAACCCAGAAGAAACCATTTTTTCTTATATATATATATTTTTCACCACCAACCAGCAAAGATCACCATCGGCATTTTTTCCCACCACAGATCAATTTTGCCTCTTTAAAATGAATCTGCTCTTTCACTCATGATGATGTTTTGAGATTCATCCATGTTGTTAAATTAAATGTACCTATAGTTAGTACAGAAGCTGTTCTCTCTTTTTTTTCTGTAGCACCTTGCTGAAGAGGTTTGCTCTGGAATCCACTTTAGGGGATGCTGGGCTACAGATTTGAGGAAGAGAAGGGAACTGATTGAATAAAATAAGGGGTCTTCTTTTCAACACAAAGACCCAATAAGCCACTTTTAAGTTTGGATATTTTCAAATATATTTTGCCTCCATTAAAATGCGCAAAGTATGGAACACTAGGTAACTGGAATGGGCAAGAGAGAAATGTCTATGGTTTTAACTTATGACTTGATTTATTTTTAATGCAGACTTGCTTTAAAATTTTTCTATAACAACTCGAAATTAATGAGTGTTACTTTTCTCAACATAACATTTAGAAGCTTGCCTATATCTCAAGAATGCATAAGAATACAATTAGGCAATGAAATATAAAGTACTCTACAAACTGCAAAGTACTCTATGAATGTTGGTTACTGTCAATTTTCTCCCATTTGGACTCATAGGAATTTGATGTTGCAAGAAAATGTAGAGATTGATCGCTTCATCAATCCCTTCAATTTCTAGTCAAGAAATTGACCTGGAGGAGAAAATGACAAACATGGGCACGGTGACCCAAAGCACTCCAAATGTCATCTTTTTACTACATCCCTGCCTCTTAGTTATATCCCTCTTGAATGCAAGTTGGATTTAAATCTGGTAATAACGTCACCCAAATGTAGGTTAGGTTTTAAATTAAGAAAACCCGGATAAATTTTTATCTTATACCTATTAGGGTATAAGATATACCTTATACCTTTTATCTTATACCTATCTGGCTTGCCTAGAACTGTCCTAATTTAAGTACTAAATTTCTGTCTGCCCCCAAGAAACACCTCAGACCCAGAAAAACAACATCTGGTCACCCCAAAACTTCCTGGAGGCCAGAGAGCTTCATAGAAGACAGTTGGTCCTTCTCAAGGAACAATCAGAAAACCACTTACATATGTTCCCTCCTTCTCTACAGGAAGCAGGTGTCAAACAAGAATGCTTCATGTAGTACTTGACCAACAAACCAACCTTATTTGGGGAGCCATATGATGCCATCATTATGAGCTAAGATATTAGATATCCTGCATTTAAATCTCAGATCTGCTCCTTGTTAGCTCCATGACCTTGAGCAAGTCACTTTGCCCCTTTAAGTTTCAAATGTCTTGACTTTGAAATGGGGAGAATACCTATTTTCCAAGTTATTTTGGAGATGAAATGAAATCACGTCTGCCAAGCGCTTAGCAGGGTGCCAGGCATATTGCTAGAGTCCTGTAAAGAGTCACTCCTTTTATGATTCACTCTGCAAGCCCTACAGGAGAAGCTTCAAGACCGAGCTGGGAACAACTTCCACAGGGACCCTACCCATGAACACGCCTACTGTCTAGTTTCCATTGGGGGGAAATTCATTTCCATGGAATGGAAAGCAGCAGACACTCGCCCTAGCTCTAAGGGTTAAACAAAGAGGCAACTGCTTTAACATCGGAATGTTTCTGTCACCCCCTTTTAATGTGAAACCTTTTCATCTGCGCTAAAGCTTCAGAAGTCAGATTTCACCGAACTCACTTTGAGACTTGTGCTAGCATGGGGCTTTAATTACCTTTCTCAGACACAGGGATAGCTTTTGTCTTTAAGAAAGAAAGAAAAGAACGAACACACTCTTTTTATTTCCCCCTCTTCGTTCATCTTTTTTTTTTTTTTTTCAGATTGAAATCTTTTGTTCCTGGCACTTTCCATATGCCATCCTTTAATATTTAATCAGCCCCCACCTCATCAGAAGACTGCTGGCCTCATTAGATAATTAATGGTTGCCGGCATCGCATTTGCTTCAGTTAATACATCTGCAGCCAGCAATTAGAGCCTGAGTTTATTAGTTGCTCTGGCTTCATTCATTGGGGAAGCAATTCCGCCTTTGATCAAAGCCGCTGGGATCTGTATATGTGGACAGCTTGCCCCCTCTTCTGCGGGATTCTTTTGTTTACATTTTTCCTTCAGTTTTGAAACACTGTGCATCCTGGCCCTGCCACGAACAGTTGGCGGGGAAGATTTTCCTTCTATAATTTAGAAGGTAATTGGGTAATTCCATGCAGGAGAGGGAGAGGCTGCAGAGTGACTCTCTGACTTGGGGTGGGTAGAGGGAGAAGGGGAAGGGGAAGCTGCTAGCTAATTTGTTCTTTTGGAAATGTCTATTTTTCTTAAAAAAAAAAAAAAAAAAGGAGCCATAGATCCAAAAACTCATTCAGAAGGAATGCTTGCTAAGAAATGAGATCTAATATATTAAGTAGCTGCCTCAGGTCTAGCTGTTCGGAGCTGGGAAGTCGCGGGAAGATGGGGTCTTTTGCCATCTTTCTTCTCTAAACTGGACTTTCACACTCCGGCCCATCCCTACCTCGGTTCTTGTTACGACGTGGAATTGTGTCATTGTCACCTGTTTTTCAAGTGTCCTTTGCTGGCGACTCCCATCACTGCCGGTTTCTTCCTGGTGATTAAAATCTTGGCATACCACCAAGATTAGTTCCCTAGTCAAATCCCTCTTCCCCCTTCCCGATGCCAGAAATTGGGGGAGAGGATCATTAAGAACACAATAATGATGTGATGTCTGAACGAATCGAGGGTGGTGTTTTGTAGGAGAAAACAAAGAAAATACAGCTTTACGAATGGGAGGAAATGAACAAGGAAGAGTAGGAAAGACAAGAAGCAATAAAAGTTTCTTTGAGGCTGAATTACTCAGTCAAGACCAATCCAAATATATATGTCATAAATGATAATGATGACGATAACAAATGTTTACTTGGCGTTTTCCAGGTGCCAGGCATCTTATCTATGCTTCTAAAAAAAAAAGTGAGTTTTCTCATTTAATACTCTACCACCTTTCTCTACCACCTTTCTCCCCATTTTGAGGATGTAGAAAAAAGATTTCCATAGATTTTAAACATGTTTTCCCAAGATCACACCACGCATAACATCTGAGCTGTCATTCACTGAGCTCCAGTCATGTATGAGCCAATTTGCATACAAAAGTTTGTTTCATTCCCAGCAAAATTGTGCAAAGTTCACTGAAGTTAGGTCACTTACCCAAGATCATACAGCAAGTAGGGAGGCCGTTTAATTCTCAAGCCTTTTCCCACTATTACAAAGCCAATACCATCTGGGGTCCCTTCGGCTTCCTCAAAACTATGTGCTAAATTTCATAATGTTCTACCATGACATTCAGACCCTTTGGATGAGTCATCGGGGATCATATATGCTTCTTCACACCTAAATGGTAAGACTGTTATGTTGCTTTACTTATTAATTGTTTTCTGCGGGGTCAGTTGAGTTCTCAACCTCAGGTTGAGTGTGGTCAGAGATGATCCAAATCTAAAAATGAACAAGGCAGACATCTGCCCTTCCTGTGCAGTGCTTCTCAAACTCTGATGCACACACAAATACTACGGTGCCATTGTCACGCAGATGCTGACTGTGAAGGGTGCGGGGGACTGAGATTCTGAAATTCCTAACAGGATTTCGGGTCTCCCCGATGCTGGCAAAGCAGAGGTTCTCGTACCAGAACGTGTCCCAGCATCACCTGGAGTGCTCGTGTTTCTAAATACCAATTTCTAGGCACCATCCCAAATGATTTTAACACAAATTCAGAACCACTGGTTTAAAGAGAAAAAAATCCGAGCCGGACAAGTCAGTCGAGTGTCGCATGAGCAATACAAACCACGGGAGCAGCAGGAGGCGGACAGAAGGCATTCCCGTTTATAAGACTAGACTAAAGACATCTCTGGATTATAAACCATCTGATGCTCCCGCTGCTCCTCCGTAAAGCACACAATGCTATGACAGAGAAATGGGACTTACCGTCTTAGCTCCATGACAAGTGTTCTGGGCGAACATGGACAAGCTGTCACACGTCCATGGTCTCAGCGTTCTCATCTGTGAAACGAATCTAACACTTCACCCGCTGTTGGAGGAGGTCACGGGGGAGGATGTGACTGCAGGTTGAGCTGCGAGCTAGGCACGGGCACTGGGCGTCCTCACCACCTGCCCCTGTCCTTAGAATGTACATTCTACCCACCCTTTCCATAGCGTGAGCTGTGTCAACGAGGTGGCTTTGAGAGAGTAAGATGATGTTGAGACCACCTGGACTGTGCATGTATGTGGCTGAGCCCCTCCGTTAAGGCCTCTACAGAAACTTTTAAGATTCTGGAGGGTGGGTGCAGAGATCTGCTTGTCTTTCAGCTGCCCCAAGGCAAGCTTCCTAAGAAGTTCTACCTCTTAAACATGCCACTTACCCATCTGGAATGGTTGTCGTCTCTCTACTGTTTCTCTTCGCCTTCCCGGTACGGGGTCCAGTTTTCCAAGCAGCAATTGGCCAGCCAGTTAGGAGACAGAAGAAATGAGTCTTGGGAAGGAGGCATCCGCGGGGCATCTCAAGCTGGCCATCGCCTCTACGTGGGGGAGGGCTGGCCAGTCTGTCAGATGCTTGCGGACTTCCCGGTGAAGACGAGGGCACCCGGTCAACGCCGGCTGGTCTGACATGCTTGTTGGAGGAGCTGTGCAGAGCGCATGCACCATAGCAGAGAAAGGACCTGGGCGGATGCGGCTGCGGCAGGCTGGCCCGACTGTGGGCAATTAGGTTGCCAGCAATGGCCGGCTAGAGGCTGAAGCTCACCTTACGAAGTCTGAAGAAGAGCCTAGGTTAGAGGACACACAGGTGCCCACTCTGCTAGCTTTGGGGCTGCAGACCGTGGTGCCATAGCAGGATAAAAAGCCGGAGACCTTCGTGCACGGTTTTGCAAAGCAGGAGGGCGCAAGCTGACGAGAACTGTGATCCCTGCGCTTGTGACAGAGCCTGACTAGGACGCCCAGAGGCGGAATTCTGGGAAAGTGCTGGAGGAGGTCATCGGGAGGACGTGACCTCGGGTTGACCAGCAAGATGGCCCCCGGCAACGGGAGGCTCCTCCCCGCTTGGAATATACTGTCTGCCCGCTGTTTCCAGGGCTGGGGCCATTTTCATTCACAGTCTTGAGAGAGTAAGGTGCTGTGGACACCATCTGGACTGGGTACGTGAGTGAACGCAATTGGGGCCTCTCGAGAAACTTTTGAGATTCTGGAGGCCGCGTGGAGACCACTCGTCTTGTGACTGACCCCAGACAAGCCTCATTGGTAAGTTCCCTGTTAAGCCTACCACCTGCCCATCTGGAGTGACCTTCCTTCCTTCAATGTCTCCCTGTCCTCCTTATCCTGGTCCAGTTTGCGAACCGACACCTACCTGCCTGCGTGAGAATAAAAGCAGATGACCAAGGCGTAGACGTGATTATTAAGTAAGTTTGACCCTCCAGGCTGGAGCAGATTCTAAGGCAATGACTGTACTTACCACTTAATTCTAAATACGTGTAGTGTGCAGTGATGTTGAAACAAAAACCATGTTTATCAGATCTTATTTTTCTCATACGCTAGGAGGAGACGAAAAAGAGACCTCAGAATATCTTCGAATATTGTCTTTATCAGAATCTGCCATGTACCGTTAATAAATAAGATGGTTTTTGGTGGCCTATGGATAAAATTTAAAACATAATAATGTTTAAAGATACGTGAGAAAGGTAGCGGATTTGGGTGGGGATAGAGATTATAGTTTTGAATGCATTTATTTAAATGAAAATAGGGAAACAGTTCAAAGACGTTGTTTTGCCCTCTCTGCCCTCGAACTTAAGTAACAGATATTAGTTAAGTAATAAATGGGTGAAGCTGGAATGGGATTATGTGCTTGCAATCGGAAGAACCTCATTCTGACTCAGCATCACAGGGTGGTCCAAACTGTGCCCTTTCTCCACGGCCTCGCCCTCCAAATGTTGGTCACGGATGCCCATACTTGCCTCCATCAGGTCTGCATTTTTGGCAAGAAGATCAGACGCTTTTATTTATTTTAAGGTTGGTACGTGGGGCCTGAAAGGACTGTGCTTAGATTGGAAGAGGCGACTTTGCGAGTCATTGTCCACGGTGTTCTGTTAGCTGTCCCCAGCCCTGAACACGTCATCGAGCCTCACAGATGGCTTTTCCTTTGCTACTCCGAGCGAGGCTAACCTAACAGATTCCCTCCAGCACCAAAATCGGATGATTTGTCCTTAGGATTAGAATGTATCCTTACATTTGTAAATTCACTTTCAGAAATTCCCCCTAAGGAAATAACCATGGAAATAGGCAAACCGTACTCCAAGAATGCACATTGCCATTAGTCTTACATAATATTTTTGAGTTTTATTAGGTTGGGGTAGAAGCAAATGTGTCATTAGGTTGAATCATTGGCAACGGCCATGTGTATAGGTCAAAAATGGCTGAATATTAGCAATCAAATGTGAAACAATAGGAGAGCTGTTAAGCAAATTTGGGCATATTCTAGGTAATAATAGACTCTGCAGCCATCCACAATAAAGCTGTAGAATAGTATTTAATGACAGAAATATTATTCAAAATGTAGTCTTTTGAAAAAGGAAAAAACAAGAGGTTGGCAAACGCCATACACAGTGTTATTTGTTAGGAATACATTTATGCATAGAAAAAAGGTCATAACATAGTCTCTGTCAAAGTTTTATGCTTGCCCATTTTTCTCCATTGATTGTGAATGCTTCTAGTTTATTTAGTAAGAGTTTTTAAAAGTTAATTTTAAGTAAATGGTCATTGCAACCAATTCTTGGTCAATTAACTTTTAACTAAATGGTTTTTAAAAATTAACTTTTAAATAAATGGTCATTGCAACCAATTCTTGGTCAATTCTCTCTCTGTCTCTCTGTCTCTATGTCTCTCTTTCTCTCTCAGTGGTATACTTGATCCTATCATTTTCCAACGTGTTTATCATTCACATTTCTTTCGTTAAATAGCCTCAGAATACTCCTCGACACATAACTCCAGGTGGCCATTTCCAATCAATCAGAATTGTCACCCAAGGCGATATTGATTTTCCTTCCCTGCTTCAGACCCCATCAGTTAGTTAGTTACCCCTCACCCACAGCCTCACCTCAGCACAGAGCACTCTATACCTTTCTCACCCCCTCATTCTCTCCTCTGAGTCTCACTTAGATTTGTACATCTGCTAATTGAAGTTCTGTATCTCAGCCACTGCTGGTAATTCGGGGTCACTCACGGCATGACCAACAATACATTGTAGTTTGTTGAAAATTTCCTGGATGTAAGTCCCACATCCTGGGAAGTCTCTCAGTCCCAGGAAAGCTGGGAGGTTGGGTCGTTCTTGTACTGATTTGAGTTAAGAGGGGTCAGGGTAGACAGAAGTGTGGGTGATCTGCTAAAGCTGCTTATGGAAAGGGAAACCAGATAACTGGGTCAAGGCCAAGGGAGATGATCTTCAGGTCTGTAAAAAAGTCTTGGAGAGAATTAGGAGAGTATAAATAGTGTCCCAGGGCCTCCAGGAATCCAGGCCCAAGCAACCTGTGGAAATTCAGGCTCTGACATCTGCCAAAGAACATCCACTGATTTAAACTGGAGGAACTTGGGCACCTGAACTCAGAGCAGACAGTCCCTCCAGCCTCCAGCCAGAGTACTTGGGATGTTCTAGCTGGTCAACCCCAAATGATGCCAGACTTGCAGATGTGATGCGAGGCTGAACTCCTACATTCCGGAATGGGTCCTCTTAAACTCTTATTCTTTGCAAGGTGGTTTTAGTCGTTATATCAAAGCCCTTCCTTTCCTCTGTGAATTCAGGGCACTTTATCTTTTAAAGACCTGGGAAGCACCATGTTCTAAATGAACGTTCTAAGTCAATAGTACTTTCCTCATGTTCCATATGCAAAAAGTGAAAACTCTTTGATTTCTCTTTCTGAGGGGTCATTAATAGAAATCTTTTAAAAAGACAGTTTCTTAGTGCTGGAAATATTAAGCTGTTATTATGGCAAATGAGCTTATTTTTACTTTCAAATGAAAATATAAATAAGTAATAAGTAAATATTAGCAATTTCGGTTCTGTAATGGATAAGGACAGAATTGAGAGCTGAAAGAGTGTGCACCCATTAGAGAGTCTGGGGAATTAACATTTGTTGACATTTTACTGCTTTTAGCTTTAATGTAAACTGGAGGCAATTAAGTTACGTTCAACACATTTCTCTTGTAAATATTTTCCGTTACTCGATATAGTAACCAGGATGTCTTACAACAGTGCCATATTAGGCCCCCAACTGAGGGGGAAGCCTCACCTGTCATCGGCCAGTATAAAAATAGAAAGCCCAAATGCTTGAATAATTCAGCGTTTCTCTTCTATTTCTCATCCACGTCGTGACTATGCCATTCACCATTCAGGGTGCCTTCTGTTGTTTTTATTTTTATTTTTATTTTTATTTTTACACGGTTGTTCTCTAGGTAAATCTATAAATCCTCACTCAGAAGAACATAAATTATCCCGTGCTTGAATGAAATGAAGACAAAAACAAGCTTGAATATTTAAACTTGAGGCAAGTATCTTTGATGATAGATCCTTTTCGCACTCCAACTCATTTTTTTCTTTGATATCCACTACCGCTATAAAGTCCCAGTTTATCATATAACATTACAATTTATGGTGTAACCAGCTTGTGTACTGACTATAAACCCTTCATCAATGCCACCGTAAAGGGTTTATAGTCCATAAATAGAAGAGCAAGACTGTCTTCCCTCCTTGTTTCGCCCGTGACACAGCACTTCAGACATGTCAGCCCAGTTATTTGTTTTACATGCTGGGTGAGTTACGGGAAAATAAGTGAATACATTGTTTTCCTTCTCCAAAATCCAGAGACAATTCAGGGTCACGGGGGAGATTGACGATGTGATGTTGGCTGGAAAGATGCAAGAGAATATTTCTGTTCTTATGACCTCATTAATCTATAGGTGGGAAATTTTTTAAAAATCTCGAAATTCAAGTTATTAGGGGCACACTCTTTCTTTTGAAAGCAATCGATCGTGTAGCAAGGCCACATCTTAAATTAATGGTGATATGTTATCCTACAGTATTTACTGTTGTTCATTTACTGTTTCACATACGCTTTGCTGTATGTCAACCTTCTTTCTGGAAAAAGCATTAGATTTTAGTGCATGAAAGAACGGGGTTCGAATACCAGCCCCTGTCTTGACTGACTGACTGTGTGGTCTCAAGCAAGTTGCTAACTCTGATCATTGCTTTCTTCATCTACACGATGGAGGGGACAATGCCAGTGTAATCTTAATTTCCTCAGTCCTCATCATTCTACGGATGCTGTTACTGACAGTGACGATAATAATACTGGTGATGGTGATGATGGTGGTGACGTGATGATGGTAAAGATTGTGAGGACGATTGTGGTCGTGATGATAGTGATAATGTTGGTGATGGCGATGCTGGCGATGCTGGTGATGCTGCTGCTGCTGATGCTGTTGCTGCTGATGCTGGTGATGCTGGTGATGCTGATGCTGCTGATGCTGATGGTTTCAATAGTGATAATAATGACGATGGTGGTGATGATTATAATGATGAGGTCCTGATAATAATGACTTATAATGATTATAATGGTGAAAATGAATGCTTATTTAGTGACTTTACAGCCAGGCACAGTTTTAAGCGAGTTATGCATATTGTCCCACTTAATCAAAACAACCCCATTTTGCAGATGAGAATCATGAGACCCAAGAGCAGTTAAATGGCTTACTCATAGTCACATAACTTGTGTAGAGAGCTAGGTTTTGAACCCAGCGCTTAGATTTTATAGTCTTCAGTCTCAATCATGCTGCAATTCTATCACCTTCGTTGAATGGGTCATTCAGATGAATGGCCATGATTCATATTTTGTTCGGTCTTCCACTGTCTACATAAAGAAGCTGTCAATTTCTCCCAAATCATCTTAAAACAATTCTA
Source organism: Pteropus vampyrus (assembly GCF_000151845.1). Lineage (NCBI taxonomy): Eukaryota > Metazoa > Chordata > Mammalia > Chiroptera > Pteropodidae > Pteropus > Pteropus vampyrus. The sequence goes on along the minus strand of NW_011888821.1, from coordinate 1,689,167 downwards.
GGGGTCCCAGTGCAGGGTATTTCTTCTCATCTGTGTCTGTTTTGCTTTGCTGCCTACAAAGCCGCTGATCGCGATGCCTTGTGCCTAGAGCTGGAACCTTCTGTGGTGCTGATGTTTTCTTTGACGATTCTAAGAACCCCAGTGCTCTTAAGGCTGAAAATCTCCGAGGTTACAAGACATGGCTGTTCTCACAGTATCGAAGACACGATGTGGTCTGGAGAAAGGTTAAAGAGAAACCCTGCTTTTTCTCCTAGATCCCAAATCAATTCTGCTAGTGTGTCCCAATCTTACAATTACTTGTGCCAACAGTTTCATTGGCCCTAGCTAGAGGCCCTCTCATTTTAGGCCAGAGACGAATTCCTGGGGTCACCTCAACGGCAAGGCCAGCTCCTCATCATGCCCCAGGTACTCCAACTTTGCCATGATGAGTAACAATGAGAATGGACACGGCCAACTGTATTGCTGGCAGGAATTTAGAATTTGAGGAGGCCCGATAGTAATATTCCAGAATATTCCAGAACTAATGGATTAAGAGAAAAATCCTTCTGGTAAATGGAAAGACCCAGTGGAACGTGTCCTCACTTCATGAGATGCCAAAGGAGAGAGAAGGTCCCAACTTTAATTATGGACACATTTGAATATCTTCATTCTGAACAAGATACAAAGAAGCTCAGGTGAGCCCTGAGGGATTTCTAGCCAAAAGCTGGCTAATCTCCAGTTAAACAGGGCCATTATCTCTCACTCCCTGGGAGAAAGTCAAGCAGAACTGATTTGATTAACAGCAGATTAACCTCTCTAACACGGCCATCCTGGGTTTTACACCTGTCACTTTAGTATGACAATTTATATTTATTCAAAAAGCCATGAGACAGTAAATTAAACATTGCCCTAATTAGAAAAGTGTCATATGTTCCAGTGAGAAAGCCACCTGATCTAATTTTCCAACAGGCCTTGTGCGAAGAACATGTCGACGTGGCGTTAGCAAATGCCCTACAAACACCAACGCTCTTGGGAGGAGGAAAATCTGGGCTGCTGATGGCACATCTTTGTTTTTGAGAGGAGAGATTCAGAATTCAATGCAACGAGCATCGATTGTGCCCCTGCAAAGTGCCTAGTGACATATTATATATAAGCTAAGACTCAGCTGGGAACCTTAGTGGATCCCTGCCTGTCGTGACTTCAGAATCTAGTAGGAGAGATAGACTAGAATAGAAACAGTTTTGATTTAGCTTGAACTCAGGGTAAATACCCAATGTGTAAAGGCAAAAAGAAGCCCACCTGGCTAATGCAGGTGGGGGTGGGTGACAGAGATCATCCTGGAAAGTAATGATGTCTTACCTGGCGTCTGAATATTGTCGAGTAGTTTTCTTGGCTTACAGGAGTAGTTAGGAGGAAGTAGAACACACAAGATTCTTATAGGGATACAGTACTTGGTATATTCAGCGACTTATTGGTCAGAGTAAAGTACAGCAAAATTTGAGCATTGAGAGAGATAAGAGTCAGGATCATGAAAAGCTGGAATGCCATATCAAGAAACTCACTTTTTAAAAATTGAGACACAACTAATATACAGCAAAACATATCAATCTAAGTGCATAGCTTGATGAATTTTTGTGTATGCATGCATCCGTGGAAATAACACTCAAATCAATGTATGGACCACCTTCACCTATTGAGTCTTGCCCAATGCCAGTCAATATCCCCCCCCGGAGGTGACCCCTCTGGGTCTCTATCACCAGATATTGTGTTTGCCTGTCTTCGAACTTCATTATCTATGGGATAATACAACGTATACATTTTTGAGTGTGTCTGACCTCTTTTATCCAGCATTGTCTCCCTAATGAGATTTTCTTGTCATCTTTAAGTCCTATTCTTATTCTGGGGTAGCATCCCATTGTTTTTGAATGCACCACAAGGTACCCACCTCATTTTACTGTTGATAAAGGTTATTTAGTAGTTTCAGATATTATAAATGACACCACGATGCACATTCCCACGCATGTCTTTTGGAACACAGCCGTGCTCATTTCTGTTAGGCACATATACCTATGAGTGAAATTGTTATGTCTTCAAGACTGCGGAGTAACAATGAAAACCCTTGTAACCGACATTTGGCCCCATCTGTCTGCCTGAACTCTTTAAGAAGAGCCAAGTCATGGAGAGCTAGAGTTCAATTACTGAACAAAAGGAGAGAAGGAGTTTAGCGGGGGAAATCTGATGGAAACATATTGCCCACCACCCTGCTCGTGGATGTGATGTGTAACAGTCTTGTTCAGCCCACGCGGTCTGTGATGGGAGTGGTGGGGGTCAGAGAGGGGACTCGGGACTTGACTCAGAATTGGCCATAATTTTTGGAAACCGGAAATGAAACCAGAGCGTGCAATACGGTATGAGAGGAAGCCATCTGACTGTCCTCGGATGGCCCATGTCCCTCATTTGGGGGCAGCAGCTTCTCTTAACATCTTTTCTGTTTGTTTCTGACTGTTTGGAGAAGCAGGACACTGAGACAAGCCCACTCTCTCTTCCACGAGGAAGAGGCTGGCTTTATTCACTGTGCCTTATTCCCTGCCTGCATCCTCCTAAGAGCATGCTCAACAATCCTGGGATTTGAGCTATTTTACCACCTTTCTAGGCCTAAGAACTTAGCAGAGGGCAAGGAAACAAAGGAGAAATAATATTCTTGCCATTTTAAATAGAAAAAACCAAAACAAGTTAATTTATGTGATAAACCAAGCGAGAACTTCCAAGGAGGTCACATAAACCCCAAGGGTTAAATAGAAACTTAAGAAATCGCTGGTCTTTTTGGTATCTCAGGAGAAAGCTGAGGTGTCATCAGCTTGGATCTCCATCCGTCAGAAAAATGGGACAAAAACTAAAGTTATCCTGAGACTACTCCAGCGATTCATGGAAAGACTCAAAAACCTTTTACTCTTTGATCCAGTAATTTCACTTCTAGGCTATATAAATACAGAACATTACTTATCATAGAAGTAAACCAGAGGATAATTATATATTCAAAATAGGTAAATGGTTAAATTATAATGCGTTCACGTGATGAAACATTAGAGACCATTAAAATTATTTTACGAAGGATGCTTAATCCGTGCTTACAAATTTAACTGAAGAGAAAGCAACGTACAGAACTTTATATATTAAGCACGGTAAATCAATTTCATCCTTCTTGTCATCACCAATGGGTTGTTAACCGCTGCTAGGAACTCTGCATTGAACAAGATTCTGAGGCCTTGTGTGCACCCAGCAGAAATGATTTGCAAGGTCTGTGTGGGCACACGAAGGCAGAGCATTCCACCTGTGCCAGCAATATGCTGTGCCAGGTTTGTTCAGAATGATTTAAACTATGACACATGCAATATGTATTCATACACATGAGTATGTTAATGGAGAGAAGAGGAAAGAATAAGAACCAAGCCAAAAAGAAAAAAAAAAAAAAGCAAAACTGTGTTGATAAGCAGAAAAGCATGACTTGTTTACTTATGCAATAAGATGGGTGAGGATTTCTGAGGCTCTTATCTTTATGATTCTTTGAATTAAATAAAGTCATATAGAGATTCAAATAGATTTCACACCCACCAGAATGGCTACCAATCCAAAAGGCAGACAATAACAAGTTTGTTGACGAGGCGGAGAAAAAGGAAGCTTCGTATGTTGCTGGTGAGAATATAAAGTAATAAAGCTGCTTTACAAAAGCAGTTTGGCAAATTTATTAAAAAGTGAAACATAAATTTACCGAATGACCCAGCAATTCCATGCCTAAGTATGTACTCTAGAACAGAGGCCCCCAACCCCTGGGCCGCGGACTGGTACAGGTCCGTGGCCTGTTAGGAACTGGACCGCACAGCAGGAGGTGAGTGACGGGTGGGCGAGTGGAACTTTGCAGCCACTCCCCAGCACTAGCATCACCGCCTCAGCTCCACCTCAGATCATTGGGCATTAGATGCTCATAGGAGCACTGGTCCCTGGTGCCAAAAAGGTTGGGGACCACTGCCCTAGAGAAATGAAAACCAGTGACTAGCACATAAATGTTCTTAGCCTCGTTCATAATAACCCCAAACTGGAAACAGCCAGAATGCCTATCGGTGGGTAAATTGATAAACGAAATGTGGTATCTCCATACACTGGATTATTATTCAGCCATAAAAAGGAACAAAGTACCGATACCTGTTACAACGTGCGTGAATCTTAATAACATTATGGGAAGTGAAAGAAGCCAGACGTGAAAGACCACATATGATTCCATTTGCATGAAATTCTTTATAAAAGACCCATCTACAGAGATAGAAAGGAAGTCAGTGGTTACTTGAGATTGGGAAGGAAGTAGAGATTAATTACAAATGACCGTGAAGGACTTTTTGGGAATGATAAAAATGCTCAGAAACTGGATTACGGTGGTGGCTGCACGGCTCGGTAAATGTACTAAAAATCATTGAACTGCACAATTTTAAAAGATATTTATGATGTATACCTCCATAAAGTGTTTAAAAAGGTATAAATGGAGGGAAAAAGGAGGAAAGTCACAACAGGATGTTATCAGTGATTGTTTCTTGGTGGTAGGATTATGAAAAATTATCTTCTTTCTTACATCTCTCTCTGTTTTCCTCTTTTTTATTTGAATATACATATTTTTTAATAATCAGGAGAAAAACTACTGTCACCTACACCCCACTTAAACACCTTTCAGAATCAAACACATTGAAGGTGTAGGATAAGGATCTACTATCCTCAGCTTCATTCCCAAAAGCTGATACAATTAGACCAAAAAAGCCAAGGAAACTTGCTGGATACACTAAGCAAATCCACATGGATGCTAAAGACCATACTCCTGGCAGACATTTTTCTCTCTTCTCCTAATAATCAGATGAAGCATTTTCACCTTTTGAATGCTTATTTTCCAAGCATTCCAATTTCCCGGGGCCATGGCCTCCAGGTCTTATCCGAAGTGTGCAGCCATGCTTCATGCTGGAGAAAAATCGTGCCGTTGCTATGTAGGGTCAAGACTGTGCTACTTTTTGAATCCTCTAGAGCCCCCGGAGAAATAGCCTTGCCAAGGTTTTCTCGACATCTCAGACTTCATGTGTTAGAATTGCTTGCAGTGCCTGGCACAATGCTTTAAAGCTATTCAGTAGGCGAAGGCCCTTAGAAGAAGGCCATTTTTCTACTTGCATCAGAAAAATGTCACACAATACATGGGAGTCTCACCGTATTACATGTCCTGGTCACTGCATACATGAGGTACATATCAATGAAGTGGGGAAACATAGGGCATTGAATAATGCAGCAAATAATAACAGGCGTAACCACTGAGCTGTTACCTTGTGCCAGATACTGTGCTAAACATTTTATATACATTATTTCGCTTAACTCTCACTACAGCAGCTATGAATTGTTATCTGTAATTCTCTATTGAGAATTACAGAGCCAAGGTTAGGACCTAGCTGGCTTACTCTAAAGCCCGTGGTTTTGTTTTCACACTGCAGCTCCGTTATCATTTACATTTAGGACCATGGCAGAGACTAGCCTAACCTAGAAATCAGGTGAGAGAAAAATTAACAAAAATCTGCACACAATTGTTAATTTAAATTTCCTTTAAGGAGATCACTCAAGGTTGTTTGCATATGTGTGATTGATAAGATTTGGGGGATGTTCAAAGTCCAGCTTGATTAGATTACAGGACTTCCCTGGTGAAAAACTTTCATCGGAGTAAAATACATCAGTACTACGTCATAGTATGAGAGGTGGTCAGCATAAGCAAGAGAAATGGCTCCTAATAGTGTTGATGCTGTTATTAAAAATCTAGAAGGAGCTGGATCTAAGGATATAGGTGATTGTCCGATGGTCGTGTGGTAAAATAGTTCTTTAGAGTTTTAAACTCTAGGATTTTCTTTTCTGAAATTAAATTTTTGTCCCTCTCGCTTCACACAGACCAGGCCTTCACTGCCCAAGGAGAGGAAGCTCATAGAAAATGCGAGATTTAACTCTAAACTTTTTAGAATTAAAGGCTGAGGCCTCACCCAGTTTATTTAATTAAATTAAATGTCCCAAAACTGACACGAGGGGAAATGGAAAGGAAGGAGTTCTGTCTGATGAAAGGATTTCTGCACCATGAAAAACACCGTGGACAAAATTAAGTCCATAACCAAAGTATTTATATAGATTAAAATGCACGTGCACGAAACAATCATACACGTCTTGCAAGGAAACTTACCAATCGAAAGGCACGCAATGACTCCATCTGATGGTGGTTCATGATGGAGGAATGGGCCTGGAGAATGAATGGTTGGAGGGATGAACTTATACATGAATGAAGACATAAAAACTTCAGGTACATGTGATCATGGGCTAGGAACTGAGGAGGGAGGTTATTTCTCAGCAGCTCAGTCTGAAAAAGGAAGAAGTGAATCGAATTAGAATGAGAGGCATCCGTGAGTCTCCCAGGAGGGGCCCTGCACTGTTCACTTCCCGACATCAACAAACCCACTTGTAGAAGGAAAAACTCGCAGGTAAGGGAGAGGATTCGAGGCCACAGGGAACCTGTATATTATTTCCTCGGTGAAATTCGAGGAGACATGAAGCCTCAGACAGAGGTTGCTGTGATGGCTTAATTTGTCATCAGTACAGTAGGAAAAGCACCAGGGCATGCAAGGCAGAAAGCTTAAGAGAAACCCACTGAACCTGCCGTGGTCCTTGGGAGGAGAGCAGAAAGAGCCGGGAGACAGGTGGCTGACCCAACGGGCCATCAACTTTGGGACAGACAAGACACAGTCACCTGGAAGCTGGGGACCAGATGCAAAGAAAGTATTCACTACCCCACCGTTTCCAGTTGGATAGATGCGCAGCTGGCCATAGTCGTGGAAAAGTCCACCCAAGCAGATTGTAGTATCAATAGACAATCGTGAATGAGCAACATCAATCTCTTCCATCTAAGGGGTGTTAAAAATCGTCTCTGAAAATACATAGAAGCAACACCTGAGTTGTCTGAAAAAATAGCGATTTAACTCTGATTCCCTTTAACTGATTTGGATTACGTTTCTGTCATAAGGCAATTTGGA
>NW_011888821.1:1676781-1682050 GCF_000151845.1 Pteropus vampyrus | reverse complement strand
TAGAAGCAACACCTGAGTTGTCTGAAAAAATAGCGATTTAACTCTGATTCCCTTTAACTGATTTGGATTACGTTTCTGTCATAAGGCAATTTGGAGACTTTTGCTAAAAATTCATTTCTGTTATAAAATAATAAGAATGTGTACATCTCCTGCAAATGAATTAGTGTCCACTGACACTGTTTAATTGTTCCACCTGTGAGATACTTTTCTTTCTGGTAAAAGACTGTCCTTGGATGAGATTGCAGGCAATGTGACCTGATGGATGGAGTTTCTTAGGGGAAAGGCAGGTTCTAAAAATGTGTCCTTTTGAATTGGGACTTTGGGACATGGGGGAGGATGAGGGCTCAATTTTGAGTGGTGTGTATGTCCCTGAGAGTTTGCCCCTACTCATCTATATATCGTGGGAGGGTTGGGGGCAGGCACCAGCCCTCACCCACGTTTTTTATCTCTCTACCTCGGCAGTAGCTGACAAATGGACCGCGGCTGTTTTAGACGTCAGAAGGATTTCTCTCTTTGGATTTCTGCTTTTCACTCTTGTGTACAGGAAGGATAAATAACGTTGGAACATAATAAAAATGCTTTCAGTCCCCTGAAGCTAAGAAAGCATTTTAATGTAGTGAGCGATGTTGCAAAACCTTCTTTATCAAGAAACATGAAGGAAGACAGCTTTTCAAATACCAGCCGCGTGCACAGCCCTGCTACGTTGGAGGCGCCCCCCAGAGGTGGTCAGCATGGAGGCTTCAGTCGAAGCCGGTTCTGTCATTTCTCCTGTAGCCAAGTATTCAAGATGAAGGCACACAGGGCTTTTCGTGAGCTAGCTCTTCAGCCTCATTTCTTGCCAGAAATTTTGCTCCTTAAACAAATTAAAGGAATTTCAGGTCCCCAAGTAGACTCTGCTACTTCTTGCCTCTGTGCCTTTGTCCGTGTGGTTCTCTCCGCCTGGTATTTGTTTTCCCTCGTCTGATTTATTCTCGTGTTGAATTCAGGAGCTCACTTCAGATGTTATCTCCTGAAGATGTTGTCATTCTCTGAGCCCTCAGAGTTGTCCTCTTTTTATGTGCACCCATCAGCACCTGACAAATATTTTATATCTATATCTATATATCTATATCTATATCTATCTATATCTAAATCTATATCTATATCTATATCTATATCTATATATCTATAACTATATATATATCTATATCTATCATCTATCTATTTATATCAATATATCTCTAGCTATATAATCTTTATACTTCTCTCCCTCTCCTTAATTGAGATCAAGGGCAAGCCGTATAAACTAAGAAAAGGTGGGATATTTTACCTAAAAGTATACGTTATACTTCTTAAAGAAAAGGATCACCCAAGTCAAGAAGATCTCAAAAAATTGGGGTCGATTGAGTGTAGAATGATGGTTGCCAGGGTCTGGGCAAATGGAGAGAAATGGGGCCATGTTGCTCACAGGCTACAAAGTCTTAGTTTCAGGATGAATTAAGTCCTGGGTACCTAGTGTGATGATTATAGTGTGGTGATTATAGTTATTAATAACACATTGTAGACTTGAAATTTGCCAAGAGCATAGATCTCAAGTGGTCTCCTTGTGAGCTGATGGATACTCCTTAAATATACAACGTTTTTCTTGTCATTCATACCTTGATAAATCTGGAAAAATAATTTTTAATGAAAACTTTTAATTCAAGTTGGTGCCAAACCAAAATGCTGAATTCTGAAACCAAGTCCAGCATTCCTGGACTCAGGGGTCATAGTAGACATCAGTCTTCTAGGACTAGATGACACCCGGCTTGCTGACAGAAATGACATGCCCTCAACTCCCCCCACACACCCCCAATTATATTTCATTCTTTAATGTTTAAATAAAGTCACTTCCAACTTCCCATCTAATAAGTTAGGGAACTCAATCTTCAATCTCTTCCCAATATTTCAAGGAATTCAGAGATTCCTTGAAAGTTACAGAGATTCCTTTTTTAAATTACTCTTAAAAGTTTCTCATCAAATCTCCATTTTTTTTTTTTATTAACTATAAAATTCCACTACTGTACATTCCCCAACCATGGATTTTTTTTCAAGAGGCATGGTGGAAAAAATGGGTAGAAAACGAGTTGTGAGGTTCACATGTTGAATCCAAGGCCAGTTGGTTAGGTAAGTTGTTGGCTCATCAAACCGAGTAAGAAATCGAGAAACAAAATATAAAATGAGGACAAGGAGAGTATAATTTTACCTCCCTTATAATGTACATTTGAAGGTTAAATGAATCAATATATGTGAAGCGTTTAGAACAGTTCTTGGGCATAGCAAGCACTTAATACATATTATCCCTTGTCACTGTAAGTCATTGTCAGGTGTTGGGTTAGGTTTGGAGAATTCAAGAGGGAACAAAATACAATGAGGTTACTGGGGATAATATAGTTTTATTTACTATTTTAGTATTTAAAGCTTAGCCTAAAGTGCTATTGATTAAGTGACTCCTGTGTAATGAGAAGAATAAATACTAAAAAAGATAAGGTGTTCAAAACATTTCTCAAAACCAAAATTTTTTTTACTCAGTTATTGTAAATTGCTTATGTATTTCCTACAGATGATGAGTTAAGTCTGCTTTTTTCAAGCATAGCGCGGTATATTTGGATATACTTGTATTTGCATTGCTTTTCTTTTTTTTGTTGAAGATAATAATAAGGATTGTAATATTTCTTCAATTAAGACTGTATTTTTGGACTGCAGTGAAGCCCTATATTCTGGGAGGTGATACTGGAAACTAGTGATTATTGAGCCAGAGGAGAAAACACCACCTCGAACAACAGAAATGGAAGGGACTTTTAACGTTGTTGACCAAGGACATCCAAGTCCTAAACTGTGTATAACCAGGAACTTCAACGTGGAACTAACCGTGAAAAAAATGATATGACATAATTGTGTTTAGGAAAATAAAGCAATTCTATTATTATTTAAAATTATGAAACCAACATCATTTATTGTAAAAACCTAAAAATAAGAAAAATTTAACAGGAAATGGAATTGTCCAAATCCTGCCACTTATCCAAAAAAAATTCAAATATTTTGTTCTGGATTCTTTCCTTTTACTCTTTACTCTGTGTGGGTAGAGGTAGGTGTCTTTACTATACATGATGAGATCAAATTTTATATTGTTTCATATTCTGATTAACAGGCTTAGAGCTAGGGCATCATTCTCCATATTATTTTTAATCAACTTTGAGATAGGATTTACAGACATAAAATACACTCATCTTAAGCATGCATTTCATGAGCTTTGGCAAATATGTGCATGCATGTAATCATGACCATAATCGATATCTAGACATCTTCATAACCACAGTAAGTCCAATTTTGACCCTTCTCAGTAATCCTCCCAGCCCCACCCTCATTTTCAGAAAACCGCCAATCTGTCTTTTGTCAGCAGAGATTATGTTAGTCTTTTTTAGGGTTTCATATACATTGATTCATCTATTTTGTAGTCTTTCGTGTTGGTGTAATGTTTTGATATTTCTGTGCTTATCTGTATTTCTTTCCATATTTATAGCTGTATAGTATTCCATTGCATGGATATACCACAATTTTTCTATCCATTCATACGCTAATGGGCCATTGGGTTGTTTCTAGTGTTAGAGTATTGTGAATAAAGGTGCTGTGAAGGTTCACATACAAATCTTTGTGTGGACATATGTTTCCATTCCTTTTGGATGAATTTCTATATATATCTGATGAAGACATATTTGTATATATTCAAATATTTTCAATTTTTGTCAATATGACAAATATATAAACAATATGTCCTTGAACCATGTTGGGGTTAGGGGCACTGACCTTTCACACAGTTGAAAATCTGAATATAACTACAGTCCACCGTTCACATAGTGAATTTCCAACCATGTCGTTGACTCTTGAAAAACGCTAGTTTGAACTGTGCAGGTCAATTGAGCTGCAGTCAATTGAAAAAAGTTCACATATACGTGAACATAGCAGTTAGAACTTGTGTTGCTCATGCTTTTTGTGTCCTAAAAAATCTTGTCTACCTCAAAGCCATAAAAAATTATTCTATCTTTTCTTTTAGAAAGTTTATATGTAGTGCCAGGTGGGTACCTGGCTAATCGGGGATATCGCTTCATAAATTATATAAAATATGTCCAACCATTATGCTGTACACCCAAAACTAATATAAAATGACATTAAATGTCAACTCTAATTGAAAAATAAAAATTAAAAAAAGAAAACGTATAATGTTAGCTTTTAGGTTCTGGTGTAGGTTCCGCTTTTAGTTAATTTTAATGTAGTGTGAAGTTCATCCTTTTTTGGACAGATATCCAGTTATTCCAGTAACAAGTACTGAAACTATTATTATTCCCCATCCTGAATTTCCTCAGCACATCTGTTGAAAATCAGTTGACATGCACTATATTTATGGGTGTTCCGTTTGGTTCCATTGACCCATACAATCAGCCTCATTCTGATTTCTATTCTATTTTTATTTCTACTCACTGTCTCAATTAGCATAGCTTAATAATAAGTCTAAGTAATGAAAGTCTGTCTGCTCGGTTCTTTATCTCCAAAGGTTGTTTAAATTATTTTAGATTCTTTAGATTCTTCCACATAAGTTTTAGAATCGACCTGTCAATTTCTGTGAAAAATGCCAACAGGGCTGCATTTGTCATATTGTCACATCTGTGCATTCCAATCTTTATACATTCGTGGAGACTTATTTGATGGCCCAGCTTACCTAGGGTGAGTATTGGAAAAGCTTAACTTCAGAGATACATCACCTTTATCACTAAGGTGTGACCCTTCTGGTATCTTTACTGAGTTCTCCAGATCATCACCAAAGATTCTCCTTTTTTTTTTTTTCCTGGTTAAAACTTGGACATCTCCCCACACTCTATGCTCATTGGGAATTGTTCTGCTTACAGTCTTCTCAGAGGGACCCATACGTAGATATGAGGCCTTCTTTTACAGCATAACTCCCTTCTTCTCCTGTTTTTGAAGAGGAGGAAAATATTTTACTACAAATTTCCAGCAACTTCATTAGGGGGAAAAAAATCAGTTTTAGAATAGACTTTTACTTCCGATATCTAAATATATTTATTTTTTACTATTTTTATAAAGATTATGTATTTAAGGTGTACGATATGATGTTGTGATATACATATATATTGTGAAATAATTGCTATAGTCAAGCTCGTTTACATATCCATGACCTCACCTTGTCACCTTTGTGCGCGTGTGATAAGAACACTTAAAATCTACTCTTTTAACA
>NW_011888821.1:1668892-1676166 GCF_000151845.1 Pteropus vampyrus | reverse complement strand
TGGATTGAAATTCTGAATATAATTTTACCTTATTCTGATACATTTAGTCAGTTTCCAGTCTTCAGATGTAATGAACATTGGAGAAAGATGACTTCTTAAAATATCTTTTTCTAAATAGAATTCTTGCAATGCTTCCCCTCCAAATAAATGATGTTTCCATGGAAAGGACAGAGGCATTCCCAGATCTCATTAAGAAATTTAAATGACAACTTCTGCAAGAAGAATATGCCATAACCTTTTTAAAATAAACATTATCTTAATGCTCAATGCTTATCTCAAGAAGATGTTTCTTAGAGTTCGTCTTTAAAAGAGAACCCAGAGATTTTTTCCCCATTTCTCCCGCTCTTTTTTCTTTTCTACAGTTTCTCTTCACGCCTCTTTTTTTTTTCATTTTCTTATTCCTCATTCTTTTCCCCCTGATATCTTTTTCTGCCGTCTTCCCTTTCTCTCCTTTATCTATCTTCCTCTCATTGTCTTCTTCACCCTTTTCCCTCTCGTTCTCTCTCGCTCCATCTCTATTTCTTTCTCATTAGGACAGCTTTATAACACTCTTTTCCAGCTGGTGACATTTCCAGCCGGTGGTATTTTTCAAGCCGATCGATACATTTAAAACGTTTTAAATTTTGTTTACGTTTTACTTTGAATTTGATTTCCTGGAAAATATTAAGGCCCTTAAACATAGGATGAGTAAAATATATTCTAAAACTTTCCTTTGGTATTTCCTTTGATTTAAGAAATAATCCTAAGAATGCAGCTATAATGACTCTCACGTGATATTAATTTGGTATTGATCTATGTCATGTCAAAACTCGAAATAGATGACAGCGTTATTGATGTATCACTTCAGGAGAAAGGCGTGTGTGTATATGATTCCTAGGTATTTTTTAAAGGCATATATGAAAAAGATCCCCTGGAGGCTTAACGATTTTATAAAAGAGGTTTTATTTTGAAGCTTGGCTCTGCTAAATGGAAAATTTACCATTATTTTCATATCAAGAGAAAAGGATATTGTTTTTTCTTTATGATAGCATTAAATGATCCATAACAAAGGGGAAAAATTTGGGAGACATAAACTTGGGGAAGGGTGATCAATCAATCCTGTTTGCTCAGAACTTTCCCAGTTTTTAGTATTGAAAGTCCCACATTCAGGACTACCCCTTAGTCCTGGCCAAATTGAGCGAATTTATCACTAATCATCTGTGTCCCAAGAAACCCTTCAGTCACAGACAAGCCAGGACAGATGGTCACTCTAATTAGTGGAGAGAAAAGAGGTCTAGTGGATCCAAAATTAATGGAATGTCTGTAAGACCTAGATTGGCTCACTGTGGGTGACATTTTGTTTTATAACTTGGAGCTCACATAATCATCACGACTGCTCTGTGATGTGGGCATTATTCCTTTGCCTTCTAGGTGAGTATTCACCTTCTGCAGCCCAATGAATGTTGAAAGGAGAGGATGCTAAGCCAAGCACGGGGAATCACCGGGCCTGCCCGGGAGTGTATCTTTCTAAATTCTGATAAGGATAGCCCGGGGCTCTCTGAAGCTGGCTTCAGCTCTTGGTAGAAGCCCTTTTAAAAGAAGAAGGAGAAAAGTCAAGACCGAGAACTGGAGAGGACCTGAGAAGATGCGAGAAGAAGGGAGAGGAGAAATGGGTGAAACTAGTCTGAACTTCACATACTTAGTGACACTTGGAATTCCATCCAGTCTCTCCAGTTGATGGTGCTGTTATTCCTTCCAGCTAAATTGAGGTTTTTTTTCTTGTTTTGTTTTGTTTTCCTCTTAGAGATAAATATTTCCTGACCAATACACTATCTTTAATTGGGGATATACAAGATCCGCATCTGTGGTATGTCATTTCTCATACGTAGAACTTAAAGGTTTTAGAAACATTTTTACGCACACCTGCTGTGATATTTTCACTTATAAGAAGATTTGGTCTTTATTCTGTTTCCGAAGGAGAGATTCTAAAACCCTTGGAATTTTCTAGGCAATAAGAGTCTTAATATTCATAACAAACTCTTTGCAACCACATCTGAGTTTCTATTAACGAGGTGACATAGAAGCATATCTTAAGGATGGAGGGAGGTTTCCAGGGAAGCCAACTATGCGATTAGATCATTAGAATGGTTAGTTTCACCCCCCTGAGGAGAGGAGAGAGAGGCTGGAGGCTGAATCAATCGCCGATGGCTAAGGATTTAATCAGTCGTGCCTATGTCATGAAGCCCCCATAAAAATCCAGAGGATGGAGCTCTGAGAGCTTCTGGGTTGGTGAGTGCGTGGAGATTTGGAAAGAGTGGCTGGCCTGGCGAGGAAGCTCTTCGCTCTTCCCCCATACCTCGCCGTGTGCGTCGCCTCCATCTGGTTCTTCCCGAGTTACATCCCCTTATATTAAACTAGTGATCTATTAAGTAAAATATTTTTCTGAGTTCTGTGAGCTACTCTAGCAAATTAATTGAATCCCAGAAGGGGATCGTTGGGTCTCCACTGCTATAGGTCAGAAGGACAAGTGACAACCTGGACTGCAATCGACGTTGTCTAAAGTCTCTGTGTGTGTGTGTGAGTCTGTGTGTGTTGTGTGTGTGTGAGTCTGTGTGTGTATGTATGAGTCTGTGTGTGTGTGTGTGTGTGTGTGTTTGTGCGTGTGTGGCTAGATGAGGAGGGGCTCAGACTCGTGAGACTGAGCCCTTAATCTGCCGTCTCTGGGTAGATAGTGTCGGAATTCAGTTAAATTGTCAGACACCCAGCTGGAGTCTGAGAATTGCTTGGTGGTGTGTGTGGGGAAAACACCCACCCGTTGGAACTGGTTGCAGAACCATTCCAGGTACACACCCTCCACATGTCCGTTCTGCTTCACCTATAAAAATTACGATCAAAACGCCTTAGGGACGTAAAGGAGGCCGATGCTACTCTCTGAGGTAAGCATAGAACAAGAGGCTTGGCTTCCAGCATTGCGCTCCAGCCCTTCTTCCAGCTCTGGCCACGCGGGAGAGGTGTTCTCTCCCGTCTTCTTTTCTGTCTGATTGGAGTTTGGGCAGAAATGCCTTCAGTTTGTTTGTTTTTGAGATTTGTTGTCTTGCCTGAGTAAGCCTTCAACAGAAGGAAACCTCTGTCTCAAGGTGAAAAATTACTTTAAAATTTTCCACTCAGGAATCCGCGTCTTGGCGCCTACGTGGGAGAATAGCACGAAAGCTAACCTCGGCAGCTCTCCGTGGAGCCAAGACAGATCTGGGCTGGGGCTGTCTGCAGACAGGCATCTCCCTTGAGTCACCAGCACCAATCCAACTTGCCTTGTTCTTGTCTTGTTTTTTTTTCTCCCCATAAAGGTCTAACTGACTTAGCAAGCCTTTAGATAAACAGATATATCCTCTGCGATGCCAATTTGCATGGTTCTTTCCTATGGATTGAGCTTGTAATTTATTTCTTTATTTCTGACACATTTCACTTACATTCTCAGGTAAGGGCGAAATGCTGAAGCTAATAATCGGGTGGCTGGCAGGTCGGGAGAGGCTGCAAAACCACTATTGGTTATATCACCTCTCTTAGTGGTCATCCGTAAAAAGAGAGAGGTGGGAGTGGCCAGAGATGGGAAAACACAGTGATGGTAGGCACGGACAGTGTTTATTTTTGTAAGTAATAATCAAAGCGGGTGTTCATCCTGAATTATGGACGTTCCTTCAAAGTGCCGTGGAATGATGTTATCGCCCCTTGCTTGCATGACTGATTCACTCAGCTGGGAGCTGGGAGCTGGGCAGAAACAGGCTCGCCGTTATCCGTAGCGCAGTCTTTAATGAGATGATGAGACGTGCAAACTGTACACTGTGCAATATTTTTCTTCTCGACTCAATCTATATTAAGTCGATAGCCCGCTGAAACCCGAGGTTTGGTGCATTTTTCCAATTTAGTTGCTGTCGACGTCTCCGAAAGTGCTGATTCCATCAAACCACCCCTCTTCCACACAGACTTCAATAACTCGGGAGAGAGAAATGCCATTAGCTGGGAAGGCGCTTTAAACAAACAGCATGGCTTCCCTCTCCATCCGCTTTACCTCTGATCAGCTTGTCCTCGCATCTGGAAGGAGAACGATGGGTGAAACCACCTTCCCAAGGAAGGCTGTGAGAGGACATTTGTTTACTCATGAAACAGCAGGTGAAATCATTGATAGCAGTGGCTATTTATGAAGGATACGAGCCACGTATTTTAAACAAGAACAATAACAACGACACACTGTAGACCAATGGATTGCTCAGACGTTGCAAGTCAGGGGTGGGCAAACTTTTCCTTTAAAGGGTCAGACAGTAAATATTTTGTGTTTTGCAAGGCCACATACACATATGTTGCATACTCTTTTTTTGTTTGTTTGTTTGTTTTTTTATTGTTGTTGCTTTTGCTGTTTCGTAACCCTTTAAACATGGAAAACGACATTCTTAGCTCAAGGACCATGCGAAGAGAGGCTGTGGCTCTCGTTTGCCCTGCTCCAAAGGATGTTCCGTTTGAACTTGAGCCTCAGCATTAACTTTCAAGGGAGTGTAAGAAGCATTTGTGTGTCATCGAGAAATCTCGGGTGTAGAGATAGGTGACTCCGAGTTGCATCTTTGCTGTGGCTGCTCTTAGCTGGGTCATCTTGGACTCATTCTTGACCTCTCTGAGCTACATTGTTCTCATCTGAAAAAGAGTGAACAATACTTACCTTACAGAGCAGATGACAGTTAGTTTTTAGGGCCTTAACCTGTTTTGTTTGTTTGTCTTTTTTAAGCTATAACTCTAATGCTTACAACAGTCACTAGGTCACGATAGACATTCAATAAATGCTTAATTAATGACAAGATCAATGTTAATAAGTCATTATCTATGCAAGAATCTTAACAAAATCATACTTCTTGTAAGCTTGGAAGATATGGTGAATTAATACAATAAAAGAAACAGAGACATTTGTATGTTAGGGTTCTCCAGAGAAACAGAACCAATAGGATATACAAAAATATATAAAAATATATTTATTATGCGGGATTGACTCATAGGATTATGGGGGGCAGGAGAAGATGGATGTTCAAGCTCTAGAAGAACAAATTCACCCTTCCTTCTTTTTTTGTTCTATTCCAAAGACTGGGCGATGCCTGCCCACGTTGGTTTAGGCCATCCTCTTGACTCAGTCGACTGATTCAAATGCTAATCTCTTAAAGAAACACCCTGACAGACATACCCAGAAATAATGTGCCAGCTATCTGAGCATCCCTTGGCCCAGTCAAATTGACACATGATGTTAAAAATCGCAGCATTGTGTAGCCCAAGGCAAAAATAGTCTACATTGGCTTTGAGAATATATAGAAATAATAGCGTAAGAATATAACCATGGCACAGTCCTGAGGGAAATTAAATGTTAGCCCCGAAAGGAATTTTAATGTTGCAGTCTTTTGTGTCTGGCCCATCCTGGTCTTGCAGAGTGCTGTGGGTAAAGGGAATTTTCTTAATTCCAGCAAAACAATACAGAATAGATGGAGAGTAAGAGAAAAGGATAAAGCTGGCCGGAAGTGTGAAGGGAAGGGAGGAGAAGCATAAACGTCCTATGTGATCAACATGCAGAATGGAAATAGTGAAAAGACTATGGTTGCTTTCAAGATATTCACTGTAGGAAGCTATACGCTTGTTCCCAAGATGCTGACAATACTCCATATATGGAAGTGCCATATGCAGAGTTATCTGGCATTATGACACACACAAATGCCCGAGTAATAGTAAATCTTTTTGTTTGGGTGTGGTAGAGTATGGAATTTATGGTTCATGGGATATAAATGCAAATTTTTATCTTCTAGTTATGTGATGAAGCAAATATAGTAAAATATGTATTTTAGCATCGAAGTGGTATATTTGTGGAATTCACTGTATAATTTTTCAAATTTTTCATAAATTTAAAAATTTTCACAATTCAATGATCAAAAATAGTAAAAAAAAAAAAGTCAGTCCTCATTCTCCACTTTAGTCATGTGTATTGCTCTTGCTAAACCTTGAATTCGTCACCCACAAAATGGGAATCGTGAAATCTGTCTCACAGGGTCATTGTGAGGACAGGTCATCATGACCGTTTCACATTCAAGTCCTTGTAAAGGAAAAATCGCTATGCGATGCTGTGTATAAAATCTCCTTCTGTTAATTCTACTTTGTAACGGGCAACGCACATAGGTTGTATTTAAACAGTACAAAGGAGTTTACGGCAAAGAGACATTCTCCTGATTGCCATCATTTCCCGTCCTAGTGGTGACCCCAGTCTTCATGAATAGTAGCAACATATTAAACATCCCTTGTATCTGTAGTGATGTCTCTCTTTAGTTCTAATGTTATGTATTTGTGACATCTTTCTTCTCCTTTTCTTTTCAATCCGTTTCGAAGGAGTTTCGTCGATTCGATTAGTCTTTCTAAAAGAATCTACTTTTGCCTTTGCGATTCCCCCTATGGTCATTCGTTTCCTGTTTCTTTAATTTCTGCTTTCAACTGTGTTGTCTCCCCTTTTTCTAACTCCTTTTGGTTTATTCTGTTGGTTTTTTTCCCCAAATTTCTTAAGTTAGATGCCAGGCTCACTTCTTAGATATATAGTTAATGTAAATATTCAAGGCTATGTATTTCCCTCTGGATATCACTTTAGCTTTACCCTCATCTTTTGATGTCTAGCATTTTAATTACATTTCAATTACAGTTCCATTTAATTACATTTTAATTACAGTTCCAAACATTTTGGAAATATCCAGTATGCTTTCTTCTATGACGACCCATGGGTGATTTAGAAGAATTTTTTAAATGTCTTGATCTATATTTATTTTGATTAACTTTGGTAATAGATTTCTGATTTAATTACATGATAGTCTGGGGTTTGTATAACACCAATTATTTGGAATTTGGTGATGCTTACTTGATGGCCCGTGCCTAATTGCTTTTGTTGTAAAAGTTTTGTGTGTACCAGCAACTCTCCAGTTGCTGGGCCAGTTTGGACCATTAGGTCTAAAATCTTAATTAAGAATGTGAGAATCGTGACATCGTCTTACTCCTTCATCTTAGAATGAGACAAAGCCACACTCAACATCCTGTTGTGTGTGCAATGGCTCTGAATACAGAGATGGGTGAAAATAATGGTTGCTCAGTAAATGTTTGCTATGATCTTTTTCACATGTTACTTTGATGGAGTGATTACTTTTGGGCTTCTCTATTAGAAGAGTGTTTTAAGGTTATGAGTGTCTGTACTATTGTATCATCATAGACAGGTAACAGGTACTCAAACGATGTAT
>NW_011888821.1:1641192-1668842 GCF_000151845.1 Pteropus vampyrus | reverse complement strand
AAATCTCCTTCTATTAATTCTACTTTGTAACGGGCAACGCACATAGGTTGTATTTAAACAGTACAAAGGAGTTTACGGCGAAGAGACATTCTCCTGATTGCCATCATTTCCCGTCCTAGTGGTGACCCCAGTCTTCATGAATAGTAGCAACATATTAAACATCCCTTGTATCTGTAGTGATGTCTCTCTTTAGTTCTAATGTTATGTATTTGTGACATCTTTCTTCTCCTTTTCTTTTCAATCCGTTTCGAAGGAGTTTCGTCGATTCGATTAGTCTTTCTAAAAGAATCTACTTTTGCCTTTGCGATTCCCCCTATGGTCATTCGTTTCCTGTTTCTTTAATTTCTGCTTTCAACTGTGTTGTCTCCCCTTTTTCTAACTCCTTTTGGTTTATTCTGTTGGTTTTTTTCCCCAAATTTCTTAAGTTAGATGCCAGGCTCACTTCTTAGATATATAGTTAATGTAAATATTCAAGGCTATGTATTTCCCTCTGGATATCACTTTAGCTTTACCCTCATCTTTTGATGTCTAGCATTTTAATTACATTTCAATTACAGTTCCATTTAATTACATTTTAATTACAGTTCCAAACATTTTGGAAATATCCAGTATGCTTTCTTCTATGACGACCCATGGGTGATTTAGAAGAATTTTTTAAATGTCTTGATCTATATTTATTTTGATTAACTTTGGTAATAGATTTCTGATTTAATTACATGATAGTCTGGGGTTTGTATAACACCAATTATTTGGAATTTGGTGATGCTTACTTGATGGCCCGTGCCTAATTGCTTTTGTTGTAAAAGTTTTGTGTGTACCAGCAACTCTCCAGTTGCTGGGCCAGTTTGGACCATTAGGTCTAAAATCTTAATTAAGAATGTGAGAATCGTGACATCGTCTTACTCCTTCATCTTAGAATGAGACAAAGCCACACTCAACATCCTGTTGTGTGTGCAATGGCTCTGAATACAGAGATGGGTGAAAATAATGGTTGCTCAGTAAATGTTTGCTATGATCTTTTTCACATGTTACTTTGATGGAGTGATTACTTTTGGGCTTCTCTATTAGAAGAGTGTTTTAAGGTTATGAGTGTCTGTACTATTGTATCATCATAGACAGGTAACAGGTACTCAAACGATGTATGTGGAAAAAAAGGATGGTGACAGATGTTTTTTTTTCTGATAAAAATATTAATCTATAAAAAAATAGAGAGATCGAAACTTCAGATCACTTTATAGACAGGTTATATTAGATTTGTCCTAAAATCCCCTTTTACAAAATTTCTTTATGTAAAGAAATCAATGACCCATTATCAGGTATTTTCTTTTGTGAGAATGGCCTGGTGATGTGGGGTGAGGAGGGGCCTGCTGAGATCACATATCCTCAAGACATACCCCTCAAATGTGCCAATACTTTTTCTGGTCGCTGGAACCAGGAGGCATTTTAGCTTTCAACAAAGCAGAATAATGCAGTTACCACCCATTGATGCTTAAACATCTTAAGCTAATGATCGACAAATCAGATTAAATAAGATTAGGGGTCTCTGAGGGCTGAAAATCTCATGACTGGCATGGAGCGCTCTGTCCTTCCAGCTGTTGTCACACTGGTGGATTAATCCAGCCATTAATACTTATCCTTCTGCAATTCAGAGCGAATGAGAATGAGGACAGACAGAAGGAAACTGTGTGTCTTGCATGTATCTGCACTTCAGTGAGGTGAAATGAATAGAGAATTTGGGGCAAGACAGCTCTGACTTTGTCAAGTTCCTCAACTGATTCAAATTTTTAAAAAATGATAACGATGATAGCTAAAACATATAGCTTTACATATATCAATTTATTTAATCCTCTTAATAGCCCCATATGGTAAGTATTATTATTAGCACTAGTAGGTAAATGGGAAAAAAAAACCTGAATACATTGTCAAATAATTTGCCAATGGATATAATAACTAATAAGCTGGAGCTATCATTGCTGCAAATTTAGTAACTGTGATACAATGTTCTGGCAGATAAAGTGTCTCCCAGCTGTTGAGTGGAGGGGGATTACTTTGTCCTTGGAACTCAGATAGCTTCTGTAGCTGAAGATGTCATCCTCCACAGCAGGGCTAATGTGTTCCTTCTCCCCAGGAATCATAGTTTTACTCAACTTGGAACATGGCACACTTTGTGGTTGACTGAGCGAGTTCTCTGCATTTTGCTGGCAGTCTTGGGGACAGTGATGTGATCTTGCATGTCTCCTCCCTCCTTACAAAACAATGAGCCCACAGATTTCTAGACTGAAGGGGAACTTAGAGATCATCAAACACGGGATTCTTAAATCATGGTATCACTCATTGTAAAAGCAGATTCTACCCATGCTTGGAGAGCAAAGGGTTAGCTTCTGGGGAGAACCATGGATCTGCTCTGTTCAAACCCCATTTTAAATATGTATTCAAGGAGGTCCAGAAAGAGGAGGATTTCTTTTCTCAAGGGCATTCAGTTTCCTCTGGCCAGTACCAGAATCTGAGCTGACACCTGACAAAAGCCGAAATTATGCTTAAAGTATAAATTCTCAATTCATTGTCTCATTTCAATGATGCATCCCAACAAAAAAAGTGAAATTTAAAATTTCTAAAGATAAAAGCCACGGTAAAAGTAGTTGCTGCTAACTTCACTTCCTAACTAATCTCTGTGATGTGCAGGTTTGTTTTTAAGTGTTTAGAAGAAGAGGTGGGGAGAGAAAATTCAGTCTCTGTAAGTGGTTTCTGAAAGGAACTCTGAGATGACTATCGGGTGAGAAAAGGAGTCAGATAAAGCGAAATTCAAGAAGGAAAAATAGGTGTCTCGGGCCAATATAAGAACTAAAATCATTTTCACACTTTGTTTTAAGCCTCGAGGTGGGTAAGTGCCACTGACTCAGTAACAACAACACAAAATCACGAAACCAAGCTGTGCGGCTGAGGGAAGGGCATTCCTGTGTTGATTTCTCATTGTGCAGAATGAGACCCAAAAATGGCAGATGAGAGAGGGCCGTGATGAGTTGGAGGGAGGTTCCATGGAGGTCAGTGAGCACCTCACTCTGCTAAGCATCACTAAGAAGAGAGGAAGGATGTGGGTGGAGGCCGTCACCCCTCGGCGATTCCCAGATTCCAGGTGGGAACACGTTTATTAAGTGACAAGGAATCTGATAACAATGAAGTTGAGTTGCCAAGACAGTCAAGAGGTACAGAGCCGTCATATTGATTTGAATCTTGCTCTAGATGGCACATTATGTTGTTAGAGGAGAAAATTAAAAATCAAAACACGGGCAGGATTTTAACGAAGATCAATTCTTTTGCCTAAAAAGGGTGCCACAGGCTACATTGCCTACTTTTTCAGTTACCCACTGACAGCCTACTGCTAAGATATAGCCACATATAATGAAAATCTCTCATCTAGTTTAGGTTACGAACCTAATTGCTCATTGTCAACTGAAGTAGGGAGTGGAGTTCCAGGTACGATTCCAAACCGTAATAGAAGTGACTAGAGTGTCATAGAACAATGAATAAAAGAGACTTTAGGTCAGAAAGAACTAGGCTTAATTTTGGTCCTTAATTCAGGCAAATTCTAAACCTTCCCTCATCTCTAAAATGGAGCCAGTATTAATTTCCTTGCAAGAAGTGTTAGAATGGCATTTTAAACTCATGCCAAAAGTAGAAACTCAATGACTGGTGGCTATCGATCTTATTAGTAGTAGTAGTAGTAATGGCATTAAACAGTATCCTGAAAAATAGCATCCTTTTGTAAAATGATCTGCCATCAAGAGTCTCATACGGCTTATTATGTAATCTACTTAAGTAATACGATTTAACAGATATAAACTCACATATCAAAGCGCTTTGCCATTTTTGGATCTCCTTGAATCGCCGTCTCAGCCCCTCATTAGGGAAAGCCATCTGCGTTGGCAAAGAGACAAATTTCTCATTCTCCTCCTTGAATTCTAACCTAAAGCGAATACAGCAGAGCCTGCTGCACCACGATGGCCCTGGAAGCTATGTAAAGTGTCCCTTTCAATAAAAACAGTTTGGCCATTAGGCAGCTGGACCCCTGGAAAAGACTAAGGTAAACCTGGAAGATGAGATTGCTACTGAGGTAGGTAGAAACACTATGGAGTGACAGGCGTGGACCCAGGGACTCAATCTTGAATTAAGGACAGGACCTTTATCTTGACTTCTAAGGAGAGCACCTTTGCTCTAGCTATTTATATAGTATCCGTGTGCTCAGGCATAAATATACGAGATGAGAGGATGAACTGAACTGCTGGCTCTCTGAGTTTCAGGACCTCGATCCTGGTTTCTGACTACTGAAAACATCCTGCAGGGGAGGTCCATGACATTTGTGAATGATGTGTTAACAAAACCTTCCCAGATCCCTGTATTTGTGTCTGTCCCTCTAGGACATAATGAAACCTCCTCTCCCCCATTCTCTCATTTGCTCTGACTTCCTTGTCTTCTATACACTTTCAATAACAGCACTAGCTATTGACTCTTTTTGTGTGTGTGTGGACTCTTCTAAATGAAGAAGCAAGGTCTGTAATCTGTGTTGAACAGAGACAAGCAAAGCCACAGCGAGAGGAGACGCTGAGTTAAGGGGGATTCACTCGCTTGCTCCATGAGTCACTTTCCCCCTCCTCCCCGCCCCCTCCCTCCTACCCCACCCCACATTCCCTATGATCCTGATTTTTTAAATCTCAGCAAAAAGGTAAGTGACTACATAGCCGTGTCAGGGGAATTTGGAGATCTTGGGAAAGAGTCAAAGCGGGAACAATACAATCTATGAATGACAGACCACCCTGCCTTTACCCTGAAGACACACATAACTGGATTTATCCCCTACAGCATGCTCTCTCTCCAACAAGGCTCTGAAAGTTACAGGCTACAAAAAATTGACCATGACAAACAAACAAATACCTACATGCTCCAAACTATTTATCGCAGCACTACTCACAGTATCAAAAGACTGGACACAAACAACCCAAATATTCATCCATGAGAACCTGATTGAATTACCCACATATATTCACACAATAGAGTTCTATGCAGCTATAAAAAAAGAATGAGAAATATCTCATTACATTGTAATGTAATTATCTCAAGAATACATGGTTAACTAAAAAAAAAGAAGCAAATGGAGGTAAGTATGTATAACATGCTGTGTTTTATCTCAGCATAAGTAATAGTTATGAAAGGAAGCTTCATTTAGTTCTATTTACATGCTAGTGAAGAGAGAAGGTAGAATTAAACTATCACCACTTTGAAATCTCATAAATTGATGAATCTCATCGATAATCATAAATGGCTGCTCAACACAAAAAAAGAAAAAAAATGGAGAAAACCAGACACCATATGCCTTCTAATATAAGTACACAGGCCATCTATAAAGTGTTCTTGATCCCGAAAAATCATCGAACTGAATATGATCAAACATCTCAATATAAAGATAAATTTATAGGACATATAAGAGACAGAGAAACAGGTTAAAACAACTATAAGATTGTAATCAATAAAATCTAAACCATGAAAAATTCTACATGACAAATGATCTTATTTACTAAAAAACAAGATCGAGTAAATGGAAGAGGAATCAATCCTCGGATCAAAAGGGATGTTTGATCACATTAGGGATTTCTGTTAATTTTTAAGTGTGAAAATGAGATGTGGTTATTCGTTTTTAAGTAGGTTATATTTTTTAGTATATTTCATCTGCACGCTGAAATATGTACAGATGAAAATACAGTATCTGGCATTTACGACAAAATAATCTAGAGAGTGAGGAGTAGATGAGGGAAGAGAAGAACAAAATTAGCTGTACACTGATGATTATTGAGTTTCAGTGACAGTTAAATCAGGTTCTTATATTGTTTTTCTTTTGCATATATTTGCAAATAATTTCCATAATACAAATTTTAGAGAAATATTCATACCCTTGGTCCTGAAGATCCAAAAGATAAACATTATGGTCAAAGATTTTTCCACATAGATGTATAGAGAGAACTATAAGCTACATATATTTTTATTATTATTGATAATTGCACTTATTTGGCATCTAAAATATGCCATTAGAATCTTAAGTGTTCATCTGTTTTAACTGACTTAATCATCCCAACAATTCTTTGAGGTAGGTACTATCATTACTTCCGTTTTGCAGATAGATGAGGTCACTTAGGTATAGAAGTTTTAAGTAAGCTGTTTAAGGTCACACAGTTAGTAATGACTGAGCCAAAAATATGGTGGTGACAGCCTTGCTCCAGAACTCATGGTCTTATCCACTAATTGAAATATTTGTATATATGTCACGGAAATGGATTATGATAGCATCATCGGCAATAACAGCTAACATTTATTCTGAGCACTTCTCTGTAGCGTGCACTGTACCAAATGCTTTTTAATCTACTATCTTTCATTTGAGACTGTCAGGTAGGGTAATCTTAGTGTTTTCTAACTCAGGGGTTAGTAAGCTCATCCATGGTCATTCGGAGACACTCGGGCAGAAGGAGGGTATTATATAAGTTATCTGTTGCTGCGTGACAAACCAGCTAACACTTACTGGCTTAAAAGAAAGCCCTTTATTCAGCTCATAACTGCAGATGGCCAAGATAGGCTGAGTTCAGTTGGGTGGTTTTTCTAACCTTGGCTTGTGCCCTCGCGACTGTGTTATCACTTGCATTTTGGCTGGGTGTCTCTGCTGGTGTGGGTTGCCTTGTTATTGGGTGGGTACTTTGGTTTTCCCCCACAGAGTCTCGGGCCAGCTTGGGCTTGTTCTCATGATAGAGGCACGAGTCCAACAGCAAGTTGGACTCATGTGAGGCATCACTCCTGCCGCATTCTGTTGGCCAAGGCCGATGACAAGGCTAGCCCAGATTCAAGGAGCGGAAAACAGATTCCTTCTCTTGATAGGAGAGTCTGCTCATTTACATTGTTAATGGAGTGGATACAGTGAATGAGAGAAAACTAAAGCCATGTTTGCAATTAATCTGCCACATTTAAAAGCTATTGCTCTCTCTTTTTTCATTTTAGGTTTTACTGCAAATTTGGATTACTTTTACTACCAGCCTGGTCTGAACTTATCTAAATCAGAATTCTCCACCTGGCTAAATCTAAGTGCTGAGCCAATGCACACTTGAAGCAAGATACCAAAGATTTGCTGCTGCAACTTGCCTGCCAGAGGACAGGATTACACCCCAGGCAGGCAGAAGACTGGACTCTGTGGGAAAGAAGATCATTAACAAAAAGCCCCAGTTACCAGGTAATGGGAGATTCCCGACAAGTAACATCAGCCATGAAGCCCTAATAGAATTTCAATGAGATAAATTCCACTTTCTGCCCAAGTTTAGTCACTCAGGGAAGAAACAATTACCTTGTGAAAATGGAGCACTCTCCCTATATTATCCCTTCATTAAAATATTCAAATGAAGGTAACAACACTGTTATAAGCTCGTTTATATATATATAAAAAAATAACGTTAATGCATTTAACGCTGATGCATTTACCTCAGCGCGCTTCCCAGAGATGTTAAAATGTGAAGTTTATAAAATGTTCAGTGATGTTGAACTTGAATTGCAACCTAATGCTTGAATTGCTACATTTACCATTAAAAGCATGTTATTAATCTTCAATTTAGGGGAGAATAATTTTCGCTCACTGTGCCAAAAAAAAAAAAAAAAAAACCAGTTATGATGGGATTTTATTCAGATCAAATTTGTTTTAATTGCAATTCTATTAAATTAGAAATAGACATTTTATCCTGATATAATTCTTTGATATCTTTAGTTTTAATGCTAATAAAAGCATTATCACCACAGGTGTGAGCTGCATTATGTGCAATAATTAGGACTTAAATTAAAGATGTGTCAAGCTACCCGAAAGTAATTTGAGAAACTAATGCAAAAGAAATAAACCAGGTGAAATTTTGGGGGCAGTTTAGTTCCCCACACTTTTGCCAACATCAGTCTCTCATTATTGTATATCCTTTTAAGAATGATAATACCTAAGAATAACAACTTCAAGAGGTGGTTAAATCAAGCACAGTAGAGCAATTAAGTAGAACACTTTGAAAACAAAAAAAGGCATTGTAGAAGAAATTTTAATAAAATGAAAAATATAAACAGTACGTATTAAGTAAAGAAAAAGTCATAAATTAGTATGTATAACATACCGTATTTATAAAATATGCATGGAAAAGTCTGGGAAGAAATACAACCAAATGATAGTTATTATTAATCTTTAAGTGGGTGATTACAAAGAATTCTTCTTTTAATGTTTTGATTTTGTGTTTTGTAGTCTTTTGTTATAATTAGCAAATGTTATTTTGTATTAGGGGAAAATCTTATAAAAGAACAAAATGTATTCAGTATGACTGAGCTTGTCATAATCAAAGATTATGTTATGTTTCTTCGTCAGATCTAAACACTGAGGTCCATTCAGGGAGATATCCTCTGGGGGAAATGAATGAATGAATGAATGAATGAATATATGAATTCCAGGTGTTGAAATTCGAAATGTAGCTTATAGGAAACTGGCCATGAATTACGGCTTAGCCTTTTGTTTTTCCTGTGAAAACCTCTCTTAAGAATATAAATCTCTTTTTTTACTGAAACCTATTAGGAAAGAGATGGCCAGTATGACTCAGTTTTGCTCTTTGAAATGGATGAAATTTAGGGGCAGAACCAGAAGATATGAACTCATCCTCAGTACCTCAGGTAAGAGATGAAAATGTCCCTCTACTCACACAGAAGTAAATTGACCTAGATATGACAATGTCACATTAAACTTGTAGATTTCTTTTTCGTTAACCTTTGTTAAATATTTTATTTACGTTTGTACACACTGTGTGTCAGGGAACAGACCATATGGTGTTATGAAGGCAAAAATAAATAAAGACATGTTTTCTGCCCTTGGGGTGGCTTGGAGTAGAGAAAAGGGAACAGGCTTTGAAATCCAACTTTCCTATGGTCCAATCCCAGTGCCACCAGTCACTGTCTGAGTAGCAAGTGACTTATCTCCCAGTCCAATATCCTCATCTCTAAAATGTGAAAAATAATAATACGCCACTGGTTTTGTAAAAATCAAACCAGGTACTATAAAATAAGCTGACACATAGCAAACACTCAGAAAACGGTAACCATCCCCTTGAAAGAAAAAGTTAGATGATAAAATATGACAAAATCGCAGAGTAAATGTGCATCGCATTTGATTTTGGTTGGATCTAACTGATTCTCACATCTGCCTGATCCCCTGTTCCCCAATTGCTAGGGACGAGGGGACGTCTGTGTGTATAGGAATTTATATCGAGAGCAGTTACAATTATTAGCGATGACATTCGGGTGCTACTGTGTTGGTGTTATGCCAGGGACTCTGAAATTTCTCATTCAGGCCCAGCCTGTTACCCCACATCCTCTCTGAATCTTCAAGAGAATTCTCTGATGATTGGATGTTATAGAGCGTATTAGTCATCTATTGCTGCTTAGCAAGTCATTCAAAAACTTAGATGCTCAAAACAGCACACACTTATTATCCCTCTGTCTCTGTGGGTCAGAAATTAGGACTCAGCTAAGCTGAGTCTTCTGATTCTGTTCCTGCAGACTGTGATTCAGAGCATTGGCCACGGGCTGGAGTCTCATCTCAAGGTTTGACTGGGAAAGGGTCCACTTCCGATCTCACTCACATGCTGTGATCGGCAAGATTCAGTTCCTTGTGGCTGGTGGTTAATGGGACCTCAGTTCCTTGCTCTGTGGGCTCTTTATAAGGCAGCTCACAATGTGAAAACTGGTGGCTTATCAGAGGGAGAGGGAGAGGGAGAAAGAGAGAGAGAGAGAGACACCAAGAGAAGACTGTCTTTGTAATTTAATCTTTTAAGTGATATTACATCATTGTGTCATCTTCTCCCCAATAACAGCCCATCTTTAAGTCCAGCTCACACTTGGGAGTCGGGTAACAGGGAGACGGGATTATGTAAGGACATGCATATTAGGAGTTAGGTATCATTAGAGGCCATCTTAGATAGCTGCCTTCCTTAACAAAAGCTCAGAGAACCCCTCAGGTAATATTTGCATCTGTGCCTTAAAAATCCCAGGTTTGGAATCCCAAGAAAAGCTGAGTCGGATCCCGAGGTCTAAATGGTGACCTCTACATTTTCCCCTGTGATTTGGAGTCTGGGGGCCAACATGCTCGGACATACTGAAGAAAAAGAGGAGGGAAAGAGAGCTAGGTCATCAAGAATGAACTTGACAAGCCAGCCCAGGAAAGGATGGAAATATGTCAAGAGCCAGTCTTGACTCAGTATTCTCAGGTTTCCCATAATGCAGACACACACACACACACACACACACACACACACACACACACACACGTGCCAGCCACTGTTCTATGTGCTTTACAACAATTCTCGGAAGCCATTACTGTGATTATCATCATCCCTATCCTACAGATGAGGAAACTGAGTCACAGAGAGGATGAGTCTCATGGTCCAAGGACACACCGCTAATTCTGTGTTTGGGCTGAGGCATAAACTGAAGCCCTCTCTTGATCGCTATGGTATAAAATTTCTGTAAAGTTTCCCCTCACTCAATCCAGTGTCCAGTGAAAGTGCTGGGCTCTGATTCCTAAAACGAGTGGCTTCCCCTTTAGCAGAGAACTAGAAAGTGGCCAGACAGAGGCAGAAATCTCTGAGAAAGGAAGATGCTATCTGTGTCTCTAACCTGCCATCACTTCCTGTAGTCCTGAAAATATTTAAAGACAGCACCATATTTTGGATGTTTTGTTTGTTTGTTTGTTTGTTTTGCCTCATAACACCTCACACTGTGCCTTGGAAACAGAAATCTCAATATGTGACAATTCAGTGATTACGCTTTTTTTTTTACCTACATTAGCCGGAAGCTTTGGCATTGCGTTTCTCAGCAGGGCAGTCCGAGTAGGTATCCGCTTTGGCATCTGACACACCCAGGTTCAAATTTTGCAATTCCTACTTAGTTTGTGTGACTTTGACCTTCCTTATTGCTCCCGAGTACCCCCGTCATTAGAATGGGATGATAATGTCTTCCTGTGGTGCTGTCATGATAATTCCATGAAAGTTGGGCGTCGGCTGCCTTCAACGAAGCCACGCTTTTCATCAAAGGTAGCTCTAGGTTATATACTCAGCCACCATCCAGGTTTTAAATGGGGCACTTTGCTTCCCCTTCACAATCCAACTTGCCCAGTGTGATTTTCAAAAAAATGTCACTATCCTGCATTTTAAAAGGCACAATGGCTGCGCACAGCATTGAAACAGCATAACGTTTGAATATATTATTTAAAGTAGGTTAACACTAAATACTTAAACTCCTCCACTCACATCTCGGTAGCTTACCACATTTTCGTTCTCTTTACCTGTAAGTCAGAAGTGAGTAGGGGCCATCCTGAGCGTCTGTCGTCTGTGGGGACCCAGCCTCCTTTATGTCACAGTTTCATACTGGCTTCATCACAGCGGAGTCCTTTGTTTCCAGCTAGGTGGATGGGATTAAGAGGGCTCGGCCGCTCACATCCAACACTTTATGAACTGGCTTCGAAGTAACTTCCGCCCTTCTGTTCATATTCCTTCGGCCAAAACTGGTCATGTGGTTTTACCTAGATTGACAGCGACTGAGGAATGCCGTTTTGGGGTGTGCCTAGGAGGAAAATAAAAACGGCCTTGTCCTTGGCATCCTCCTTTACAGAAAACTGGACGGATAGAAGGTAAGAAAAGTACAAATGAACGTTACCTTGATAACGCCGCACGGATCACCACATTTACCTTTTTTTTTTCATCCTTATTATATGGTTTTATGAGTATCGTTTTAAAGGCTGCGTAAATAGTCTAGACCGTGTTAGCATTTTCTCAATCATTCCCTTGTCCCTGGGCAAATATTGAGAGTTGTTCTAATCCTCTTCCCTGGAATGTCACAGTTTCATACTGTAATATCTGATATCATCGAAACGGCTACCTCCAACTTAGGAGCATTGTTGGGCAGTTACAAGCAGAATGCCAGAAACGGCTAATATAACGCTTATGGCTCCTTAAGCAAAGGAATAGCCACAGTCCCAGAGGCCAGCCCGACAGCCCTTACCACTAGGTTCATTGCCTCTGAATTAGAAGGAGACAGAAAAGGGGACAGTTAGGTATGTGCCTGAGTCAAATTACTCTTGACTTCGGATTATATTTTCTTTCATAGAAGCAAACCATCTATATTATAATGTTCAGCGGCCAGTGGCCAGGAAGAACTGTGCCGTTTCAAATGATTGCATGGCTAAAAATCAAAGTATGGTAATGCTTCCCAGAAAACCCACCGTTTTTCAGCTGCGATGCACACACCATAACTGCAGTCTGGACGGCATAGGATTGCAGACGGAGCGCAAATAAAATGCAGATTTGTTTCCATTCCATTCCATTCCAACAGTGGTTATTCATAACCGTTTAATGTGCAACCGTTGCATTTCCCAAATGCAATGTGCTGAGGGTTTTGTGCAGTTAAAATTGGTTTTATAGGCAAGGGAAATGCCACCAGCACTGCGAAATTGTCGCTACACTTTCACTCTCCTGGATTTAGCTGTCTAGTACGAGTATTCAGCTCCTGGAATAGTTGTTGCCTTCATAATGCGAAATCTAAACGACCAGAGTCAGGATTATGCTGGGAAATTCACGCACACGCAGAGCGGCTTATGTAACGTTATAAATTAAATATGAAGCCTCTTTGTGCTTTCAAAAAAATCAGAGGGAATCAAAGGCTTGTACAAATTCTCCTTCCTCTGCTTGGAGACGCCGCCGTCCTTGTAAGCGTCTGCATCCTGGGTCCTGGCGCTATTCACCTACCTTTTCAGTTCTTTGCAGTCTTCTACGTGCCAAGGGTTCATCACAGTCGACCCCAGTGGCTTTTAACCTTGCTTTATGGCCCTTTAAGACAGATCTGTCCATCATAACCTAAATGACATGGCATGGCGAGCATGGGCAAAGGAGGGAGTAGGAGGCAAGATCACAGCTCCTTTTTTTTCTTTCTTTTTTTTTTTTTTTACCTTGGTGGATCTCTTCAAAAGTGGTTGATTGTTAGGACTCCTCCAATTTACAGCGGTGAGAAAACAGACACCGGACAGGGAGACAAGCAGAGTCATTGCCGAGTGGTACTGATGACTCGCTGGTCCGAACGCCATCTTTACACCTGAGGAATTGACATATAAAACGTGTATACACAGGGATACATACATATTTTTGCCGTGTGAAGGCGGTGTTCTGACCCACAGAGCTTACACTGGTTTCTCAGGACTGTACCCGGATTTAATCGGATTCATTTTTCTTGATCTTCGCTCTTTTGAATCCAATGGCCTCCGTTTACCTTCCGTTGGTTTGCTAGTCGAAGTTTCAGATTTTGGGGTATGCCTGTGTTTTTCTGACATTTGCCTCTGTAATTCAGGAACCGTTTTAGAATTCAACACCCCATTGAATTAGTGTTTTCAGATGATAGCTCCACCCAAGCTCATTTGATGAGAAAAGAGCCTTCAATGTTGTATGTTCAACCCGCCACAACATGGCGGCGTGGCACTCGGTCAGCATCCATACTGGGGTGAAGACAGACGGGATTGTCATCCCCATAGTGGCCACAAAGCCAGTTTTGCCGAAAGCAGCTCACATCATGAGTGGCAGCTTCCCCTCATTCTCTGACCAGGACATTAAAGCAAGATGTGCATAATCAAGTAATTCTGATTTATTTTTTTGGGAAGTGATGGCATTTAGCGAAATCCAGTAAATTGTCCCTTTCAGCACTAATAACATGTTCTGAGCTTTCCCCACTAGACTTTGTGTAATGGTGATATAATAGGATTGCTATGGCAATTAAGTGGTTGCATATTTGGGGGCAGTGGAGGGCATCCACCAGGACACAAACCATTAGCGAAATGGAAACACTGTTACAGGATTGGTTGGGATCTGGCTCAGGAGTTGGGGACACGTGCCCCCATCCATTTTAATTTTTCAAGAAACTTGGGCTTCTAATATCACTGGGCTCCACCACTCACTCTGGGATTATACTGAGAAAGGTCCGAAGAGTCCCTACCCATAACAAATGGCCACCATCACCATCAAAGCATTTAACAAATGTTTATCCACACGGATGCTGGACAAAGTGGATTGTAAGATTTGCTTTCTGGTGGCAAAGGAGTAGTATGGAGGAGGGCATTCGACACCTTGTAAACATCAGTGATTTTTTAATTTGCAGAGAATTTTGTGGTTTCCATATAGGGAAGTTTCTTGGGATTTTTTTTTTTCCTCTTCATCCCCCTATGCTCCTGTTACACCTACATACCAACCACTCACGATGTGAGATTAATAAACAAGAAAACATTATTCTCATTTCACGGATGAGGATATTGATTTCCAATGGCAAGCCCCAGGTCAGCTTAAGTCCACAGAACTGTACAGTCCTGAAGAGGGGACACCGTGGCCTGGAAGGCGTGAACTGTCACGTCCCCTTCTCTATCCCAGGCACCCTGGCATCAACGAATCTCATTTCTCCCTTTTTCATTTTTCAACTGGCATCGCAAGCATTTGTTAAGTCTGGATGTTAGGACATGGCTGGGCTACACATTGTTCTGTGTTCTTTGCTATGTTTGAAATATTTCATAATGACAGATGACCAAAAATAAATTGATCGATTGCCTAAAGTGGAGATAACGACCCCAAAATATCTTTTGGGGTATTGATTTTAGAACATGAATAGTATATATTGTGACAATGAGTGTTCATTTCTGTGTCCCCATTTTTGTTATTGTTGCTCATATTATAATCTTGGAAGGAGTGGGCATAAGACAGTGGTCTCATAGGATCTTAACACCTGTCTTGTCGCAGTAAGATTTAGTGCCATCTGGAAGATTAGAGCTAGTAAGTGGGATGAAAGCAGTGAACGTGGCAGTTACAGAGCAAAGTAAGAGAGGGAGTGGCCCTTTGCACATGCTGTCCATTCTACACAGAGCTTCTCCACCATCATCCATCTCCACAAAGTGACCTCGTTCTTTTTCCAAGAGCCTTCGACAAGTTCACAATCAGCTGTCAACAGCTCAAGCACTATTACTCAAGGAAGCTCTCCTTCGGACACCAGACCGAGCTGGGGTCTCTTTTTATGCTCTCAATATAACTTAGACCTTTCTATTTTTATCACAGTAAAATACACATAACATAAATTTCATCATTTGAACCAATCCAGTGGTATTTAGTACGTTTGTAATGTGCAACCATCACCACTGAGTTTTATGAGCTCAGAAAGAAACCTCTTGATCACAAAGCAGTTCCTCCTCGCTCCTCATCCTTCAGCCCCTGGCGACCACTAATTAATTTGCTTTCCCTCTCTGTGAATTTGCCTATTATGGGTATTTCCCTATAAATGGAATCATATGATTTTATATCTGGATTTTTTTTTCCTTAGGACACTGTTTTCAAGGTGCCTCCATGTTATAGCACGGATTGGTCCTTTGTTCTTTTCCAAGAACACTATCAAGAAAGTGAGAAAACAATCCACGGAATTGGAGAAAATATTTGCAGAGCGTGTAATTGATAGAGATAGAGTCTTCTGAATATATAACAAACTCTTACGATTCAGCAACAAAAAGACAACGCCCAATTAAAAGATGGACGAAGGACTTGGATAGATGTTTCTCCCAAGAAGATATACAAGTGGCCAACAAGCAGGTGAAAAGATTCTTGGCCCCATTAGAGAAACGAGAATCAAACCTTCCGTTTAAAAACTCATTTTGTAATTATTGGTGGATCGTTCTTTGATCAATATCTGTGTCATTTAAAGAGCTGAAGGTTCTAAGAGGACTAGAACCACCTCTGCATTTATGGTTGTAATCCTGGCACGGTGTTTGGCACACGATAAACCTTCAATAAATATTTGTTGAATAAGCGAACGGATGAACAAGGAGAAACAAAAATACTTTAGAGGTTCAAAAAAGGGAACAATGTCACCTCTTTCAAATTACGGGAATAGTGCGTGCAGTTGATGGATGTCACATTCATGTAGAAAGAAAATCGCTCTCTTTCCTCTGACTTCTAGGTTGCGTCTCCAGGCCATGAGGCATCGTGATTTTGTTGTTTTTGCTGGTGGTGATGGTGGTGTTGAGCTGTGCTTTTGTTTGTTGACTGTTGTGAGTCAGGCATTGTGCGCACTGCTGAGGATATGACTGTGAATTAATAAAATCATGGCTTAAGCCTCACAGGAGCTCTTTGGCACAGATTTCGCTCTCCCAGTTTGCATATGAAGGAACTAAGACTCAGAGAGTCCTTTAAATAAATGACTCAAGGACACTCAGACGGGAACCAAGCAGTTGTACATTCAAGCCATCTTACCTCACTCCCTCATGCTCTTGAACTACTTCCTCATTGCCTCTGCATCCTTCTCACTGCAGACAGGGCCAGGGGAATGGGAGATGTCAAAAGATTCTTAATAATGAGCAGTTGTTAGTCACAAAAGAAGGAAAAAAAAAACAAAGGAAAGAGAGATTAAAGTTTGGACTCACATCGCTTCTTAGGATGAATAAAATGATAATAATAGCTAATATCTACTGAGTCTTGTTTATATGCCAAAGTCTGTGCTAAGCACTTTATTTCTATTGTCTTGTTGAATCTAAAGATCCCCTATAGGATGTAGGTACTATTTAACTAGTATGATCCCTATTTTAAGTAGGAAGACAGTGAAGCACAGAGAGATTGATTAACTGGTTCAAGGCCACCCAGAAGACAAACCAGGATTTGAGCTCAGGAGTGCCACATTCAGTGACCATATCCCTAGCCACTGGGCTATGGGTGCTTCCAAAGCAGAGTAAACCCTGGGGGCTCAGACTGACGTAGAAGAGATTCCTCTCCTTCGTTCTTATCTCTAGGGAGTAATATTTTATAGAAACGAGGGTTTATTGTTCCCGGTGTCTTTGGCGCAAATTACTAGCTGCATGTGGGGAAGGTAGGGGCTACCTGGTCCCAACCAAAGAACTGGAAGGAAGAAACTTCTGCTCACTGAGAAGAATTCCCTTCCATCCCATGAGGAAGCTACAAATCATGCCCATCCTTCACCAGTTGCTCCGGAGGCTCCAACAGCACAGCCAAGTACCGGGAATACCCAAGGGGGCGCAATCTCTGGAGAGCGGGCAATTGCATGGGCTACAGAGTCCTTTCATTGAGATGCTGCCTGGGAGAGCCGAAAGAACACATGGCTGGAAAGCTGGATTGCAAGCCCGGTTCTATGCCTCCATCCAAGATGGTCACAGCGGAGCAGTGTCACAAGCTAGGGCTCACCTCAAGGACTGTTGTCATGGCTCTGGCCGTGGACTTGTTCTTCCCCCAGATCTTTGCATCGCTGGCCCCTCTCGTCCCCCAGATCGGGGCTGAAATATCGCATCCTTTTAGAGGCCTTCCCAAGCCACCCGATCAACAGTTACCCTGTCTCTCCATCACTCAGTAGCATTAATTTTCATCTGAAATTATCTCCTTTATTTTCTTGTTGACTTGTTCACTGGATTACTCCTCACCACGTAACCTCGGAAATTCCTTTTCATGGTCATTGCTGGTACTTAGCACAATAATTGACACATGTTGAGGAAAGGAATGAAGAAAGGAAGGAAAGAAGGAAGGAGAGGGACTTTAGTGTTTGTTAACTCTTTAATGTTTGGAGGAGGCAACTGGGGCACAGAGAGGTTAACTGTCCTGTTCAAAGTCACACAGCAAGTGAGCGAGAAAGCCAAGATTTAAATGCATGTCTGTTCGACTCAACAACCTGCACCTTTTGCCACGATATCTCTCTGCCTTTACAGTTATCATGCTCACACGTACGAAGGTTTCCTGAAGTAATATTTATACTTTCTGCATTTGAAAGCAATCCAGCCATTCCTCTGGCATCTACTCTCTTCTAGAAATTTTCTTTGTCATATCAGCTTGAGCCTTGTTTGTGTCCATACGAAGCTTTTTCTACGCGTGTTTCAAAATCACAGAAGGGGGATGTCTCTTGTTCCAAACCATCTCTTATCTCACATCCAAAACAGTCTTTCAAAAAAATGGACGACTAACTGAAGTTCTCACTCTGCACACCTGACTGCTCTCTGTATTAGTTTCACAAATGGATGTTGTTATTTTAAGGATGAACAGTAAATAAAAGGGGGAAGCAAGGGCATTTTTAAAAATTAACAGCTAGATGATTTCTGTCTCCTTTCGATGGGTTTTTGCTTTATTCCAAACACCCAAAACATTCAAGTAAGAAAACCATTCCACTTTTGATCATTTTAAAATACTCATTTAGAAAAAAAACAAAACAAAAACAAAACTTAATTGAAGAAAAAACATGAAGCCCTCTTGATCTCTGTGTAAGCACAGCCAATTACCAAGACAATTTTCAAATAACCCAAAAGCTTGTATAAATGTCTTTTAGCACTGGGAGAGTAAAACTAAATATTTACTACATGCCAGACAAAATTAAGATTTATCTGGCACCAAAGGAAAAAAGAGCACGCTACTTTTGCATGTCGAAATCCCACTGCTACAAAGAGAAACAGGGCCTTTTGAAAGGAAAACGTTTTAACCGTGTTTACAAGGGTCATTTCAGTGTTTTTGAAACTCTGCTACTAAATAATGCATGCTGCTCGAGTGGAAAAATAAACCAGCCAAGTACTGTCTTCTCGAAGAAAGCCTAGACGTCCAGGTGAATGAGAGCAGTCAGCTCACCGGGGCACTCTGATTGCTTCCTACCCGAGAGAGAGTGGCGAGGTGCAGAGTACGGGGCCTGGGGGTCTTGTACAAGATTTGGAGTTATTTTTGGTCTCATCTAGAGATTGGTCTATAGGCAGGTAGAGATGGGGCTATAAAGCAGGGAGAGTATTCACTTGAGAGCTGGGCACTGTGGGACCAACTCTCAGCTCCGTCATTTTTTAGCAAGACACATTCTTTAACTCTAGTCACCACCTACATAGGAGTAGTTGCTTAGCTCTCTTGAGTCTTTGGGGGGAGATTAAGTTAAGCATGGTGCCTGGCACATAGTAAGCACTCAATCAATTTTAACTCTCAGTAGTAGTAGTAATGTAGTTTGGGCAGAGACAGCCACATCAACAAATATCCCGTGATCCTCTGTGTTTACTAGCTTCCCTTGCTAGGTTGGGGCCATGGGACTCATCCTGGCCAATAGGCTGCCAGCAGAAGTGACGTGGGTCACTTCCAGGCAGAGGCAGGCAGGTAGATAGGAGTGGGTGCCAGTTCTTAAATCTGTCTTTCTCTCCTGCTGTGGCAACCCTCGGAGCCATGCTATTATGGTGAAATCACAAGTCAATAGAGTCTCCATGAGTCTGATTTATGAGGGATGATAGAGAGAGAAGCCCATGCACCGCCCCCCCGACCCAGACCACATGGGACATAGTAGGAAATGCATCATTGTTTTTAGGCAACTAGGACTGTAGATTAGTTTGTACTGATGCATGCCTGCTTTATCCTGCCTAATACGATTGATTATGATTTTTCCTACCACTTCTTGATCAAAAACAGATTCGAGGGGTCCAGAAGCTCTTGTGGGAAGGTGAGAGCAGTCTAAAGGTGGTTGTCATACAAAGACACATTTTTATCAACTGATATTTTCTGTCTTTATGAATAGATAGCTAGATAGATACTCATATACTTACATACCCGTATATAGAGAGAATACTATATATATAATCATATTCTCTAGATATGTATATGTTTATTCTTACTCAACTCTTAATTCCTACTGGTTTATGGTTTTTATCAATCCCTGTGGGTGACCTTAAACAATTTCTGCAATCAGAAAGGAATGTATATATTTCCTTCCAATATCTTCTTACTACTGCTGCTTTTCTCTGTTTATAAAATACCATCCTGCCCCCAAAACTTCCACTGTTCTCATTTCTGCCGTGCTAAAATACAAATCTCTTCACCCAGCAATCGAGTCTCTGAGACCTGGCCCCTTCATTCTCATTCCTTTCTAAACGCTCTGCCACTGTCAGGCACTGTCAGGACGTAGTTCACTCTACGTCCCCATCACTGAATGATTCCAGAAACTGTGAGTGTCGATATCTTTGCTTTTATCATAGCTCCTTCCTGGAATGTTTCTCTGGCCTCCTTTCCAGCTCTTTAAAAAATAATAGCAAAAACAGTTATTAAGTACTTAGCTAGAGTCTGTTATTCTTGAGGGAAGAGACTCTAACACAGGAGACTGAGACTTAACTGCTTTTAAAAAACCATCCCCAAGATCCCACGGACTTTGCTTTTGTTTTTTTTTAAACAGCAGCTTTGTTGAGATATAATTGACACTACATAATTGATCCATTTAGAGTATACATTTAAATGGTTTTTAACACAGTCACAGAGTTGTGCAGATGTCATCGTAATCAATTTTAGAACATTTTCATCACCTCTTTCCCTGCCCAAAATATCCATACCCATTAGCTGTCACTCCCTTTTCCCCCAATCTCTAGACCCTGGCAACCATTAATCTACTTTCTGTCTCTCTAGATTTGTCTATTCTGGACATTTAGTGTAAACCAAGTCCAAATACGTGGTCTTTTGTAACTGGCTTATATCATTTAGCATGATGTTTTCAAGGATCGCCCATGTTGTCACATATATCAGTCCTTTGCTCTTTTTTCAGGCTGAATAATGCTCCACTGCATAGGGATAACGTATTTTATTTATTCGTTCATCAGTTGATGGACATTTGGCTTCATTTCCTTTTTTTATTATTATTTTGAATAATGTTAATATGAACATTCGTGTATAAGTTTTTACATAGATGTGTGTTTTCATTTTTGGAGGCGGGTATATACCTAAGAGTGGACTGCTAGGTTATACATGAAGAGGAAAGATAAGGGTCCTTGGCCCAGTGCTCACATATACTGTGCTTGCTGATGGAAGATACGGGAGAAGATAGTTTTTATCCCAGGAGCCCTCAGGGATTCCATGGTAAAGGCGCTAACTGTGCCGAAGGTGTATTTTGTTGCTGTCTCCATCTGCTGCCTCTTGTGCCTTCAAGGCCCTGCATGGAGCAAGTGAATACCCACTCCTGATAGAAGAAGAAAGGCATGAGTGCCTGATGCTCGCAAGGCCAATATTTACATTAGAGTGCAGATGAAATGACCCCCTTCACTTTGTACCAGGATCATAATGATAAGGATGATGATGAAAATAACTGTCATCATTACCATCCCTTATGTAACCAGTCTGTACAGTTTGAATACATTTAAACTTCTGAACAATCTTATTCAATAGGTATTAATTTTCCTCTTTACATATGAGAAGGCTCAGAGATTTTAAAGAACATGTTTAAGGTGCGTGACAAAAGATATCCTGGTTTTAGAACCCTAACTACCTAAGAGGATTTAAATTAGGGGCTTTTCACATAATGAGAGATTGGTTACCAGTGATAACCTTTTTGACCCATCTATATGACAGGGCAAGCTACTAATTACTGAACACCAGCTCTTTTTATCATCCTGAAATGACCTTCCTCCCCTCTGAAGCACCGAGGTGCATTACCTCATCCTTAGAACGTCATACCTACTTCATTTTAACTTTCTTTCCCTGAACCTCTCACGTGTGTCGGGTCTCTGACTCTCTCACATATGTGGGATTCCCGTATGTATGTATGTAGCTAAATGTGGTTATTTTCTCTTGTTAATCCGTCTCATGTAGATTTAATTATTAGACCAGCCAAAAGAACGTAAAGATTCGAGAAAAGTTTCTCCCTCCTTTACATAGCCCAGGCTGAACCTCTCAATACAACCGTGAACTGAATTAGTGTTTCATGTTATGTCCCTGAGTCATCTGGATCCCCAAATCTGTCCCTTTTACTGAAGCATCATCCTAAACATGGCCCGTTTGTTTAGTCTATGAAGGTGACAACAGTTTTATCTAGAAGAACCGTTTATACATCTTTTAAAGTACATAGATTATTTTTCAATTTATCAAAGTGATGTGACCGAAATCACAAATCGCCACTTTGCAATCAGAGATTGAAAACATAAAATAATAGAAGTTAAACAGCGTTTTAAACCAAGCTTATTTTTTTGATTCTCTGTAATATTTTTCGGATGATGGAAAATTTATGTTTTTATTGTCGAATATGTATGGAGCAAAGAATGTGAAGAATTTAGAAAAACCAAGGGGGGAAAAACTCAAAAAAATCATTCTTGATCCTACCACCCAGAAATAACCCCCACCTCTGTCTCTATTTGTTTTAAATTCATTG
This sequence comes from Pteropus vampyrus, assembly GCF_000151845.1. NCBI lineage: Eukaryota > Metazoa > Chordata > Mammalia > Chiroptera > Pteropodidae > Pteropus > Pteropus vampyrus. The sequence goes on along the minus strand of NW_011888821.1, from coordinate 1,646,591 downwards.
AAAGTAAAATTAAGATTATAGCATAGGGAAGAAAGCCTCTAATTCGGGAATGAAACAGGCCTGAATTTGATTCCCAGTGCCACCACTGGGAATCACTGACTGTTCGACCTTGGGCCACTTACAAAATTTGGGGACATTGCGCCTACCTCCCCGGTTGTGAATACTGTGATGCACATACAGTGTTTAATGGAGCGTCTGTCTTGTGGTAAGGATTCAATCACTGGTACCTGTTATGTTTAATAATAGTGCTATTGTTATTATTTTACTACGGCTTTTGTTACCAAGCTCAAGGGGTTCGTCTTGCCTGCGCGCGTCAAAGCCAAAAGAGACATGGACAGGAGTTTGCAGCCAAAAAAAAAGTAGAGATTTATTTAAGGAAATGGCACCAAGCCTGGAGACACAGGTGAGCTAGTGCTCAAAGCCCTGGCTCCCTGATGGCTTCTAGGGGATAGGTTATACAGAGGAAAACTCATTAGCTAAGGGCATTGGGCTTGTGGCTTTACTGATTAGTTGAGGCTAGGGTACAAGGCAGTTGACCATCACATCTGGTCCTTATCTCTGGTTTCAAGGCGGGGTGGGGGGGGGGGGAGTAGGAGGGTGGGGGTGGGGGTTGGTCCACCTTCATGGATGTGGAGCTGCAAGATGTTATCTTTAGTTCGACTGGAAACTCTGTTCCTATGGTCTACAGACCTGAAGCTTTGTTCCTAAGACTGATGCTGACTTAAGGGCTTAATGATTAAGGAAGTGGCTGTGCAGGATGCAGAAGGATAAGGAAAGAAAAGAAGCAAGTGAGCCCAAGACCAGTTTTGATCCAGGACAGGGCGAATTTCCTCAAGTGACTGGGAGACCAAATCCTGTACCGAGAGAAGAAGAGGGTCTTTTGGCAGAGAGTGAAGAAAGAGTTTAACACGCACACCACAGTTAGAGTCAAAAGGATAGTTTATTAGAAAAGAGGTCGACACTCCACAGACAGAGTGTGGTCTCCTCTCAGAGACAGAGTGAGAGGGACCAAGAGAGGCTTGGAAAGACAGTAGGTAGAGGGAATTCAGTTTATATATCATCCTTTAGTTCCTGTGAGTTATTGTTTAAAAGGCTTTGTTAACCCATTTCCTTTGATAGACACACAGTGAGGAAGGGGAAGGGAAGAGCGTGTAGCATGAAAAGGGAAGAATATGCAGAGCGAAAGGCCTGCTGACAGTTCCCAGCCTTTGATCCATAGGTTCTCATGGTTTTGGCCATAGGGCATGACTCTTGGTTCCTGGTTCCTGGTGTGGGGAATGGCTTGTCATCAATCCCGGCAGAAATCCTCCTTTGTTCTGCAGGAGTCCTCCGAGCCTGGCTGCAGGGCTGATCAGCACATCTCAGTCTCTGAGTGTGGCTTGATTTAACATTTTTAATTCTCTTGCCTCCTCCCTCCATTAGCTTGAAGAGAAAAGAGAAGAGAAAAAGTCATTTTAAAGAAGTGAAGATTTGGACAATTACCCCCTCTCCCCATATTATTCAATATTTTTTAAAAACACAACTTTGGTTTGCCTCCTCTCTCTCATTGATAAACCATAATTTATTTAGCTACTTTCCTAATTAGGCCATGGATACACTTGAGCTCCAATAAATTAAATAAATAATGCTGCAATTTCCATCTTACTCTTCAGGTAGCTTTATGTTCATGTCAACGTCCTCTGATACCCCCCATCAGTGGCCATGTCTGGGATAACCCCACCCAATGCAGCGCGTCCTCGTGGGGAAAGACAAGCTCCTCCAGTCACCTCGTTTCCCTGGACACACATCCTCTAACGGAAATCAAATCAACCGTTGGTTTTTTTTTTTTCCCCCTAAGCAGAAGCCACGGTGTTTGCTCACTCGCCGTTCCTTCTCTAGCATGGGGGTAATTTGTAGCTTGAACGATTGAGACAAACACTTGGCGTGAGACGGAGGGAAGTAGGATGAGTCTGTAATTGGAATATTTTGTCTCATTTATTCTTGATAATGTGCCATATTCCACTCCATCGGCCAGAGGCGATTGTTCACGGAATGCCTCACACCTGGTACTGGTGCTTATGAAAACCAGATGTGGTTCATCCTGCCGCACTATTTGAAAGCAAGGGCGAGCCATCTCTCTAACCACCCTCCTCCCCTTCTCGTTTCCTTTCTGTTTTTCCTACAATTTTTTTTTTTTTTTGGTCCTCCCCAGGGCCCTAGTTACATTTATTTGGAGTCCAGGGATGCCTGCGGCTCATTTTCACCAAGGCTCTAGGTAATCCATTCTGAATTTCCTGCAGGTAGTGATGGAACAAGGTGGGTTGGGGAGGGGGCAGGGAGGTCCAGAATGATCAGGAAGGATTACAGCCTAGCTCTGTCAGCCACACGGGTTCAGGCACCTCTTTCTGGTGTAGGGGAGCAGACACTAGTCCATAGTGTGGTCAGAAAGTCCACATCAAAAAGCTCCTGCTCTTTGTCATTTTACAAAACAATTTTGTTTGAAGTCTCTGTGGGTTACAGAAGGAATAAGTGGACTGCCTAGGCTGGGTTCTCCAGGGAGCTTTGTGGAAATGCAATCCTGCAAATTAGATATTTAGGAGAATCCACTGAGGAGCCTGTGAAACACCATTTCCCGGTCCCCATTCCAAATACCATGAATCAGAATTTTCAGGGGAAGGCTCTAGGCATCTGCATTTTGTGGCTTCTGGAGATCCATTCAGAGTCAAGTTGGGAAATAGTGGCAGGGAGCAATATGGTTCAACCTCGGAGGTACATCACCTGAGGGGTGCCTAATTTAAATGCAGATTATGATCCGTTGGGAGGAAGAGGGGCGCTGAGACCATTTCTAAAACTCTCCCAGGTATCGGTGCTATTGATCAGACCAAACGCAGAGTAGCAGGACTATAGAGCAGAGGTCAGCCAACTCTATAGAGCAGAGGTCAGCCAACTCTACTTGCTGCCTGATTTTGTACTGCCCTTGACCCAAGAACGATTGAGAAAAATGAGGAAAAATTGTATATTTCATTTCACACGAACATTTTATGAAACGTCGGTGTCCATGAATGAAGTTTGATTGGCACACAGCCACACCCGTTCATTACAAATCAGCTATGGCTGCTTTTGCAAAACAAGCCGCAGAGTTGGGTAGCTGTTAAAGAGATCACACAGCCCGAAAATCTAAAATATTTACTATTTAACCCTCTACAGAAAATGTTTGCCAATCCCTGGTCTGGATCTGGAAGCAAAAGGGCAGAGTTGTCTTTTAACAAAATTTATTACTCAGTACAGCTGGAATGTGGGATATAAGACTGATAATCCCATACGCTGAGTTCAAATATCAATAATATTCAAAAATAATATTACAAAAAAACAGGAGACAGACTCAAACAAAAAAACATTCTCCAAATCCGTATTCTTCCCAACCTCCATCTCCTGACCCCAATTTCTGACTTTGAATGTTCGTATATTTGCATAATGGCTTTCTTTTGTTCTTTTTACTGTGTACTAATTGAATTAGAATGGCTAAAAAAAATAATACCTTCAGGCTCCAACCCAGGTTCCAGATTCCCGTAAATAAAGGCATAGGTGAAAAAGGTGAAGAGTGTTTCATCCTCAACAGGCAGCCAGAATCTAGAAGCTAGCCTTTTCGTTTTGTTTTGTTTTGTTTTTGTTTTTGCTTGTTATATTTACTTATGGACATTAGGGGAGTTAGATGAGTCTTTTCAGATGTTAAAGAGAAAAACCACAGGCCCAAGATGGTGTCACTTGTGCTAAAAGCCTATGATCCCAAATTGAGATTTACTCTCTGACCTAATTGCTGTTTCAACCTCTCCTAGAAATATAATCTTAATCAACCAGTGTGGAATTCTCTATTCAACGCTGATGAGCTAATCTGTCACATGGGCCCACTCTACTTCCCCCGACTCCATAGAAGGAATAGGTAATCTGCATGATAAAAATCCTTTTCTTCCTTCCCCAATGGCCTGGTCCGAAAACAATCCTTTCTAGTTCCCTTGCCCTTTGTCTCTTCCTGCTCTCTGGGTGTAGGGTTGTGTAAGTAGCGGCATAGAATGGGCAGAGGTGACTCAAGAAAGTTTTGCAAATTTCTACATTTTACCATCTGAAAAAAGACCACTCTCCCTTAGAGGCCACGGTTTCCTGACACCAAATTGATTCCTTCTTAATTCTGTTGGCCCAGGATTCTAGTAGCAGACTTTGGAAGCACATGGAAGTGACGAGCTTATGTTTTACCTGAAAATATCGTGGAAGGGGTGAGCATCCACACAACAGGGGCTGCAATGATCGAAACCCCTCTGGCCAGCTGGAACTCTGGGCTTGGATGCTCAAAATCAGAAACTATTTGGGCATTCTTTAATTGATTTGACCTCTTATAGATAAAAGGTATCTCTTCGCGTGTAAGAAGTTTATTTATTTCGTCAGGGTTATATTAGTTTAACTCTACTCATGTTTGCCTGGAACTCAGAACTCATAAAAACTCCGTTCTTTTCACCCAGACGGAAATGTCATTTCTTGCTCTTTCTTCAAGCTCTACTATAAGACTAAAAATAAACAGGAAAAAAAAAAAATCGAAAGGAAACTCTTCCTGAGCGTTTTCCTTTGTGATTATGACAGTGACTGCTTCTGTCAAGTCTCTAGGCTGGAAGAGCTGAACACCAAGGCCTCCTTCCACGTCTTCTTCCCAAAGCTCCCTCTTCCATTCATTTATTTTGCCAGACTTGAGCCGTGTTCGCTTCTTCCTGCAAAGGCCTGGCGGCCCCTGCTCCTTGCTTAGGCTACGAGAGGGGCTCCAGCAATGAAAAAAAACAGAGGCAAGAGGCCACTTATCTCGGAACAGTCTCTCAAAGACAGGGGACATATTCTAGCAAGGACAGAATCTTTGCGCTTCTCGGTAATGATCCCTGACACCTTGAACTGCAAAATATTGCTGAAAAATCTATTCCTTGTCTCTTTCTCGTTCTCTTTTTTACCATCTGAGTCTTTCTCTGTTCTAGGAACAAAGGAAACGTTTTAAAGTGCGGGAGGAAGGGTTCTTAATTTTTTTTGATATGTCTACTGAGCCCAAAACTCTGATGAAGGTAAAGTGAGGGTGGGGGTGGGGGCGGCTAGAATGGGAAGCAGCACCTAGGAGCAGTTGACGTCAGGTAGTATGAAATGTCTTTCTTTTAGGAGTGGGGAAAAAAACCCCGTCACCTCTAATTACGTGGCATGGCTTTTGCCGAATGTACCCCAGAAACGGAATACCTTGTTGCAAAGAAATAACAACTCACCTTTTCCCATTTAAACCAGTGCGATAACTAGGGAAGGAAGGCGTCACATTTGAAGTTGAATCATTTCGCCAATCCTCTATGAAATTATGTAAATTCCACGTTTCTTCATCTATTCGCCATCTTTTCCATACT
>NW_011888821.1:1629517-1641142 GCF_000151845.1 Pteropus vampyrus | reverse complement strand
AAGGCGTCACATTTGAAGTTGAATCATTTCGCCAATCCTCTATGAAATTATGTAAATTCCACGTTTCTTCATCTATTCGCCATCTTTTCCATACTTTTCATAACCGGAAAACTCTGATCGATTACAGAGGTCTGTAATTAGTTTCCTACCGTTGCTGTAACGAATTATCACAAACTTAGTAGCTTAAAAAAAAAAAAAAACCATCTGTGAATCAGGAAGAAATATCGTGAGTTTTATTTTCTCATAATAAGCAGCATTCCTTGAGTAATCCAGGAAAAATGAAATAATATAAAGGGGCATGGTAAAAATCTTTTAAAATAAGTGTAACGTAAATATGTACGACACTTTCATAAGCTGTCCTCATAGATCCACCTGCAAGTTAAGCAGCTTTGTACCCACCTTACAGATTTGAGATTTGCGAGGTAAACTTGACTCGCCCATGGCCGCAGATAACGCATGTATACAGATCGGACACTTACACCAGGCGTAGGGGATATGCCAGGGGTGTAATGGGATCCAAACAAGCATCATCACTGTCCTCAAAGAGAGATATAAACAGATCATCACAAATATGTGCTTGTAGATGACAATAAATATGATAATGGCAAAATGCTGCAAAATTAGATTAGAGAGTCAAAGAAAACTTTTGGAGAAAGTGCTACTGAGCCTTGAACTCATCTCATGCGAGTAAGAATGAATGAGAGAGACAGAAAGAGACAGAGAGAACGAGTTCATTCACAAAGGCCCAAAATACGAACATTTTCTAATTCCAAGTTCAGCTGCGTTCTTTCCACTGCGTTTAACTGACCTACCTCCCTTCTCCTGGTTAGCGAATACCTAAATAAATAACCTCCAAAGGGGCCAGGGCTAACGCTCTCTCTAAGATTTTTGGTTTGGTTTTGTTTTCAACTCATAAATCCATTTTCCTGCAGGTGGTTCCTGAAAATATGTGAGTGGAGAAAATCCAGATAAATTCTTTTTCACTTTATTATTAAAAGAACAAAATAAACAAATGAACAGTAACTACTACAACAACAGCAAAAAACCAAAATGCCCTGCATATGGCTTAAGGAATCTCTCAGAACCAATCTCCCCATTTGTATCAGCCCCTGGACCCCCCGAGTGGATGGCCTCAAGCCAGCCCTGCCACTCTGTGAATGCATAGACTTGATGACACCTGATTCCAAAAGACTGCACTGGCATGCTGGTGGTTAGCTTCTTTCTTTTGTTTTTATCTCTATTTTTTATTTTTAAAAGTGAGTATACGTAAGGGTGGCCTAAAAGCCGAGGCAGTGTTGCTGTGTAGAAACACACACCCAGGGGTCTGCACCGTTATTAAAATGCATTCTCACTGGGAAGAAGGCAGCTGAGGTCTGAGCCCTTCAGCTTAAAGGACTTGCATGGAAATGTGTCAGCAGCGGAGGCTGAAAAGTTCACACAGCCGCGCGATTTGCAACATTGTGTTCTCAAGTCACAGTTCAAATCCAGTTGTCTAAAGTTGATTCAATTCAATAGAGTGAGACTTTTCAAGCAGTCGGGGCGAGCCGACCCCATTATTCTTCCCCAGTAAAGTGGGCACGGCAGGTTTGGAAACTTTTGAACTGTGTCCTCAACACTCAAAATCCAATTTCCTAGCTTCTTCACTGAAAAAAAAAAAAAAAAAAAAAAAAAGGACCAGAAGCCAAGGGCTGCAGAGGGGGAGACGAAGAGGATGTTTTTCTTTTTATGTTCGTGCCTTTAAAAAGGCAAATGACTTTTTATTAGAATGCAGGGTTTAAACCTTGTTCAGCTACTGAAGAATCGCAAGAAATATTTAGCCGGAGTGACCAGCAATAATGGAATTGTATTTCTCTCCTGATTAATGTCATTTTCCTGCTCCCCACAGTAACACATCCTCCATGCCGGTTTTTAAAAATTTACTTATTTATTTATTTTAATTCATTTCAAGTCTAGCAATTTCTGTCTTCCGGTGTCTTCAACTTGTTCCCACAGCTTTCATTAATAAGGTACGAGACGCAAGGCACAGAGTATAGACGAATGCAGACGTGCCACAGCTGCCCAATCTTGCTTTCTTGACTTTCTCCTGGCCTCCATGACACTATGTTCCTTTAATTATTATTCTTTACTCATCCAGCGAGACCTCCTAACCCCCTGCTAATCGCCCTTATTGATTCCCTCCTACCTGCATCTTACACATCGCTGTAGGTTCTGTCCTGGGTTATCTAATGACACCCCATGTACTTGCAGCCATACAAGTCAACCCATCTAGTCCCAGCTTCTAGCTGGACACCTCCACCTGGATATACCGTGGACGCTGCAAAGTCAGGGTATCCCCAACTGAAGCCTCCACCCTTTCACCTCCTCAATAGAGTGTAAACAAACAGACCCTCAAAATCTGGTGATACAGTATCAAGAAAAGGAGCAATGTTTGACCACCTTCACGGCTAGTAGACCTGACAGTTATTTGAGGGCAGGGTGGCTTGAATTCCCCAAACATTTGGGTGTGAACTCTACATGGTTCCTTCTTTTAATGCAATTAACTGATTCAGGTCATCCCTGCTGGTTTCATTCTTGCCTCTAGTCTCTGAATCAGTGGTAGATTTATTTACCTTCTAGTGCAGGGGTCCCCAACCCTTAGGAAGTGGGCCACATAGCAGGAGCGGCGGCCAAGCAAGCGAAGCTTCATCTGTATTTGCAGCCGCTCCCCAGCGCCAGCATCACCGCCTCAGCTCCGCCTCAGATCATCAGGCATTGGACTCTCATAGGAGCACCAGTCCCTGTTGCCATAAAGATTGGGGACCGCCGCTCTAGTGGACAAATGTTAGACCGCTTGGCATCTTCAAGATCGGAATGCCAAGAGTGTGACATATCGCAGACAATTCTGGAGGTGTTTTTGGTGTTGGATGCCAGAAAACCTGTTGTTAGTGATTTGGGTCATCTTTGGGAACCTGAATCAAAATGAGTCCCTTTGAGACGCAGCCTGGATCTCTCCCATGAAATCTGTTGACTTCTTTTCTAGGATATCTTGGAATCTACAGGAAGATATAGCCATAACATTTATCCCCATTGTTTTGCATGTAAGGAGTTGGAGGCTCAGATCTATAGAGCTGGTGAGTGGTAGAGCTGAGATCCAAATACACATTGAATGGAACCCCACATCTTAGCTGCTATTTATTCCATAATTGCTTATCCTAATGATTCGCTCTCATACAAGTATCTTTTAAATCAACTTGTTTCTCTCTATCCTCCCTGCTACCACTTTAAATCAAGATCTAACTGTACCTTTTCCCTTTGGCTGTAGTGTTTTACCAAACCCAGGCCATCGTGTTTTTTTTTCTTTCCCCTTTTCATATTGAGGTAAAACTCACATCACGCGAAATTAACTGTTTTAAATTACAGTAGACTTTAGTATGTTTACAATGTTGTGCAATCAACACCTCTGTCTTGAGCCAAAGCATTTTTATCATCCCAAAAAGAAACTCCAGATCCATTAGGCAGTTTTTTGAACCATCCCCGGCCCTCAGCCCCTGGCACCATTAAATCTACTTTATGTCTCTATAGATTTACTTATTCTGGTTATTTCATATAATGGACTCGCATAACATGTGATCTTTTGTGTGACTTCTTTAGTTGTTCAGGGTTCATCCACGTTGTAGCACGTATCAGTACTTTATTCATTTTTATAGCCAAATAATATCCCATTACAGGTGTATACCATATTTCGCTTATCCATTCATCAATGGGGGTTGTTTCTACCTTTTGGAGATTATGAATTGTGCAGTTAGGAACATCCCTGCACGAGTTCGTGTTTGAAGAGCTCTTTTCAATTCTTTGGGGTATAAACCTGGGAATGGAATTGCTCGCTGAGCTGCTGATCAGATGGCAATGCTATGTTTTACCTATCAAGTAACTGCCAAACTAACCTCCACAGTTGCTGTACCATTCCATGTTCCTACTAGCAGTACACAAGGGTTCCAACGTCTCCACATCCTCATCAACACTTATTTTTTATTTTTGTCTGTTTGGCTTCTTAAGTTATAGCCGTTTTCGTCTCTCAGGGTTGCCATAACGAAGTGCCACAAATTGACTGGCTTATGACTTTGGGTACATCTTTTGCCTCCTACAAACTCGAGTGTCCTCCTGGGCAAAAGGTGGACCATGGATAGCAGCATCTCTTAAGGTATCTTTCAGTCTCCACAGTCTATGATACTAAGTCCTACCCCTGAAGTCACACACACACACACACACACACACACGCACACGCACACTCACACACACAGCTTATGGTAGGTCTTCTGCTCTGAAATCAAATTGTCTGCTGTAGGATTTCCCATCTAGGGTGGTGGGATAGTAATCCCTCAGAGCAGAGGGATGGGACCCAGGGGACGATTATAGGCCAGTTATCTCTGGATAAAAGCACCTTCTTCCATTTAGCTCACTGTGCTGGATAAATATCATCATTTTTCTCATGTGCCATATATCAGAAGGCTGGGAAGCCCTTGCTGTTGGAAAGGCAGTACGGTCAAATTGAAACGAAGTCCTTTTGGACCCCAACCAAAGTCTTCCTTGTGCCTTTTCATCTTCCCTCCTTCAAGTGTTGGCTTGAACTCTTCTCGTTTGGGTATCTACTTATCCTTTAGAACTCTGTAAGCAAAACTTCTTTGGAAGCCGTTATCAGTAGGGCCTGGTCAGGAAACAGAACTCATGCTAGTTATCTTAACAGGGAGAATGTAATAGAAAGAATTATTGAGTAGGTATCGAACTAAAAAGGCCAAAAGAACACTGAAATATCACAGGTGAGCAGCTACCCCCCGTAGGGCTTGTGGAACAAAGAGAAGAGGTTGGAATTATTAAAATTTAAAGGTTTGGACAGGGAGTCCTGCAGAGCTGGGACTGACCTCTGTCTGCGGGCGCTCTTTGGCTGGTGCTCAGAATGGAGGTGGCGGGGCGGGGGCTCTTCTCTGAGGAGGGGGTGCTGGCCAACTGGAGCTCGCGTCTCTGAGGAGGTAGAAAGAAGCTGGTTGTGTGAGTCTTGGAGAAACTGACAACTGGAATCAATTGCTACTCTTGGAATGAACAGCACGGAGGAGCCAGGCTGGGATGGTGCAGATAGAAACAGAAAGCAGAGAGGAAGCCACTGCTAACCTGGTGGGCAGGAGCAAATCCTTCTTTCCACACTCTCTCTGGGACCTCCATTCACAGAGTTTAAGCAAGAGCCACTTGGCAAAGTAGAACGTGGTTTGCCCAGACTCAGTATCACACAGCGGAGTATTAAAAAAAAAAGTAGGCTTGAAGCTGAGGGGTAGCATATTAACTGGTACCAAAGCTCCCTCAATACACACACACACACACACACACACACACACACACACACACACACACACACACACACATTTGCTGAAATCGATGGGTCTGCTCCCTGCTCCTGCAGCCCGTCATATGATGCTGTTTATGAATAAACTTTGTTTCTCTCTTTCCCTTTAGACAATGAGCCACTTGAGAACAAGGGTTGTACTTTCCTTATCTCTGTGTCTTCAAATATCCCAGCGTCTGTATCATAGTAGGTGTTTACTAAAGGTTTGTCAAATGAGCGCGTGGATGGACGAATAGCCAGAGCAAGCAAAGAAAAAAAAAAAACAGGAGCCCAAGAGAATGGCCCTTCTCAGAACTTGAAAAGAAAGCATTGGAATGAGGCCCAGATGAAAGATGATGGCAAAGGAGACCCGCGACAACACCGTTTGGTATCTCGGATCTACTCCTGTTCTTCCCAGTTGGGTTTTCGTAACTTGTGGCAAAAGATACAGCGCTCCCACGGCAAGTGATCAGCCAGGCAGAGAAAGAAGGTAGAGATGCACAAAGAAATCCATCATAGGTGGGAGGATAATCGGACACCTGCGAGGACCAAGGTGCGGAGAAAATGATCTGCAACTGTCAAGCAGATTACAGGGGCCGTGAACGCAGGTATTAGAGCAAAGGCCAGGACTAGTGCCCCTTCTCCTGGAAAACAAAATCCTTCGTCTATAGTCCCGCCTGTCCCTCCATCTCCGTTGCCGAATAGTAAAATCCTGTTCAGCTCAGTCCAGGAGTTACTTACTCCCCGCAGCTTTCCTCTCCCGGAAACTCCAGCCTCCACCCACCTGATTAATTCTTAATCACCCAGAAAAACTCAAACCAGTTGCCTCCTCTTCCAGCAATTTTTGCTTCTCAAGCTGCTCCTTACCTTATGCTTCTGTGGCTCCTTATTATTTTCCCCCAAAGATAGCAGACCACAGTAATTAATCCAGGTCCCGGAGCCTGGATGCGGGGCCTGACACCATCACATCCAGCTGGGCATCCTTCTTAACCCTGCCTCAGTTTCTGCTTTTGTACAATAGTTAAAGTGGTGCTCCCTACTAAGTATTTGTGACCATGACAGCGGGGTAGGCATTTTAATTGCTTAGAACGTTGGCTAACACACAGAATGTGATCATAAGCATCGATCTAGTGTTAATGTCACACTGTAGGGCAATCGTTGCTTTAAGTGGAATCGCTCACCAAATCCAAGCAGGGATTTTGACCCGTTCATTGTCATTGTCCCAGGGCCTGGGACATAGTAGGCATTCAAGAAGCACCAGAAATGAACCACAAAGAATGCATAAATTAGAATGTTGACTAAGTAGCTTGCCCAAGGCGTAATGTGTTCCCTTAGTGGAACTGCCTGTCTAATAAGGAATTCACAGAAAATTCCTATTTTTGCTCAAAATGTTTCTGCATTGGAGAAGCACGTTTTTCTGTACGAACAGTCTACTTAGGGTAAACATCATTAAGACTTTCTTGAGAAACTGCCTCCAGATTGACTCAGCAAATATCAGAGCCCCTATAGGATCATAAACGCAGATTATATTAGGCAGGGCTCTTTTGTTTGGCCCAGATAGAAACTCAACTGGAAAAAAAAAAAACACTTAGAAAAAAATGAGATTTGTAAAAGGATATTGGAGGAGTGTTGCTACGAAATAGCTAAGCCTAGGGATCGACTGGACCCAGGGGCTTCTACTTTCTCCAACTCTTATTTTATCGATTTACTTATCAATCACTGGACTTCTGTCATTTTTGTTTGACTCGTTTACAAATGTGCCAGGGATTTCTTTCTCCTACCACAATATCAGTGATTCCAGCTCAGGGACTTTGTATTCATTTCCGACGGCTGCTCTGCAAACAGTGACTTGAAACAACACAGATTTATTTTTACAGTTCTGGAAATCAAAAGTCAGATGAGTCTACAGTGGCAATAGGGCTGTAATAGAGGCGTTGGCAAGGCAGAGTTCCTTCTGGAGATGCTAAGGGTGAATTTGTTCCCTTGCCTTTTCCAGCTTCTAGAGGCCACCCGTGTTCTTTGGCTTGTGGTCTTTTTATCATCTTCAAAGCCAGTAGCTTTAATGCCAGCATCTTCAAATCTTTCTGCCTTTGAAATTCCTGTCTCCTTAAGAAGCTCTATGATTACACTGGATCCATTTGGATAATCCAGGAACATCTCCCCATCATGACATTTTTAAAGTAATCACATCTGCCAAGTTCCTTTTGCCACACAAAGTAACATTCACAAGTTTCTGGGGATTCTGATATGGGTAAAGGGAGGCATTATTTAGCCCACTGCAGGTGTTATTTATCCCCAGAGTCAGCATAGTGTCTAGTAAGTAGTAGTATGAAAAACTTCACTGATTGAATGAATTAACAAAAGAGTGAATATACCCTTTTGTATATCATTTTCAGTCTTCCCCTTCAAATAGGCTTTCTCTCTCTGCAGGAAAACATGGCTGTCAATACTCCTGAACCTATGACACCACCCGACACTACTACTCCTGGGAAGATGCTTAGTTCTTTTCTCGGTTCCCTTTGAAAAAGCTTGGAGCATGATTCCGATCGGCCCTAAGCGGTTCAGGCCTGTGGACAAGCCAACTGTGCAGAATAGAGAGGTTATTCACAGTGGTTCTCTAACCTGGTTAAAACAATAATAGAAGTAGCCCCATAAACACTAGGGCTACTTCTTAGCATAAAAAAGGTTATTGGTGTACAGCCACTAAGTCCATATCCACTACCAAGATGATGCGGGAAGGTATGAGAGGGATGTACCTACCTAGGAAGACTGTCTTATCTGACAGTGGCTACTTTAAAAAAAATTGTGCCCATTATTCTCTGAAGGAATTTATTTCCTAATGATTGACCACTTTTGCCTAAAAACGGATCATTGCACAAGAATGCCAGCTACATTTCAGTCCCGGTTATGAAAGTTCTCCATCAGTGGTTTTTGATCCTACCAGACCCAATGCCTCCTCTTATTAAAAGTAATGTCTAACTCCCCTTTTACAATCCTGAAGTGAATTCATAAATAATATATACGCCTGCACAATTTTGGATACAGCAAATGCTCAAGATACAACATAAAAGAGAATAAAAAGTTAATTTATAATAAAATAATTTGTATTTCAACATGTCAGTTATCTGACACAGCTACACTATAAAATAGCAAACTCTCTTACAAAATTCTAAAATGTCAGTAGGGAGAGCTTCCACCCTTGTTAAAAACCACTTCTCTTGATAAATAGGTATCGTATACTTAATGCATGACTAACCCTAATCCTGATCCATGCTGTCAGATCGTGCTCTTAGGATCCTTCGTGGCACTTACACCCACCTGAAGCCGTCTTGCCCAGTTATTTGTCGACTCATTTATTAGCTCGTCTTGAACATCATCAGCTCCATATCAGGAATCTCGTCTTTTTCAGCGCTCAGCACATAGCAGAAGCTCAATGAATGAACAAATGAATGCTCCTTTGGACAAGTCAAAGCACTTCAGAGATGGAAAGACCCTTTCTGTTTGATGTGACGAGACCAAAGGAGGGTGGGACTGACTTGCTCATGGTTACAGAGTGATTCAGTGGATGGTCTCAGGTCTCCTTCCTCCCCCTCTGCCCTTGCACACAGGCGTCGTGCCCGTGTGGCTTAAGTTTATCCTTCAATAACCAAATGGAGAGATTTTCATGTAATGACACTGTTGCTGCTTCTCTTTATCTTCATTAAGCAGGCAATGGGATTTAAATACGATCATTTCTAATGAAAATGAAAAATGCTTAGTATATCCTAGCTGGCATGTGATAACTCCCACTTCTTACTTTTTATACCAACCTCCCACATCTGTCCTATATAAACTCTGGGATGCTAAGGTAGCACTTCCTCTATAGTGATTAACCAATCTGGCAAGTGCTTTCTATTTTTTTTCCCGATCAACCTTCCAGAGAGACAAATTTCTTGTTGAGAAGAAAGCCAGGGTATGCTTTACAGATGGCATGGAAAGAGAAATAGTGACAGAGAGTACAAATTGCTGAAAATAACATGTGCCAAGGGCTACTTTACAATATTAGTTTATGAATTCTGCCAGCTCAGTAATATGTTAGCAGAAGCAAACCACTTGGAAATTTCCCTTGTTTATTCCATTCGAAGAGACGTTGCACCTTAGCATACAAAGCAATATCCAACAGCAGTTGGGTCTGCTTAGATTTAGAACTGAGCCCAGAGAGTCTTTATATTTGCTTTTTTCCTCTCTGTGAGACAAATGCAATGATTACTTCCAGCGACTTTCAAAGTCAGATTCTAAAAACCAGGAAAATATAAATGAGAAAGCAATGCAGGTGCATTTAAGAGAGAACAAGAACGAGAGTCAGTGATTTGCTTCTTGAAGCCACTGACCCATTTACAATTTACTTCACGCTCAGAAATAAAGCTCGCAAACTCACCTCAAACCCATGTGGATCTGAGTTAGTACAGGAAATATTTCAAGTGCAGCTTCAGCTTGGGTCTTAAGAAATCAGGTTCCGATTTCTTCCTGACCTGAATGTATTTATTGAGCCTCGCAAAGATCTGGGCTTCTTTCGTGACTCAAGAGGGAGACTTACTATACTGGAAAATAGCGTCATGCTCCACGTGCTTTCACATATGGTGCAGGGATCCAAAATTTTAAATAAAGGACTGTTTCTTAACATCTAATGATCACTCTAGATCACTCTGGATGACTGAAAGATTTTAAGTTTGGTGACAGCCCACCTATGCTGCATAGCAAAGCTGAAAGAAACCCTAAATCATCATTTGTCATAGGTGGAAGGGACACTAACCAAGTGATAGCTCAAACATTTTTTTTTAAGTTAAATGTATTGGGGTAACATTGGTTAATAGCATTATGTAAATTTCCTGTGTGTAACTTTACAATACGACAGCCATATATTCCACCATGTGATCACCACGCGAAGTCTAGTCCTCTTTCCTCACCGTAGTTGATTCCCCTTTACCCTCTTCCTTCTACTTCGACCACCCACTTCCCTTCCCGTAAGCACAATATTCCGCTGTCCTTATTTGTGAGCCATACTTCTTTTTACCTATTAGGACACCATCATCCTAGGGGAGTGACCTGTCCTTGGTCCTGAAGTGAACAGCAAGTCTTACCTTGGGAATCAGTGAAGTTCAAATCCCTGCCTTTTTTACTTACTTAGCAGCACTCTCTTGAACGAGTTACTTGACCTTTTTTTTGAATCCGTTTTCTCATCTGTCAAATGAAGGTGATCATAATAGTGCCCACTTCACAGGGTTGGCAAGGGCCGAAACTTCTGAAAGCTTCACACGAATAACATGCTTGGTAAACAGCAGCTTTTATTACCTTTATAGTCATCATCATCATTATATTTATTTCCAGTTCTATGCATGGGTCTTGCCCTGGCTGCAAACACATCAATCCCAAAGTATGAAACACAGAGATATCCTAATAGGAAAATGTTGTTTACACTACATCATAATATAGCCAAAATTTATTTCTTTATTTAAGCATCATATATGTAGGACTTAAATTTAATCCTTCAATAACCAAACAGAGTCTTTTTCATGACAAGCATTCAGTTCTTTTTTTTTTTTTTTTAATCTCAGGAGAGAGGCACCTTTTTATCTTATTGACCCAATTGATTTTGCCCCTTTTCTTCCTTTTTAAATTATTAAGAGAAATTTCAATGGAGGAGCTACCCTCCTCTGCTGCCTGGGATTGAATTGTAAAATTAAAACATTTATTTTACTCGAATCGCCAGTAGTGCAGCTGAGGTGAGGTGATCAGTCCCACTGGGGTTTATCTAAACCACAGTGAAATAATGAAGAGATAATTTGAGGTTAGATCTTCATATAGCTAGACACCCAGCCAACCCAACCAGTTTGTTCTCCATTGTTCTGAGCTTCGCTTGCTGACTAAAAAGTTGGAAATAGAAGAGTTGTCGGATTCACACCGGAGAATCAGAATAAAAGGATGATGCCTAACAGCTCTCATTGTCGAGACAAGCTTGCTAATAAATTTGTGTGAAGTTTCTGCATGTGGACAATTCGAATGTGGCCAGCACAGAGGTTCTAGTCGACCCTCGTAGAATAAGGCCTTGACCGAGGCTGAAAGAGGTGATGTCGCTTCCTCATGGGCACTCAGCTGGAAAGTAGCAGATGCAGAATTTGAATTCAGATCTGAGTGCACCATCTGGATTTCTTCCTTTACGGACACTCCCACCCCAACTATGTTGCTGTCATGCCAGCAATTCACCTCGATAGAAAGAACTTCAGAGCAGAGGT
>NW_011888821.1:1618677-1629467 GCF_000151845.1 Pteropus vampyrus | reverse complement strand
AAATTTCAATGGAGGAGCTACCCTCCTCTGCTGCCTGGGATTGAATTGTAAAATTAAAACATTTATTTTACTCGAATCGCCAGTAGTGCAGCTGAGGTGAGGTGATCAGTCCCACTGGGGTTTATCTAAACCACAGTGAAATAATGAAGAGATAATTTGAGGTTAGATCTTCATATAGCTAGACACCCAGCCAACCCAATCAGTTTGTTCTCCATTGTTCTGAGCTTCGCTTGCTGACTAAAAAGTTGGAAATAGAAGAGTTGTCGGATTCACACCGGAGAATCAGAATAAAAGGATGATGCCTAACAGCTCTCATTGTCGAGACAAGCTTGCTAATAAATTTGTGTGAAGTTTCTGCATGTGGACAATTCGAATGTGGCCAGCACAGAGGTTCTAGTCGACCCTCGTAGAATAAGGCCTTGACCGAGGCTCAAAGAGGTGATGTCGCTTCCTCATGGGCACTCAGCTGGAAAGTAGCAGATGCAGAATTTGAATTCAGATCTGAGTGCACCATCTGGATTTCTTCCTTTACGGACACTCCCACCCCAACTATGTTGCTGTCATGCCAGCAATTCACCTCGATAGAAAGAACTTCAGAGCAGAGGTTGTCTCAGAATGCAGTGGCTATATGCTAGCGGAGGGTGTATTGGAAGGAGGTTTTCAAGGACTGGAATTGCCAGGGGGTGTTGGACAGGATGACTTTTAATGTCTTTGTCACATATGACACACCAACTGCTTATTAATTAATTACAGTCATTTATTCATCCATCATTCAGTTTTCCTCTGGATAAATGTGCACGATTTTTTAAAATGCTCTGAGTCGTTCGGGTCAGAAGAAACTATTTCTCCTAAACACCTGATTTGGTTTCGATTATATGTGTGTGTGTATGCACATGTATATAGATGTTTCTATGTGTGTGAGTGGGTGGGTTCAGAGCAAAATTTACAGTCTGTCTCTAAAAAGCCACACAGTTGAAGGTATATTTTATTAAGCAGTCACTATTATTTCTCTATCTCATTTTCTATTTGATCCCGGTTTCATTAATTTTTCCACCTCATGTTTCTGTGTATACGTAAATCCCCCTTTGGGGAAAACGATGCAAATGTTTATACACCTTTGTGTGCATCCACAAAAAGTACCTGCATGCTCCTCTTTGCTATTCCATCTTGAGCCTTTGAACTTCAGCCAGTACAAAGGAATAGAAACATTGCTGGCACTTACTTCAATTAGAGCCAGCCAAAACAAGCAGGCAGACTGAATGTCTGTTTTCCCCATCCCTGAATCCAAGGGCAGCCCATGACAGGATTCTATCCCAACCTTACCCTCTCTGGAACAAGGGCCATTTCTCTCTTGCAAGCTCGAGAGTCCTAAATCTGACTTCCTTGGAACAGAGGACAGTTTCTGTCTGCCAAGGGTAACTGAGGCCCCTGCATCTGTCACGCTGATCCACCCAGAACCCTTGCCAGCTCTGGTATGCTGATCCATTACACTGACCCGCTAATGCTAACATTAGTGCAAGGGTGTCTGGGGCCAAAGGCTGGAAACCGAAGCTGTAGCAAGGAGCTGCTTGGGCCAGACAAAATGAACCAAGACTTATTCTATTAGGGAGAATATTCCGTTTGCTCCAATAACGAGAACTCTATTGAGATTGGTTAATTCAATTCTGCCCATCTTATCAGATTTATTTTTAATGAAACTGAACAATAGTTTCATTTGTTATGTTATTAGTTTTCCCAGTAGAAGCAACGAGACCTTAACACCGAAAGCGAAGCAGACAAGCTTTGCCAATGTCTTTGGCTTATCGGTGATGTCTGCCAGTTTGGATATTACACAGCAAAATGCCTCTCTCCCTTTCTGGGTCTATTTTCTTGCTCGTGGGACTTGGAACTGTGAGGCCATCTTTTCCCTCACGTAAACTCTCTGTGCCTCATCTAATCCCATCATTTCCTTGTTCATAAACCCTCCAGAGCTACCAATTGCCACATGTAGTTGTTAGCTGAGTGACACTGGCCAAGTGGCTTAACCTCTGGAAGCCTAATTTATTTATTTTTCATGTGCAAAGTGGTAAGAAAATGCATAGCATTTTCATAAGAATCAAATATGATAGTGTCTTACAAATGCGTAATATGTGTCATGCAGTAGGTGCTCAGTAAATGTCATTGTCATCTCGTTTCCTTGTGTGTCTGTCTCCCTCAGTAGAGAATGCGTTTCTTCAGCGGCAGGAACTACGCTTTAGATGTCTGTTTTGTAAGTGCCTGACTTGACTTACTGTAAGTACCGAATAAATACTTGCTTAGTTGAGCTGATTTCTATGTCCCCAGATGTTGAGTTCCTGTCATCATTCTACTTTATTGTCTTCTTTTGTCCTCTGAAACTTCTCTTATCTTTTCCGAGCTCAGTGCAGGTATCTTTTCCTTGGAATAATCTTCACTCTTCAGACTCAATAGATGTAACCTACAAGCAAAGGCCACTTTCTGTTGCATCTTTGTAAATGGGCACCCTGATGAAAAAACCAAATGAAATAAAATCTCCCATACTCAGTTCAAACCTTGACTTTAAGATACGAGTCCTCTGAAGTTGGGTTCCCTTCTCTTTCTGGGGAGTGATTTATTGCATGAAGTAACTCAGAGAAACCTGTAAAAGAATGGGGGAAGAAGGAGGCAGGACAAAACAGTAGGCACAGATGGGGTTTCCGGAGAAGTCCAGCCCCAGCTGGATCCCTTAGGGATCTCTGGAGTGTCGACGGCACGAGGCTGCCCCCACCACTAGGACAGGGCCTGGGCTGATGGACACGCACCTCACTCAGGCACTGAGTTGGCATCACTCCGGTGAGGAGATATGCATAGTCCCCTATGCACAATGCAGCTCAATTTTCAGGGAGGGGTCCAGATATGAGTGATGATCAGTCAAAACCTACAGAAGCTGGGGGATTGGGCACTGATCTGGTAAGGGGGAATGTGAGCGCCCCCTCCCCTAATATGTGTGTGGTATGATAGGTTTAGAGTATGCATAAGAGGCTGTTGGTCCAGCAACTCAGAACTTCCCAGAAACAGTGGCAGCTGCAGGTCTGGAGCCAAGAGATGCTTAGAAACAGCTTGGTGACATTCAAGAGTTGCGTCATTTATTATTTCTTAGAGAAAAAAAAATAGGGAGGATTTTGGCCATGCGGCTGTGATACCTTATCCCCCCTCACCCCCCACTTTCATTTTGAACATGTCTGATTGGAGTGTTGTGTAATTAATTGCATGTCTATTGCAATATGGTGTTTACTTACAAAGCACTGTGGGCCATGTCAGCGATTAGCCATTTCTCTGACGCCTGTCGGAGTGCTAATTACAACCAGACGTGGCACACTCTCTCTGACAATGACATGAGAGTGTGGCACCGAGGTTTCTCCGGTGTCTGTGCCTGTCACCGTCCTCTGGATGGAGCTGTGGTTGGCTTCTGCAGTGCTGATACAGCAACCCATAAGAAGTGTTGCCAGGAATCAGACAAAGGCGGTGTAAGTGTATAACTTTCTAACTGTCATCCAAGTGCATTGCTGTCTCAGGGGCAACCCCCGCCCCCACCCCAGAATGTGTTCCTGGACCTGGAGATGCTCAAGAGTCAGACCACCTGTGACCAATAAATCACAGAGCTGGAACTCCTCTGTGTCTTCACGGGCCCTGCCAAACAATTATGCAGTGAAATGTTCTAATTGTACTGTGATTTTAATGTTAATACCCATTTCCATAATTTCTCTGGATCTTTACAGGGCTGTTTAATACTTGCCAATGAAGCAAATGAACTAGAAGGAACACCCACAGATGGCTCATGTTTCCCATTAAGCCGTGGCACTAAGATCTGCTTTGTTTTCCATTTGGTTTGGGCAGCCAGACTGCTCACCTCACAAGGAAGCCAGCCTGAAAGCTTTGCCCAGCTCTCTAAATAACCACCTTGAAACCAACTTATCCTGAGTGAGCAGGGGACAGAATGGGGTGTCTTTTGCTCCATCAAGTGGGGGCCCCTGCTAGCACCCCAGCTCAGTTTCTGCCTCCCCAGGCCCTACCTTCTGTGCCCTGGGACAAATATATTACCCTATATGGACGCTGTTCACACTCACACTTTTACTATTGCTGTTGCACCTCTGGAATGCTCTACTTACATTTCGTTATCCTCCAAGGCTCAGAAACTCTTTAAAGACGTCCCCTTGCCCCCAAATAGGCAGAGTCGAACAAAAGTATGGATTTATCTCTCCAGCACTAGCATGCAGCGGGTTCTCAGTGAGTACCTGGGAGTGGAGCAAGGCAGGGAGGTTATACCCGATAGGTTCGCCTCTTCTGTTTAATCACAGCAACCTGAGCTTACATCAGTCGGAACACACATCATGTGACACCGCCATCCTCTGCTTGCCTTCTCTCCACGTAGACCTAGGACTTCTAAAGAGTTTCCTTAAGCCCTATGGTTCTCTCTCATGGCATCGTATTTCCCTCTGATTCTCCTAATCACTCCTTATTAATAAAGAACATCTGAGTTAGCAGAAACTTAACTGCTTACATTCAATTAAAAGGAAGACTGGGTGGCTCATGTAATAAGGAGAACGAGTATAGCCAACGAGGAGTAAAATGGGTTAGCAATACTCTCTCTTCCTTTCCCGTTGTTCATCATTCTCTGAATGAGCACTGGATCTCTCGCGCAAATTTCTCCTTGAGCTGGAATCACAGCTGCCAGAGCTCTGGGCTCTCAGCTGCTTAACTCTTAGGTGGAAAAGGAAAGAAGCCTCTTACCCAGCTCCAGCTCCCAAAACCGGGAAAAAGGACTATGAGGCGCACCTCTGGGTCACATGACCACCTCTGGACCAATCACAAGGGTCAAGAGTGTGGAGCATTCTGATTGGTCCATTTGTGTCAGGTGTGTCTGTACCTGTGGTGGGTAGGTGGGCACCTGCGGCCATCCTCTGCTGTGCTTTCTCTCCAAGTGGGCCTAGAACCTTCCCTTCAGAGAAGGGGAGAAGGCAGTACAGGTACAATTACTGGGGAGCATTTGGGAGCCGAGCTGTCATCCCAATCACAGTTGTTACTACAGATGCCCTCATGATTTCTAATTATAGTCTTACTTTTACATTTATTTGTATCTCTGTCTCTACCACAAGACTGAAAGCTGGTTATTCACCGTAGAAAATCCAGCTTGTGTGAAATAAACACTGGTGAAGTGAATGAATGACTTAAGAGTGTTTCCAAATTTATGACAGATATTCGTCTTCAGAATTTAACACTAAGAAGATTGAATTAATGGGACTCCTCGGAAATTTTCCATAAGCCATCTGTACTTTTTATAACACTATTATTTATGTGTTTTTAAAATAATAATACGTGACCATAATGATAACAAAATGAATCATTTTTTCTGGGCTAGCATTATAGTAATTAGTATAGAGGTTTTCTGTAACAAAAATTGGTTTATTATGGCATTATATTGTGTGACAAGATTAGCTATTTCAGCAGCATGTAAGAATTACTTCTACCTGATACAGACATTTGATCATAGAAAAGATTACTAAAAATAAACTCCAAGTAAAAACCACTTTAAAAATGGAAATCCCATTTCACAGATGTCGAATATTCTTAGACTGAAGTTTTAAAGCACAAGACATTAATTGCCTTATCCAATATCCTGATCTTTGTTTTGTGACAAACAGTCCATACATGAAAAATGCCTTTTATTTTGCATTGTAGTTGGTTGAAATGCTAAGAAAGAATCCAGAAACATCTCCGAGTCAGGCACTGAGGCTGATGTTGCTTCATATATGAACTCCTGTCCTTTTTAAACTCTATTTTTCTTCTTTTTTTCCTTCCTCCTTCCCTCCCTCTCTACCTCCTTCCTTTCCTTCCTTTTTTCTTTCTTCTTTCATCTATCTTTCTTTTCACCTATCGATTATCTATCTATCTAATTATATTTTGAAAACTCCTGTGGCTTATAATGAATATTCAAACCCTGGGATACACATATGAACATTATGGAGCAGTATTTGAAAAACGTAATATTTGTAACTCTCAGCAAGATAAACAGCACTATACAGAATTACATGTTGAAACAGAGTATTTAACGACTTCCTTTGCTTCCGAGATTTGCTATTTCCTGGAACATCGCTCAGAGTATTTGCATATACTATGCGCACAAACTCATTAGTGTTTATTTTACTTTTGCAAATGACTTACCCGAAGCAGCAGAAAGGGCTGCAAACACACCCTTGTAACATGGCCCTAACAACCAGCAAGACAGACCGATTTTGTAACCCTTTCTCTCCTATGCACACCCGCCCCAGTTCCAGAAATGTCCCTTTTTGACTGCCTTTCAGTGTTTCCTGGTCTTGATTTTTATCGACATCAGTGGATTCCTTCTGTAGTATCTCTATGCCAGGAAGACATTCCCACGTGGACACACTAAGCCATATCTGGTGTAGGGACCAACAGCAGCGGACTGTAGTACTTCCGTGAGACTAAGTATGGTAGCTTCTATACGGTCCATGCCTCCTATATGATGAGTACCCAATGGCTATTTGGTGCTTGCAGTATGTGACATTGGACCAGTTTTGCAAATAGGGAAACTGAGGCTCGCAGGAAACTCGCCCAAGGTCACAGAGCAACAAAGTGACGGAACTGGGTTCAGTTTGGCTACATTTTATACTACCTGTCGTCCCTTTAAGCATCAGTATTTCTAGAATTTCTGTATTTTCATTTCTGTCTGGAATGCACGAACACATTTCTTTTGGCAATGCTACTACTGCTATTATGATTAATTTATTTTTAATCATTTATGGAATGCTTAAAATTCACCGTGCTGAATATTTTATACATTCACGTGTATAAAATATAATTCTCCAACAACCCCTGATGCCCAAGCTGTTGTTATGTCCATTTAACCAAAGAGAATCCTGAGGCTGTGAGATGCTTTCCCAGAGCCTCTTGATAAGTGACCAAGCTGATAAATAAATGCAGTTCTGTCTTGCTCCAAATCTCACGTTCTTAAAACAATGATGTAATGCTTCTGCAAAAAGGAAATGATGCCAGTGGCATCCTGGAAGTGGCTGGAATGATCTTTTATTCAGAGAAGTGGACTCCTGTAAATTAACAGGTGTGAGGTTAGGGGTGGGGGTGGTAGTTGTGAATGGTGCAGTGGTACTGCGATGCCAGAGCTGGTGGCCTTGTAGCGGCCATCTAAGTTACTAAACAGGTGGGGAGCTGGGCATAGAGGACTGTAGACGTTAACCACATAATAGCACCATGTGGCAGGCAGGTCTAAGCATTTCACACAGATTTACTCACGTCATGCTCACAACAACCCTTACTTACAAATGAGACAGCTAGGTACAGGGAGATTAACTAGCTTGTCCAGAGTCAATCAACTAGCAAGTGACAAAGGGAGGCCTAGATTTTACTATTCTTTCCCTGCCCAGCATCACCTCTGGAGTCTTCTTCCCCCAGAGGCCTTGAGTGAGAGGTACAATTTTACTGCTGAGAACAACCCTTGGCAATCCAGCTACCTGGTCACCTTATTTTTAAGGGGAGAGAGGAGTGGGAAATGATCATGATCTTTACTGTTGCTCTTACAGGTTTTTAAACTCACACCATGAGTATTTGTCCCAGATGGGCTGGGGGAGGGGGTTGCTGTGCACAGAGATTTCATTTAGGACCTTCATTTGATATTTTCCCCGGAGAGATTGTGAGGGCAGGTGACAGATTCATTTCCACAACCCCAGGCTAAAACTAAAATCTAAAGCCATACAGCTAGAGTGCTTTTAGACCCAGAGATACACGCATGTCATTGTGCTATTATTTGCAGAAGTGTTTGGTTCAGCAGTAAAGGGACCATCTCATTCAGTTCTGTTTAAAATCATGTAGCCAGGAACGAAAAAATTGTTTGGCTCTGGGAGAGAGGATTCTCAGTAATTTACACCCTTCCATTATTATAAAGCCGTGTGTGAGAATGTTTATATGTAGGTCTGTGTGTGTGTGTGTGTGTTGTATATACATTACATTTTGGGGGACAAGTAATGCATTTAATTAATCTGTGTGGAGTTTTAGTACAACACAGTTGATTAGCACGGTAGACGCAGTGCCTTTTTAATATAACAAATCTGCTGAGAAATATCCTTACTTAATGAGCTGCGTCATTTTGGGAAAGTTTGTCTTATAAGTAATGTATGAAAATAGCACCGTAGTTTTTATGGTGCATGCTCAGAGCCAAATAAGTCATGCGGGTATGAATAGAGTTCTTAATCTTATATAATCTGTATCCCCTCAGTCTACTGTGGGTTTTTAAAATCTTTTATGCCTTGATTTCTGTATGACTGCTTGGCAAAGGGGCAGGGCCAGAAAATTCTCACAGACTTTCAGAAAAGGTTTGTTATAAGTCATCTGCAGGCAGAAGGAATAATTGCAATAGACAAGGTATATGAATTGTCTGAAGACAATCGAGACCTCTTGCGAATTTGGGGGCACATTGAGTTCACATGTCACAGCCCTGTAAGAGCGCTCGCTGACAGTCGCGGTGTCTAGCCCTATTCCCTAGAGCCATACAGAATGACTGTCGCTCCAAAACGGTAATCTGTTTCCCCGTCATCTCGTCCCAGGCATGGCATTCCGACCTCTGGCTGTATTTTATGATTCTAAACGCCAACTACCTTGTCCAGACCTTCAGCTGATAAAAGGGTTTAGAAACGTGAACCAACGCTCAGAAATTCCATTTTGATTCTTCTGAGAGTTGATGACCTGTAGATCATGGAAATACTGTGTAAATATATACCAAGGTCTTTTTTATGGAGACATAATTTATATACAGTGAAATTCAATTTGCGATCATACAGATCAACCAAATTTGACAGATTCACATACCAGGGTAACCCATATGCCTATAAACACATAAAATATACTCATCTTTCTAGAAAGTTCCCTCATTCACCTTCCTCGTCAATGCCTATATAACAGCCCAATATCCCCAAAACACCACTGACTTGATTTCTGTCATCATAGATTTGCTTACCTGTTTTAAAACAATATAAATGGAATCATATAGTCTGTACTCTTTTGTGTGCAGCTTCTTTTATTTAATATATTTTTTGAGAATCATCCTTGTTTTTGTACCAGTTCTTTGCATCTTTTTATTGCTGAGTAGTATCCTATTATATGCCAAATTCCATTGTATTCATTCTTTGTTGCTGGCTTATTTCTAATTTGGGACTATTATGAATAAAGCTGTTACGAGCAGTCTGTGCTGTGGACTAGATGTTTGTACGTCCTCTCCCTCCCAATCGGTGTATTTATATGTTGAAGGCCTAATACCCAGTGTGATTGTATTTGGAGGTGGGGCTTTTGGAAGGTATACAGGTTTAGAAGAGGTCGTAAGGGTGGACTCCCATGATGCACTTAGAAAAAGTGGAAAAGGTAGGAGACCGAGAGCCACTTCAACCCACCCTCCCTTCTCTCTCTCTCCCTGCACCCCACCCTCCATCTCTCAGAGCTTCCATGCTGTCACCCTGATCTCAGACTTCCTTCCACTAGAACAGTGAGAAATACATCTATGTTAAGTCTATGTTATTTCTTTTAACAGCCCAAATTGATGAAAATAATGCGGCAAAAAGGCGTTTCGTGAACATACGTGTTTATTTCTTTTGATTAAATACCTAGGAAAGGAATTGCTAGGTCATATAGTAGATAAATGTCTGTTTGTTTATTTGTTTGTTTGAAGAAATTGCTGCACAAGTTTCCAAAGTGTTTTACGATTTTATACTCCTGCTAGCACGGTGTGAGTGCTAGTTCACAGCGTCACTGCCATGTGGTGGTGTTAGTCTTTCTCTATTGTAGTTACTCTAGCGATGACTCGTGTTGGCGATAGTGTGTGTTTCGCTGGTGGCTAATGATGGTACTTTTTCTTGAGAACATTGATATACTTTCTTTTGTGAAGTATATATGGGACTACACCTTTTGCCCGTTTGAAAAAATGGGTTACAGGAGCTTCTTTTTATTTTTAATATGTCCTGGATACAAGTCTTTTGTCAAATATATTTGTGGTGAATATTTTCTCCCAGTCTACATCTTGCTTATTTATGTTATTTTTAGTGCCTTTTGATAAACAGAAATTTGAAATTTTCATCAGGCCTATTTTTTTCGTTTGTAGTTAGTATTTTTTGTCTTCTAAGAGGTAGTGCTTACTGCAAGGTCAGAAAGAGATTCTCTTACACTTTCTTCTAGAATGTTGTTTTTGCTTTTGGGTTAGGCCTATGATCTATCTCAATCAATAAGAGTAGGGGGTTGAGGATTTTTGACTTTTAATTTCAATATTTGTTGAAATGATCTTTTCTACTGAATTGCCTTGGTACTTATGTCAAAAATCATCTGATCATATATTTGTTTTTAGACTTTTATTATCTTCTGTTGATCTATATTTCCATCTTCTTACTGTCACTCCTTGTTGAATCCAAGTAGAGTACACCCTCTAACTTTTTTCCCCTCTAAATTGTTCTTGTTCAAAATTATTTAAGCTCTTCTTGGCCTTTCACATTTCAATGTATATTTAGAATCATAGGTGAACTTCTACAAAAAGCCTTTAGGAATATTGGATGGGAGTGCACTAAATCAGTAAATAAATCTAAAAAGAATTGATATCTTAATACTATTGAGTCTTCTAACACATGAACGTCACATAGGTTTCCATATTTTAAGTCATCTATAATCTTTCCCAGCAATACATTACGGTATTCAGTGCATATTTTTTGTTAAGTTTGCCTATAGTTTGCATTTTGCATGACTTC
>NW_011888821.1:1609384-1615922 GCF_000151845.1 Pteropus vampyrus | reverse complement strand
GAGAACATTGATATACTTTCTTTTGTGAAGTATATATGGGACTACACCTTTTGCCCGTTTGAAAAAATGGGTTACAGGAGCTTCTTTTTATTTTTAATATGTCCTGGATACAAGTCTTTTGTCAAATATATTTGTGGTGAATATTTTCTCCCAGTCTACATCTTGCTTATTTATGTTATTTTTAGTGCCTTTTGATAAACAGAAATTTGAAATTTTCATCAGGCCTATTTTTTTCGTTTGTAGTTAGTATTTTTTGTCTTCTAAGAGGTAGTGCTTACTGCAAGGTCAGAAAGAGATTCTCTTACACTTTCTTCTAGAATGTTGTTTTTGCTTTTGGGTTAGGCCTATGATCTATCTCAATCAATAAGAGTAGGGGGTTGAGGATTTTTGACTTTTAATTTCAATATTTGTTGAAATGATCTTTTCTACTGAATTGCCTTGGTACTTATGTCAAAAATCATCTGATCATATATTTGTTTTTAGACTTTTATTATCTTCTGTTGATCTATATTTCCATCTTCTTACTGTCACTCCTTGTTGAATCCAAGTAGAGTACACCCTCTAACTTTTTTCCCCTCTAAATTGTTCTTGTTCAAAATTATTTAAGCTCTTCTTGGCCTTTCACATTTCAATGTATATTTAGAATCATAGGTGAACTTCTACAAAAAGCCTTTAGGAATATTGGATGGGAGTGCACTAAATCAGTAAATAAATCTAAAAAGAATTGATATCTTAATACTATTGAGTCTTCTAACACATGAACGTCACATAGGTTTCCATATTTTAAGTCATCTATAATCTTTCCCAGCAATACATTACGGTATTCAGTGCATATTTTTTGTTAAGTTTGCCTATAGTTTGCATTTTGCATGACTTCGTAAATAATATTTACCCTTATATTTTTTCCAATTGTTCTTTGTTAGTTTTCAGAGGTACAATTGATTTTTGTATATTAGCTTTGTCTTCTGTAACTTGCAAAATTTACTTGTTAGTTCTGACAGCTTTTTTTCTTGGTAGATTCTTTTGGGTCTTTTACATGCAAAATCCTGTCATCTATGAATAGAGTTTTACTTCTTCCTTTCAGACTCTATAAGTTTTATTTTATTTTATTTTCCTACACGTTTTAGGACCTCGAATACCATGTTGAGTAGAAGTAATGAAAGTAGACATTTTTTTCTTTTGCCTAATCTTAGGGGAAAAGCATTGAATTTTTAGTTTTAACTTTAATGTTGGTTATTAAATTTTTGGTGAGATGTCCATTGTCATTCATCAAAGCACACAGGTTACCAACATTATCATTATAAATATTAACATACTTGCTCGAGAAACAGGGACACCAGAAAGCAGTTTATACCATCAACTGGTGTTAGACATCTTCCTGGCCCCTGCGAGAGGCTTATGCAATGCCATCATGATGGCTGTTTTGTATACGTTCCAAGGAAACTTTGTGATGTCTTTTTGGTGGATCAATCCATCTGTGAAGGCATCCAGAATATTTGTCAAGTGAACAACATAGTTTTGACCTGTTGGACCCAGGATCAGCTTCGGATGGCTGGAAATACTTCAAAACTATGCGTACAATGCATTCACAGCCAACCTGCTATCTGTCAGTTTTAATGCTTACACATCAACAGGTGTGGCTTTGCATTATTGCTGGAGCCTCTAACTTCCAGGGACTAGAACGATATGATTAACGGCGTTCCCAGCAGAAACGCAGCAAAATATATCTGAGTTTTGGTGGATGGGTGTGGAGGGAGGACAGAAAGAGAGAGGGGCCTATTAAATTAACCAACGGTTTATATGGTTTATTGAGTGCTTCTTTGTAAGAACACAGGTTTTTGTTATTTATCAGTTTTCACAACTCCATGATGTAGCTATTATCCGCATTTTCCGATAAAGAAACTGAAGTTCAGAGATAAATTTACATACACTGGGTTACTGGGCTAAGAAGTGTATAGCTGGGCTTCAAAGATCAGTCACCATGACTCCAGATCCACGTGCACGAATCTTTACAGATTTACTGATGCATAATTGACATAAATATACTATTTGATGAGTTCTGACATATATATATATATATATGTATATATATATATATATACATACACACACACACACACACATACACACCCCTGAAACCATCACCCAAATCAGGATAGCGAACTTATCCAACATCCCCCCCCCAAAGGGTTTCCTGGTGCCCCTTCCTGATCCCTCACCACCCCCACCCTGGTTCTAGTCATCACCGATCTGCTTTCTCTCTATATGGTCAGTCCCACGTCCCGGTGGGTCTTCCTGTGTCCCACTGTATTTTATTTCCTGTACTTTGTTTTTCCCAATGCACGTGTGGAGGGCAAGTAAACGACAGCTAGAGGTTCCACTGGATACACTCCCAGCCCACTGAGCAGCCGCTACGTGCAGGGCGTCCCTTGAATAGCATCTGGACATTCCCACGCCAAACGTCTTTACGTGGCACATTCTCTTATTGACAGTTTCTAAATCCCCAAGAGTCAACAGACTGAGCTTCCAGAGCAGAGAGGAGAGTGATGTGAAGTCTTCGAGAACTGGGCCTCCTGAGGATGGGAGCACAGATGTTTGGCGGAGGTGTTCCTGGAACCCACATGTTAATACAGTACACAGTTTGGCATGAATAATTTACCTCTGTGCTTGCAAAAAGGAGTTTTTTTTTTTTAAAAAAGAAGAACATACACATGACGTGTCACCCTTTCCCCAGACTGCCATCTTCCTTTATTTCAAGAGAGCAATTTCTTCAGAAGTGAGGAGGGCTTGGATGTAGTGAATTTAGACAGTTTGGCATTGGATTAGGCCCTGATTTAAAGTTTTATTTTTAATATTAAAAAGACGAGTGTTACTTTTACATCCCAGAGTAGCAATGGGTAAACAAATAAAAAATTCATTAGAGACAGACTGCTCTCTCTGAGATGAAAGTTTGATGTTAGAACTCGGTTTTCAAAAGCCTAAAACCCAGTCAGTGGGTCATTAGCTCAGCAGGCAGCCAAACTAAAAAAGAGTGATTTCAGGATGGGCGATGTCTATGGTCTTCATTTCTTCAAGGTTTCAAAAATTAGCTTAGCACTTTTCCAGATAGGGAGAAGAAAACTTACTCTTAACAGCTACGGTCATGGTTATGTTGAGAAAATTAAATTTCAACTATGCTTTGGAGTCTTACTTGTGGTGTTTCTTCCCCAATTTTACGAGCTCAGATGTGGCAGAGAAAAGTTTGGAGAGGGAGTGAGGTGTTCTAGTATGATTCAATGCACACCTGGGATGAAGTTTGCGTTTTAATAATGCCATCAAGCCCCAGAGCTGAAATTCAAGGTTATGGACCCTAGCGTGCATACACCTGTGGTTTTCATCAACATAGGGACATTCCCTTTTTCTTTTTAAATTTGGCAACGCCACACTCACATCCCATGGAGGGGCCTCTCTTGTCTTATGGAATAAAGAAGGAAGTCTCTATTAGGATGCTAATCCCAAGCTGGCTAACCAGACTGCTCCATCCCTCCCAGGCGGTGATTGGTCCAAGGTGGACCAATCAGAACCTTTCCCTCACTTGTGCTAGGTCTTTGGTCTTTGCAAATCAGTCCCTGCAAAGAGAAGCCATTACTTTAGCTGGTTTTCTAAACTAAAGCAATATAGGCTGAAGGCTACCAGATGGCAACCACCTCAGCAAACGGAGGGAGCCAATTTAAAGTATGGAAATCATATGAGAGTTAAACATTAAGTGTAGCAGAGCCGAGCAGTTAAGAAAAAGCGAGCTCCGACAACATCGAATGCTCGTAGAATCAGGCATGCCTAACCGTGGGGACCGGCGACTCCCCGCCCCTCTCATTGGTCGTTGCTGTGGGGGAGCCCATTTGAGTCCCTGTAACTGAAAGAATCATCACTCATCTAACATTATAGGGCAAGTCCTTCCCCACCCCCCACCCTCAGTAGTCTGAGTATGGGATGAAAGACAGACCACACAAGGCAAATCACACTTTACTTTCTACTTTTTGGTACTTTAGTTTCCCCAACTTTTGTGCTTCCGAGATTGGAAAGTACTTTTTTTTTTTTTCACACCATCAGACTGAATTTATAGGACAGTAGAAAGAGTGTGGACTTCGGAATCCTTCCTGCCTGGGTCGGGATCCCGGCTTTTTCAGTTAAATGCGTGGGCTCCATTGCTTCACCTTCTTGTGTCTCATTTTTCTCATGTGCAGAATAAGGACAGCACAGTAGCAGTTCACAGAGTATGCCGCCCAGGGCCACCGAGATCAATTAAAACAGATGCCCCAGGAGTGAAATTCAGGCATAGATAAGCTCCAAAAACATCCCTTCTGATTCTAATGTGCAGCCGAGTTGGAGAATCTCTTGAGTTGAGATCTAAGGCAGTAGCTCTCAGGGTTGAGGCTGCATGCAAATCACCTGGACTCATCACTTAGCCTCCCCAGATCCAGAGATCTGTAGAAGGACTCAGAGACCTGCCTTGTTAACAGGCTTTTCCAGGTGATTCCAAAGCAGATATTCCACGGGCCACACACTGAGAAAATAAAAATGCCTTAAGCTCTCTTTTGTCTTTGATGTGCTCAGTACCTGCTGGGGAGAGGTATGGAGTGGGCAGCATTGATCAGAAAGGGAGTCTTCGCTTGAGCAGTGGAAAGTCTAAGGGTTCGTTTTTAGAATCAGTAGAATTAAGTCAGGGGGAGGTGTATTGGTCAGCAGGGCATTGTCCAGAAAAGGAGGAGGAGGCGGCAAAACATGCGAGCTGCTCTGGACCACAGGAGCAGAGGGAGCTGGGGGCGGCGTCTGCCGGTGCAGGCTTGATGTCCCTTCCAAGTCTGGACTTCTCCATTGCACTCGCGAAAATAAAACACAAACTCTTTATAAATGGGGGAATTCCCCAAGGAATGCTCTATCTAGGGAGGCATTTGGAAGGACGAGGTCGGGGAAGAGGTGAAAGATGAGACGGCGAAGAGCGGAATTTGTATTCTAAATAAAAAGCGTTCACCTGGGCATTTATTGACTTCGCGAGGGGTCATTGTAAACGCGGCAGATGTCCCATGTCTGACCCGATGTACCCATCGATGCTGCCACTGAGTCAGAACTTAGAACGGGAGGGGACATGCTGGGCCAGAACCCCCTACGGGGGGGTCAAGCCGAGTTTGACTGTGGGACTAGGAGCCAAGACATCATACATATTTCTCACATGGCACTTTAAAAGGGAAGAGTGTTCCTTCGGTGGCTTCACTTAATTTGATTTCGATGTGTCCGGCGTGGTTTTATCATGAAACTGTTTAATCCACTGAGAAAAAAAGGAAAACACAATCCCTGGAGACCCTCAAAACGTTGATGACTCTACATTGGTTGGGACCATCCCAGCTTTGGGGGACGATGCTAGGCAGCTCATTAAATACACCCGCACCGTGACCCCTGACTTCTGATATTCACACTTCCGGTGTCACCCCGTCCCCATGAGTGTGGTTTGGCCCTAGTGACTTTCGTCTAAGAATGGAATGTCAAAGGCGGTTGGTTGGATGCCATTTCCGAGAACGGGTTATAACATATTGGGGTCCCCATCCCGCAGGCGCTCCCGTTCCTGTTTTCGGTTGTCTTTGGTAACAAAGAAGGCCGCTGTGTTGTGTTTCTCTCTGGATGGGCTCACGTGATTAGGCATTGAGATAGGCCTCCGGGCGATAACCAGCAGAAAACTTAGGCCCTCAAGTTCCTCAGGCCCTGAGGTGTGGAATCCTGCTCAGAACCTCAGGAGCGATCTGGGAAGTAAACCCTTTCCCAGCCAGACCTTGAGATGACTGTGGCCGCAACTGGCACTGTGACTTGTGACTCGTGAAAGACCGTGGGCCAGACCACACCTGGACTCCCGACCTACGAAGCCGTCAGAAAATAAGTGTTTGTTATTCTAAGCGGCTAACGCTGGCGGTAATTGGTTAGGTAGCAATAGATAACTAATATGGGGACTTTTATTTATTGTGTCTCTGAAGTTCAGGCAACACATTATAAAAGTCCTGGGACCACCGCACCAGTGACAATTCAATGTGGCATCAGGGGTGGTGCCAAGGCTTTGCCGTTCAAAAAGACCAACTTCTCACAGGGCTTCACCAACTTCCAAGAGCTGCACAATCTCTTCTCACTTCTCTGAGCCTTGATTTTTCTGATCTGGAAAACAGGAGACCTTCGAAAGGTCAGAATTACTGGTAAAAAGGTTCTTGTCACAAAGACCATGACACTTTTTATATATGTTTTTTCTGTGTCTCTTGAAATTTTAATTTGCAGCATAAAATCAAGTGAGACATGAAAACTTTTTTTTTTTTTTACATCAAGAGTTCTTTATTTTAAAATTAAAATGATCGGGGTGACACTGGTTAATAAAATCGTATAGATTTCATGTGTACCATTCAGTAACATGTCATATGTATATTGCATTGCGTGTTTACCACCCAAAGTTAAATTTCCTTCTGTATATTTGACCTTCTTTACCCCTATGTACTTCCCCCCTCCCCCTTTCCCTATGGTAACC
>NW_011888821.1:1604636-1605028 GCF_000151845.1 Pteropus vampyrus | reverse complement strand
CTGCTCTCCTTCACACTCTCTAGGTAGCTTGTCTTTCAATGACCGCACATCTACAAGATGACTTTCCTTGACCTTTCCCTCTCCCGGCCAATGGGCTTACACTATCTCTGTGCAATAAACTTGCTCCAGACCGCAGGGCTCTCAGCTCAATGCCTGGGTGAGTCCTTGGCTGGTTGCCATTAAGCGTGTGAGGCTTTAGGAGAACCGAAGAACTATCTATTGTTCATCTTAAGGAGGTACGCACTTCTCGGCTTCCTCTGATCATCACCAGGAGGGAACGTGGGTTCAGGGCTGCCACAGCTTCCGGTTCAGTGAAGTTTCCCACTTCCCCAGTGCTGCAAGTTGACCCATATCTACCTTGTAAAAACCTGTACAGACCCAAAAATGAAGAC
>NW_011888821.1:1601895-1604586 GCF_000151845.1 Pteropus vampyrus | reverse complement strand
CAGCTTCCGGTTCAGTGAAGTTTCCCACTTCCCCAGTGCTGCAAGTTGACCCATATCTACCTTGTAAAAACCTGTACAGACCCAAAAATGAAGACTTAAAGAACAGATTCAGTATCTAAAGACTCCAAAAGCTGAGTTTCAGCCTACATCTTGGACTCCGTCCTGGCATCCTGGTACACGATGAGGGAGAAATAAAGAATGTCTGCCTCCTTTATGGGACGGTCATCCTGAAATTTAGAGGTTAGGGCCGAGGTACTAAGGAAAATGGTTTGCAGCCTATTGGAAAGTCTTAGGGATGAGACCCGACCTCTTACCCCAGTGGCGAGGTTGCTGCTGCAAGCTGCCTTTATTAATTACTTCTCCCCTTCTCCAGTCTTAGCACAGATCCACGTGGATGTGGGTGGGTGCGATATTCTGCTAGGAGAGAAACCGAGCTGGTGGCAGGGGACTCGGAGGTTCATCGGCACTTTGGAACTTATCAAATATTCACGGAAGTCCTCTGAGTCCAGGTCGCTTGGAATATCGTTTTTCTTCCCTGGCATAAAGGGTCCCTAAGATTTCTCTTAAATCATCTAACCCTATGTCCACGGAGAAAAGGGTGGGTTAGTACCTATAAGAGTTCACTGGTTTGTTGGTGGTCGTGGTAGTATTTGACACAGAGTATTTTGTTTTATTTTAAATCTTCTGAACCAGGAAGTGACAAATTTCTGGACAAAAATTATCTTGAGGCTAGCGAAGGGGCGAGGCTAGAAGAGGGGTTCAAGTTCAGGGTGGTTTATGTGCAAATGTGTTCTCATCGCTTTCTCACAGTCACCCTTCGGGGTAATTACGTTTCCCTCTATTTTACTAATGAGGAAGTGGGGACTTCCTGTGTTTAAATGCCTTGGCCCCAAACCAGGGGTCAGGGGAGGGGGGGGTGGTGCTGAGAGTCACTCCACGTTGCTGTGTACTTGGGGGAACACCTGCGTGGACCTGCAAACCCAGGACAAAGACTCCCCAGGTTGTTGCTTTGGCGGGGAGCGGGTAGGCGGGGGCGGGTTGCAGTGGAGTACACGCAGATGCCCCAGCGCCGTGAAGTTTTATTCAAGACCTCCCTGGTTTTCTAAATCCAACCTCACCTGGAACTCCCACCTGTTACTAAAATATCCGGTGTCTCCTTTTTTAACACAGGATTTCGTTTTTGACCCCAGGTGGAAGGCGTGTGACTTTTCTGGAACCAGACCCCTTGGTGCTCCACAATCTCATTGAATTCACACCAAAACCCAATGGGACACTTCATCTGCTTAACAACCGGGCCCAGAGAGGCTAAGTAAGTTGCCTAAGGTTGCACAGCTGGGAAAACTATTTCTGTCCAATAAACCTGCAGAGGCAGGATCAAAACTCATAAGTTCGTCTAGAAAATTTTTTAAAAAGAGGAATACCTCTAACCATTGAATTCTGTTGTCTGTTTTTCCATTTTAGCTACTGCCTAAGTCTTTGATGGTTAATGGAAATTGCAATTATCTACTGTCTTTCTATCAGCCTGGGTGAGTCATTCTGCTTTGTTTTCAAGTGATGGAAAAATGATCAAAAAGGAAGAGGATTTTATGTTTTTCTTCTATCGCGCGGGACATAAACGTTTCTGAATTGCAATATCAGAATGTTGCAACTCACACTGAAAGTTTTGTGGGGTTTTTTTCCCCCTTTTTACCTCCTTTTCTCACAAAGCGTGCTCTCTCTCTCTGTCTCTGTCTATCTGTCTGTCTCTCCTCTGCCCCCCCCATCTCTCTCTCTCTCTCTCTCTCTCTCACACACACACACACACACACACACACACACACACACACACACACACACACACACATACAGTCTTTAGGATGAGAGGGGAAGAACAGGGCTTTGAAAAACTGGAAAACAGTTAAAAGGACAATACATCATCTAGTCACGCAGTTTAGGAAAATAAACAAAGAAAGAAGCACCAGCAGGC
Organism: Pteropus vampyrus; assembly: GCF_000151845.1. Lineage (NCBI taxonomy): Eukaryota > Metazoa > Chordata > Mammalia > Chiroptera > Pteropodidae > Pteropus > Pteropus vampyrus. Next base: position 1,602,620 of record NW_011888821.1, on the reverse strand, counting down.
CAGTGACGCTGACAGCCCTGTCCCCAGTTCCACAGGGGACAGTAATGAATTTCAGTACCGATCCAGGCCTGGGAGTGTTTGGGGGAGATAAAAGTGGAGCTGTACGCAGCCCCTCTGACCTGTTTTTCCGTTCTAGACAACTTCCTGGCGTGCCTGCAGAAAGTTTGCCTTTCCAGACGTGAGCGTGAAGGTTTTATTTGCAGGCCTGCAGGTACTGCCGTCTGCTTTTAGGCGGGGTGTTGTTTTTTTTTTTGTTTGTTTTTTTTCCTTTTGGGTCATTGTTACCTTTCCCCGTGAGGCTTGCTGGCGTCTGCCTGCTTTCCGACTGCCAGTTTGCACCCTGCACCCTCCCCGCCCTCACCTGCTCACACACCACCATCGACCGCCTTCTCGGTCTCTGCTCTTCAATTTTCCACCTGAAGCCCTTGTTTTTTCTTCTTCTTCTTTTTTTTTCTTTTTTTTTTTTTTTTCCTTTTTGAGCCTGGGGAATGCTCTTGCTCTCACTGACTTTTTGCCTCATTCGGGCAAGGCACCATCTGTGTGTTTCAGTCGGAGGGCTTGGGTGTCAGCGTCACCGCACCCGTTCCCTGTCATCAGGAACGACCGTGCCAGGGGGGTGGTCTGTGTTCTCAGAGGCAGACCCTGGAACCTCCTGACATCCCACCCTCTAAACAGGGGCTTGCTTGGCAGTTGTTAAAGCAAAACCTTCCCGTGCAGTGTGCCCA
>NW_011888821.1:1596072-1601595 GCF_000151845.1 Pteropus vampyrus | reverse complement strand
TATTAAAAGGCATTTGGAATCCATGCGTGTATACAGAGATTTATTTTAGGTGTGTTGTTATATAGATCTGTATGTATAACCATGTTATGTGCTACATGTCATCTAGATAAGAAATATCTATTATTTTAATCTCTAAAATGTATATGGATTCATCAACATTATATAGATATAGAAATTATTAAAAAGAAAAAATGCTATATGTCTGGCTAAGTGCTTTACATGTTTTTAACATATCGCATTCACACAAGCAGTAGGTATTGTTATCATCCACATTTATAGATGAAGTAAATGAAGGACAGAGGCTAAGAGACTTTCTAGCTGGCTCATGTACGTATGTATATATTTAGACAGTTATGCATATATAAATATACTGATGAAATACGTGTGTTTGGTAGAATGCCCGACATTGTATTTAAATCATGTGAGCTAGTCTTATTATTATTCATTTTATTCTCAATACAAGCTACCACACTGGTGCTTTTTGGGAAATGACGCCGTTAGTTTTAAGAAAATCCTTTTTTTTTTCTTTACAATACCACTCACCATCCAGAAAATACTTCCCCTTCGAGATGGTTGGTAAGTTCCCTTCTCCGCCCCAGATGCCTGTGACCAAAGCACCGTGATTATGTGGGCCACAGAGTTGGGGACACCCCTTGGTGGCTCACCTCCAACTTTCCAGGAGGGCAACTAGGATACAGCATATGAGGTAAGACTGGGCTCCCCCAGGACACGCTTCAAAAGTGCGTGTTTGATCCCAAACCTGCCTCCCTTAGGACTTCGAATAATAGCAATGAGAAACACTGTTTTCACCCATGAGTTGAAGGACTCTGCTTTGGGCTGTGAGATGAGCTGGCCTTTGGTCCAATATCAGACATCAGATGGAATCCTCAGCAAGTGCACAATGAGAATTTCATAGCCTTCAGAAAAGACTGCACCTTGCGAATTTACAAATCTCCCAAATATATAATATATATTTATGTGTGTGAGCACACTATTATCCAATAATGAACAAAAATGACTATTTCATCTCTTTCCACGTAAGGATATTATTTTCAGTTCTAATTCATGACTTTATTGATGAGAAAATAATCAAAGACTGTCACGAGCAAGGCCGAGAATGTGCATCGATATGCAGGTACGTGAAGGTAGGTAGGTGCTTGTATGTGTGCACACGCTCACGCACATGCACACACACATCGATCAGCTCTCCTGATGTGATCAAGGTCACATCTGCGGGGAGACTCAAACATGCACACACACAATCAGGAAATTCACTGAAGGATGGTCCCTCACATGCAGTGGTGGTCCTTGAGCTTGGCAGTGTTGAAAGCAGGTGGGGCCCAGGACCCTGCGGGTGTCCCTGAGAGAGGAGGTCACGGGATGGCACATCGGAGGGACACTATCATGGCACTAAAGGGTTTTGTGCATGAGTGCGTGCATGTGTGTGTGCGTGCCTGGGAGAGTGACGTGCTCACCAGACCTTCCTTTATGTAAAAAGTGGCCTCTTCCCAGAAGTAGAAACAGCCTTCAGATGCCATCTATATTTCATCCAGGTCTCAGGGTGTCGAGTGGGAAAATGGGACTGAGATGGTGGTCTCGGTGATTGAACTGCAGCTGTATTGTTCTATTTTTTTTTTTTAAACATGGAGAAAGTTTTACTGTTTAATTAAAATATCGTTTGAAGAAAAATATTACAAGGGCATGGTCCATAAAAAAAATGAACCGCCTCCATTATACACAAAGCATGTGCATCACATATGGGCCTCTTTGGGGCTTATTTACTCACCTCTGTCCACAGTCCAGGTGACAAGCATTTGCATCTGTTGATGGAGTCTTTCAAGAAACGCTTTCGCTTTCGCCATCATTTTTATTCACTTTGCATGAAATTTATATACTTATCTCCATTTTAGGGAAGAGCCTGGTTTTGGAGATACTAAGGTAGACGAATGCTTTTTAAATCTTTACTTACATCCTCATGTTTGGACGGGGTAGCGAGCGACTCAGTTATAAACCAGCATTTTGGGAGATAACTACATCCCTCCCTGCCATATACCAGGAAAAAGCTAGTGGCTTCTTTGTTTTAATTAATGATTTTGTAAGGAGAGTACTATTAGCCCAGGTGGTTTAACTTGACCACCACCACCATCATCACCATGAGCATAAATAAGGGAGCAGAATTTTTGCAAGAGGGTCCAAGTTCGGGCTCGCACAGAGCCTCACAGGGAGCCTGCTTCCAACAGTTGCTAGACATGACTTTAGGTAGATCATATGACCTTATCAGTCCTTACCGTCTTCATTTATAAATGAGGGTTATACTGTCTTCGAGGATCAATTGACACAGGGCAATGGAAGTTGATTATAATCTGCACAGTTCACAGTGTAAGGAGTTTACAGAGAAGGGATCATTGAATATACTGAAATGGTATAATAATTGCTATTAAGACGACCTGCATTGTGCCATCGCGTGTGGCACTCAGGGAAAGACTTCTGAAGCTAAATGGCAAAAGTTCTCATTATGAGAGAGGAGAAGAGGCATCTGAAAGGGTGTAGGGGAAAGGGTTGCAGAAATGACCAACTCAGCTAGTTAAAGCCCATTCCTAACTGCCCTCCTCCCTGCCCACCCCCAGGACTCTCCAGCTAACATGTTTTCCCATGGCTACCTCCCCCACCTCAAGGATGCTCCAGCTCACATCTCTTAATTCATGGCTTGCCAACCAACTAATGTCCTTCCTTATCTCTGTAGCTGTGTAGGAATAACAAGACTGTATAAAACTGCTTGTTAATGTTACAATCGGGGCTCAGCCTTTGGATAGGAATCCGCTGAGCAGGTCTTGGCATTAATAAGTGTTGCTTCCTCCTTACAGCCTCAATGTCCCATCTCTCTGTTCGAGAATCCTATAACAGTGCTGATAACGCCAAGGTTGCAAGACAAACAACCTGTAAGACCAGTGGTCTGAAAATTCCTCCCCGCTTACAACCCCCCACCTATAGCTCCCCCTCCCATCCTAAGTCTTGAGGCACATGTGAAACCTCAGACAAAGGAATCACATGCCCCTTGCATGGACACTGCAAGGGTATATAAGCTGTAAGAAATCTAACCAAAGCAAGGTCGTAATTTGGGTCTGTTGAAAGCCCCATGCTCTCCGCTGACGTTAAATTCTCCTTCCTCTAATAAAGTCTGAACGTCCAATTTCCTCCGTCGGGTGTCGCTTCCTGCAGCAGTTGAACCAGGAGAGAACGTGCCCTATTGGCTAAGGACGCTCATTTTAGAAAATCCTGGCCAGTTGCTTGAAATGCGACAGCAGATAAATTAAGTTCTTTGTGCCTCAGTTTCCCCACCGTAAATAATAATAGCTTACGATTTATGAAGAACGGCTGCAAGCCTGTCACACAGATTGTTTTATTTATTCTGCACGACAATATTAAGAGATAGGTGGTATTATCACCCGGAAATACTTATGGATGAGGAGATGGAGACACAGAGTTTTGGTTTAACTCGCCCTGGGTTGCGGCTAACAAGTGAAAGAATCGGGATTCGAACTCAAGACATCTGCTTCCAGACCCTACATTTTTTTAACCCTTACATGAGTTACCAACTTGTCAGGAATATTAAGATAATTAAATGAAATGGGATCAAGATAGTATTAAGATAACTAAATGGAGACAGATAACCCTAATTGGGGGGGGGTTATTAAATCATTAAATGAAAAAAAAACAAAAACAAACAAGCAAAAAACACGAGAGCCTGACAGGGCTTTGGCTCATAGAAAGCACTCGATAAATCTAAACCTAGCACTTATCGTTATTTTTTTCGTCTTCGTCATCCAAGGCTGCACCCCTCCCCCCACTAAGTCGAATTACTAACTCGAACAGATGTGTCAGCGAAATGCACGGTTTGTTTTTTGTCGTTGTATTGTTTTAATCTGAAGTCTCACATTTCCGTGCTGGGGAACGAAGTTAAGCTTAGTTCTGTTTCTTTCTTAAACGTCCGTACCTAGCCCCCCTGATGTCTTTGGCAAGATGAACGAAGATGTAAAGCCATCCGCGCCAGCCAGCGGGCGCACCGACCCGCAGGAGGTGCCGCCAGCGGCAGTGCGGCTGCGCACCTGGGCGGCGCACCTGGGCAGCCCCGCCCCGCGCCCCCTGGTGGACACAAGCGCAGCCACGTGTGTGGGCAAAGAACGGACGCGCGAAGGAAACGCACAGAAGCCAAAGGACTCAGAGCACCAACGCACACGGACCTTTTCAGACTAAGCTTTTATTTTTTTGATATTACAAACCAGTTTTCTTTATTCACAAACCACTGTAAGTGATATAAACACTAATTTCTAAAGACAGATATACACATTTTCTGGGTTTGCAGATTGCGTGATGTGTGTGTTAAAGAAGTCACTATATGCCACACATGATAGTAATCTTTTTTTTCATAATTCATAATAGCAATAGTTATTTAGATAAATGAAAACATTCCAAATAAATACTGTTTAAAAAATCCAAAATGTTTGTTTACATCTCTGACATACATTTTAAAATGACTTATTGGCATCTTGGAGGAGTGCCTAGACAAAAGATTCTGCAACATCAGTTGGCACCCACTTGCTCTAAATGATTTCATTAAAACTACAGACAATCATGGGGGGAAAGTACAGCTCATCGATGAAAATCAAAACCGCAAATTAATTTTACTTTAACCAACACAGTAAGAATTCCATGTTTGTGATTCCGAACACGATGCAAATTCTGGATTGTGAAATCTGAGGCCATTGGGAGAAATCGATTTATTCTCCCGAGCCCCCTGTTCTTTCTAACTTTCTCCCCTGCGGGGTGGGACGCCAGTAGCGTTTTAACTAATCGTTGCCTCTAAAGACGTCAACCTGGCACCCATCGTCAAAAACACTGCTTCCCAGGCGGGGAATGAGAACAACGTCTTAGTGATGCTATGAAACACTCCCAGCCCCGCCCCTCCCCCACCCGAAGAAGTCTGGTGCAAAGCTTTCTATGCGTTGGGCTGCTAAGCAGTTTCCCCCACCCCCTTGCTGTATATATATTTTTTTTTTTCGAGACAGCAGTCCTCTGCCTTAGATATCGAAGCTACAGAAACTTGGTTTTCAAATCTCGTGAAACTTTATTGATGGTTTAATATCCAACCGATCTTACTGCATGCACATAGGATGACAAGAATGCTGGATCACAAACACTTTTTTTTTTTTTTTTAAGTTTTGTTTGGTTTTGTTTGAAAGCAGAGTTGTTACAGCGGATTGGCAGGTTCACAGCGGTGAGTTGATAACTTACTATAAAGTGCTTGCCCGGAGGCCCGCACTGTACACATGAAGATTTAACTATGACAGCAAACTACTGGGGACAGCTTGCTGCTGTTTGTTTAATTTAAATACAAAAACAGGAAGACCTGTGACAGATACCCCAACTTAGGTTAACTTGTAAACAGGACAACGTGGAAAGGGGGCAAACAGAAGTAATACAGACAAACTGCAATTTTTCAGCCGTGTCACTCTGGCCCTGCTT
>NW_011888821.1:1583572-1591072 GCF_000151845.1 Pteropus vampyrus | reverse complement strand
ACACCGTTTGGTCCTCTGGCTCATCAAAAAATGGCCTATAATCAAAGACTCTCCTTCTCTCTGGGAGGAAAAACAGATGTTACGTCCAAGACAGAGAGCGTGTTAAAACGAGAATGATGACGTTTTTGAAGAAATCATTTATTCAGGGAGGTCACGCATGAAAGTTGGGCCTTGACCCACGTAACTAGAAGTAGATACTAATAGGGGTCAAAGGACATGACATATAACTTTGCCACTGATTTTTATTTTTCATGAGAAGGTAAAGTTTGTCATCAGTCTAGGAACAACAAAAAAAGTAAAGTCTGTCATTAGTCTAGGAAAAAAAAAAAAAACTGCTAATAGGATTATTTTTTAATGCACTTCCACCAGCAAAGCTGATTCTTTGAACAAGACATCGAGGGCAAAAGTCAACTGAAAATCCTTGGAAATGTACTAAGACGGCGTATTGGTAGTGAATGAATGCATTCCACGAGGACATGGCTCCCAGCGTGTCCCTCCGTACCCTTTAATGGCAAATCCTTATTTGTCGATAACACTAGGCAGAGCTTCAACCTTTGTGGAAAACCCAGGATAACGATTTGGCAGTGCTCTCTGCCGAGGAAGGAGAAAAACACGGCAGCCCTGAACTATTCCTCGCCAATGAGCAGGAGCCTTTTCTCCTCAGGGTGACCTATACCTTCAGAATCCCATGGTTTTATTATGATTAATAAATTTCATTTCCACAGAGGAAAAGGGACCATGTCAGCTCGAACCGAAAGCAAGGAGGCTTCTTTTCAAACGCTAATTTCTAAACACGCCCTTGCGTGACACTACAATTTAGACACAAGGTTATTAGGGAGGATGCGGGTTTGAGCTCTACTTCTGCGGCGGATATGCGGGGCACGTCAGCGGCCGCATGTCCTCAATGCTGGCTAAGCACAGCCTGAAGGGACAGTGGCAATTCCCGGGGACCTCAACAGAGTGATGGGAAAACATCTTGTGACTGCCATGTTATTATGACTGACCTGTGCATGTGGTCACTCTCCACGCCCCCTATCTCTGGCCAAAGTGGACAACAGTGCAACCGGGTCACGATGCTCTCTAGTACCCCACATCCCAGCCATCAGGGATTGCAGACGAAATCTTAAATGCGTCCACTTCATTTCACCCACACCATTGCTGTCCTATCATAATCAACCAGTATTTCATGAGAACCAAATCAACAACAGCTTTAAAATCTTATCTCTTTGGTTCAACTCCTGCCTCTTCAAACCACCAGCCACTTATACCTACATCTATCAAATCTATCTATGTCTATGAAATCTTTATCTATCATCTATCTATCTATCTATCTATCTATCTATCTATCTATCTATCTATCTATCTATCTATCTATCTATCTAATCTATCTATCATCTATCTATCATGATATGTCATCTATCATCTATCTATCTATCTATCTATCTATCTATCTATCTAATCTATCTATCATCTATCTATCATGATATGTCATCTATCTATCCATCCATAAATTTATGTGTCTACGTATCTCTTTGTTCATCTATCCATCCATCTAGTTAAATATAAATCTATATAAATCTAATTATATCACTTTGCTTAAAACCCTCCTATGGTTTCCCATTGATTCTAGAATACAAGTCGAACCTGCGTGAATCACCCCTGCCCCCTTTCGGTCCTGCCTCACGCCTCCCCAGCCCTTGCTGACTGTGCCCCAGGCACACTGGCCTCCTCAGTACTCCCTGGATACCTGCAAAGTCATTCTCTTCTTAGGGCCTTGGCAGTTGCTCATCCTCCACCTGAACTGCTTCCTTTCTTCCTTTATGTCTCAGATCAAACGTCACCTCCCCAGGGTGACGTCCCCTTCCCTGACCACTCTTTCCCAATCCCCTCTGGTCCCTTCCTTGCCCCTCATGTGGTGCAGCAGTCATTATTCATTGTGTTTACTCACTTTTCTACCTGATTATTTACTTGTTCCCCTTCCTGGGTTGTCAATACCATGGGGGCTGGGACCAAGTCTCCTTCATTTGCCTTTTTGTCCCAGGGTCTAGCACAGCACTGGCCACAGTGCAGGGGAACAAGGGGCCAAGCCAATGCCACCAAGTGAGTGAAAACGGCAAGAGGGAAGAGTAAAGAGGAGAGAAGTGAGGCCCCGGAAGACCTTTGTCCCCACGACTGTGATTTTGTCAGCAGCTAAGATTCTTTCAGTGAGGCTCTCTGAAGATTCTAGCTCAGCTGCTCCCAGAGACATTCAAAACCCTTCAAGACGCCCCCCAAAAATCTTTCAGGGGGCTCAGCAAATACAGTGTGTAATTTCACATCACCCCGGAGAGTTCACAACACACTGGCCACGTTGCCATAAAGCTCATCAAAACCCTTTAGAGACAAACCAAACAAACAAAGAAATAAAAGATGACTGCTTTGCTGGCTGAGTCACTATAGCCTTCAGCCATCATGAGCTCTCCTCTATTTTGGACCTAAGCAACAAGGTAAAACCAGGAGCCCCACCCCTCCCTGCCCCCAGCCCCAGGAAGGGCAACGGGCTTGGGGCAAGAACATCCAAGTTCAAGTTCTGCCTTTGCAATGACCTTGCTCAATGGCTTAGGCAAATCACTCTTCCCTGAGCCTCATTTTCCTTGTTCGTAAAAGGGTATTGTTCTGTCTGAGTCCTGCCTGAATCACAGAAAAAGTGCTTGGAAAGAAACCGAACATTTTAAAGCAGTCTACAGATATAGGAGATTGTGATACAAGGGTTCTTACGTAGAATTTCACGAACCAATCTCTCATTCACGCCCAGAATTTTGGTCTATAGAAGCAACCGAAAGACTCTGTGCTAGTACGATCCTGTGTAGCTCTAGCAATCAACTCGCAGGTGCTTTTGGAGTCAAGATCTAATTTGTGAGTTACAGATGTGGTTTAAATTGCTATACTTGAACTTAGGTTATGTTGGAGTAAAATGAACAAGTATGTCAGCTGTTGCATGGGAAATATGAACCCGTGTTTGTCAAGTTCATTGTCTGCTCTACTGAGAAATGTAAATATGACTTATTATTAACATCTAAATCTAGTTCAAACAAGCTAGTTGCTAATGAAATACAATAGGACCAGGTTGGTACCACATAGCAGGGTTTATAACAAGTGATTTTTTTGTAGGGATACAGTAAGAATGCTGTAATTAACTTCATTCTATAGATTTCGCTCTATATATTTCAATTAGGGACTTTTATGCCCCTGGGACCTTTTATTCTGATGGTAGCCTTGCCTCTCCATGCCATCTGTCCCAGAGATAGTTGGGGGGAATCCCGGTGGGGCAGAAAGATGAATAAATATTTGCTCTCCACCCAGATGAAATTCACAATGCGGTATATCTCCTAGGCAGCCCAGCTGCAGCAAGAAGGTGCAAAGACTTGCACACCCATCAAAACAGGATGCCTCACCGACGATGAGTCTGTGTGGCCCTCAGGCTCTGCAGTGCCGTTAGGGGTTACGAGGCCCTCCTAATTATATCCAAGACGTAGTCTGTAAGGTATTGGGAAAAATAAGTGCATGCAGGGCACACACTAACCATGCAGTCTATGACTTGGGTACCTACTATGCCATGGCCCCGTGGTTCTAAAAGCCTGCTATCTGGGGAGTGATGGGTTAGCTAGAGCATGCCCCCGCTTACTTTCCTGTGGTCTCAGACCTCGGTGGCTCACTTTGCTTTAGTGAGTGTATTCACCAAGGAAACATCCCTCTATGGCGACTGTGGCCTCCCCCTAACTTGAATCTCTCCAGTGACTTAGTCATGTATAGACCGAAGGGGTGACCAAGCTTTATGCTAAAAGCTTCTCAAGATACATAAGTCAGAGGAAGTAGGCCAGCCCCATAACTCAAAACAGCAAGAAATCTGCTCCATGTGCAGCAAAGTCTCTAAGAAAGACGGCAGCAGAAATGGAAGAAATCCTTCAGGAGGGATGACAAGGAGTTATCTCTACTTTACTGACATTTCTGAATTCTGTTGCTGCTTGTTTCCTTTGCTTGGATTCGAAATAATAATTTTTACAGATCACGCAGCATCCCTTTCAGTCTCATGATTTTTTTTTCCTCAGAAGAAGGAGGGGAAGTGTCTTCTGGGCTCTCTAGCTTCTCAGATGGAAGCCACAGAGTTCGCTGTCGCCCATGGGTGCCGATCACACATCGGAACTGTGTGTCCGTAAGCTCGCCCATAAATGTAACACCTGTAGAATCTGAGAACCAGATCATGCGAACCATGACGAATCAGATGGCATCATCCTTTCTATGCCCCCTTGGTGCAGTTCAAAACCTCTTTCTATTCTGAATCCCAACTAAGCAGGTTTGAGGTAGAAATCTCGATTCTGATTTATCAGAGCTCAGTAGCAGCCACTGTCTGGGTGTTGAGAAGACACTCTAAGTCCTGCCTTTGGCTATACAGTTCCTCCACTCCGGAATGTCTCCTCCAATGAAAGACCCATAGCCACAGTCTCTTTCATGCCAAGTCCAAGTCCATCCTCCTTTTAGAAAGTCCGTTTCACCTCCTTTATGTCCTGACTACTTCGCTATCAAAATCACAAAGAATTTCCCATCATGCTTTGAAATCAACATGGCACCCTCGCTCTGGTTTAATCCACTGGGGGAACCATGAAAGCACTTCTGTGTTTGTATCGCTCATGGGATCTTCAATACTTCTGTAGAGAAGCAGGGCTGAAGCTAAGGATTCCTCGGGGGCAGAATTCCTAGAGTCAAATCCTGCTTCTGCTACTTCCTTGCTAAGGAATCTCAGAAAGTTTATCTCCTCCCTGAGTCAGTTTCTCCATCCCTGAGTGGAGATAGTAATGGTGCATACTGAGTGTACAAAACTGTGGTGAGGTTGGGATGAAGGCTGCTGGGTACCAGTTAGTCAGAAACCTAACAAGGGTCAGGTACTGATGCTTAAGATCTAGAGGATCACGACTCTTGCCTTTTCTCTCTCTCCTTCTCTCTCATGTGGGATCACTACAGTAGACTTCGTGGAGAACGCAAATCAGAACTACCCCTGAATCGAGTGGTCCATCGAAGCTCTGTGTACTAGCATTCGCTCAGGCCACTTGTAAGTGGATCAAAGTTTCTGAGAGGTTAGCAAGCAGGGTGAGAAGGAGGCAGGTTACTTGGAGACAAAATTAAAACACAAAGCCAAGAAACACTAACAATGTCCAGATTGTCTGTCAAAATATTTTAACTTCAGGTGAGTATCTCTCCCTCACCTCTCAGAGACCAGTTTTTGGAGCACACAAACTCGATGTTCGTTTGAGCAAAATGCATGAAACATGTGGCTCTAGAACGATGCTGTTTAACAGGAATATAATGAGAGCTACAAGCGCGAGCCACATGTGACATTTTAAGTTTTGTAGTAGCCGCATTAAAATGTAAAATCAGGTGAAATTCATTCGTATATTTTTATTTAACCCAATATATTAAAAATATTACCATTTCAATGAGTAGCTGACATAAAGATTATTCATAAAATATTTTATGTAGTTCTTCTGCTAAGGCTTTGAAATCTACTGATCTGAGGACTCCTCTATTAGAATTACTTGGAGGAACTTGTAAGAATGCAGATTTTCATGCTCCCTCTTCAGACCCTTGAATGAGAATCTCAGAGGGGGAGGGGAGGGGAGGGTGAAATGGAATCTGCGCTGGTAATAAGTTCTGCAGGCAATTTTCATGCCCTCTTACCATCTGATAACCACTGTTCTATTTTTCCTCTAATTTCGCAGACGTAGAACTCCCTTACTCAAGCTAATTCAGAACTATCGAGATATCTTTAATTTTCACATGGAACCCGATAGAGACATTTTATTTATCGAGTATTATTATTGCATGTAACAAGCTTCGAACATGCCTAGTACACAGTAAGGTATCCATAAACGCTATAATTATCTTTACTAAGTCTCCTGATCCCCCTGTATTTCATCTATTATAATACACATCACATTTTATTGGAAACAGACCAATTAACTCCAAAACAATTCACTGCATGACAACTTCGCCGAATAATCCAATCACCAAAATGGAAGGAAGACAATGAGATAAAACTTACTGAAGGATAGCAATTTGAGGAATTGCCAATTTGGAAATTTCTTCTAGATATGACCTGAAGTTTTAGTGCGGCTGCATGCCACGTGTGTTATATGTGTGTGTGTGTATGTGTGTGTGCAGGTTGCGGGGGATAAGAGAATGGAAAGGGTGGTGACACCCCTCCTTGTCCCCCTGGACTCACCAAATATCGTTTCTAATAATTACTTAATAAAGTGTATATCAACCTGTCTCACTGGGGCTGGTTTCGAAGCGTTCGCATGTGTGTTCATTTGGCCAAGACCATTTCACAGACCCCACCCTTATCTGTCTCCAGTGCTCACAAGGACTGGGAGTGTGGCCCCAGGTTGGCTTCCTGTGCTATCACCTAGATGGTACCTTGCATGATAGAGGGGGCAAGACTTGCTGCTGGACCAAGACCCAGCCTCCACCTGTGCCCCATAAACCCACAAGCCCCCCGCCCACTCCCACAGGCAGTGAGTGGGCCGCTGGGAGCCTAGACCCAGCAGGCAAAACAACTCGCTTAAAGTGTTTGGTAGTTTTTTTGGGAATGAAAACTGTTGGCTGATTTTCAGTCATTGGTTTTCAGCAAGAGAAAGATGTTTGGAGAACTGACCAGGACCACGCCTTGCGCGTTTAACCCTCTGTCTCCCTGGATACACAGAGTGCCCCCTGGCAAGGCAGCTGCTCCCACACCTAGATCAGTGCCCAGCACATCCAAGACTCAGTACACCTGCTGCGTGAAGGGAACGGACCAGGTTGAATAAACTCCCAGTGGAACAACCGTTTCAAAAACCTTTCGGTTCCTTGGGTTCTCTCAACATTTTCACAACTATATCCTCCCCACCCGACTATAACTCACAAATACTAGTTTTCTAGGAGCAAGATAGCACAGCTGAAGAAGGCAGGAGAATTCCACCTGGAGGTGAAGGTCAACGTTCCAAAGTCAAGGTAAAAAGAGCATGTGGGGGCAGTGGGGGCAGTGGGGGCAGTGCGGGTCAGTGGCGAGAGCTTTGGCATCAGATAGACTCCCAGTGTGACTCTGAGCTTGAGAGGTATTTTTTCTTTTTTAATGTGCAAATGAGGATGACAGTAACATTGACCTCACTGAGCTGTTGTAATAAATTATATATGCATGCCTATACGTTCATATATACATATAGATATATGCCTGTGCATATATACATATATATGTATATATGCACACACATATATGTAATTGATCATACAGAATTTGCTCAATAAATGGAGAATTCGGCAAAGCTCACGTGAGGGACAATTACTGCAGAGATGAAAGGCTTGCTTTCCATGGTGACAAAAAGCCTTCGCCCTCCGTGGAAATAACTGATACACCCTTGGAGCAAGAGGTAGGGCTTGGACACTTAACTAATCGGCCAGCATATCCTGTTGGTTCACCTGTCAAAATAC
>NW_011888821.1:1576342-1582522 GCF_000151845.1 Pteropus vampyrus | reverse complement strand
GCAAAGAGACCTCGACTATAAGAGGAAGGGAAAATTATCTTATCCCTTTGATCACCTTTTGCAGAACTCAACTCATCAAAGGTTCTTGATGTCATAGTATGAGAAGCTATGAGAATGTTCAAGGTGGAGGTACTAATGGGACACCCGCATAAGCACATGTCTTTCAGGAACAACAAAAACCAAACACCTAATACCATTTTCGGAGCTGCTGAGTATGAAAATCAATTTCCTTGTAAATACAGTCTCATAAAACACAAATGCTAATAAAAAATGTTTCTTCTATGTGGCTAGCAAAAGCAGAATTGACATTTTGGCATCTTCTACAAAAGACTCGCTTTTCCTTCGGGAACTGAAAGAAAAATCCTTCAGTGCCATGCTTGCTATCTCTACCCAGAGCCACAGACAAAACTGTTTGGCTAACTCTGCCCCATAGACAGCCATGTAAGAATAATACATCTTTCTTTTTTAAGAATTTCGGTTATAATACTCATCAAGCCCTCAAAACTGAGATTTTAAGCTTCTTGACATCTTTCTTCATGTAAGGAGAGAGAAACTGCCTTTTGTCAACATTGAAATCTAGGGGACCCCAGGATTGAACAGATCCACCCTAGATATGGAGATATGAGCTCCCAAGAGTTGCGATGTTTAGAATGTGGGTGTCCTGGGTTTTTCCAGCATGTGGGAGTTAGGGCCCTGGAAGACTTCATTGGAATTGTGAGTCACAACCTTTATTGACTGAGCAGTTCTGATTTTTCATTTTCACTCTTATGAGGAGGGTGAACTGGCTGGGAGATAATTTGACTTTTGATTGATATGGGTGTCTCCTTTTTCATGCTTGATTCAAAATTCAGAGTTCCAATGAAAGCTTATGAAGCATACAGCATATTATTAATATGGCCATCAAAGCCACAGGGACATCTCTCTCAATTTGAAATGTGATCGATAGCAATTCATTAAGAATTTACTGAGCAGCCATCCTAAATTAGATAAGGTAGGTGAAAACATCTACTCTATTCAGGGCAAACTTTCATTATCTGCAGCCTCTTTTAGGAATATTGTGTATGGACCACTTGCTTACAAGGCAAGGTTTGTTAGGTCACGGGACAAAAATCAATGTCTACCTCTTGGGTTGTAACTTTGCAATGTTTGATCTATGACATCAGTACATAACCTAAGACACACTGGGACATGCATACAGTTTAACGGAAAAAGCGAAGGCTCTGGAAGACCAGCGTATCCACAAATGATGTCTATTCACAGTTTAAACCAACAGTCTTCCCCACCCAAAGCAGTCCCCTTCAGTGGCGTGCTTCATTCTCAAAGTTTTGAAAATGTGAAATGACTTGTATCCCAGGGTCATTCCCCTGCCACCCCCAGCAATGCAACTATCGATCTTCTACTACTAGGCAGTCCGTGAAGTGTTCTGGGTGTCACCACCTCTCACAGGGAGAAACGGAGATATTTGAAGCTAATGGTTGAGGAGGACCCTTATCCAAGGGGTTTTATAGAAATGGAGGAAGCTGCCCCTTTAAAATATGAGCATGCAACTCTCAGGGTGAGACTTCGACCCACTAAAAATGTTGAGACTGACTACATCGATGAAATTGATGCAGAGTTTACTGTGGCCCTGCTTTTTAGAACAGAGAGGGCTGGGGACATGTTTCTAGCTGTCATGTTTTTTAGCTCTTTCTCTCTCTCCAAATACTGTAAGTAGGTAGTGAAACAAACATGCCTCTGTTTATTACCCCATGGATCAAATGTGACTGGTTGCAGATGAGCGTCTAATTGTAAGCCTCAGGTTAATGTACGCTTTTGAAGGTCATGGCATACTCAACTACACGTGGATTAGTTGTGACATGCACTCTCATTGGCTAAGAGCAACACAGTGGTGAGATCTCCTAGTAATTGTTGTTGTCATAGTTTAGACTTAAAAGCAACAAATAAATAACTAAATAACTAAATAAATAAATAAATAATCAATCTGTTGTTAGTTAAGGCACTCTTCTTGACATTTAATCAAGTAATTCCATGCTACCGAAAGTCCATTTTAACTGTTCTGAACCACATTAAGCAAAAAGAAAGGTGTTATTGTGATGGACACAACATGCAGGTGAATTTCCATTTGCCAATGCCCTGATTTCAAAAACGGAAGACTTCGTCCCTCTAAGTCCTGTTACTTGTAATATGTTTTTGAAGAAAGGAAATAGGGATCTTTAACTAATGGAATGAAGATCCCCCTTCTTATAAGGCAAAAAGAATTATATTCCCTAATGCTTCTAGTTTTATAGATTCAGTCTTTTGGGGCCTATAATATATACCGGTTCATCTCATAAAGATCCCAGATAATTCACATATAAATCTGTGTGAACCCATATGTAATATGTCAAAAAAAAGTACAGAAGTCACACGTCTGTGTCTCTCATCTTCCCTCCTCAGTATTTTAACGTAAGAGGACTGATCATACCATAAGATTTTATTGTGGTTTCATTCAACATAGTCTTACTTTTCTGGATCAATGTATTACTAAAACTGGAAACAGAATATCAAAGTTAGCAAAATGTCTCATGTCTTTCTAGATAGCAGTGAATTAAGGCTTCAGCGATACTCCAAAGATATACGAACTTTGTTTTTTTAACTGAACTTTCTAGAGTGAACCAACCGCAGCATGTGAAGGAAAAGAAAAAGAAAAAAAAAAAAAAAAAAGGATACTGAAACGTGGACGGATGCATCAAGAAGTAGCAATGTTCGTTACCTGCAGAGGTGTTACAAGAAATTTCATCTGCTGCAACGAAGACGAACTGATTTCTGGAAGAGAAGATAAAATTCACAATACTGCTCGCTCAGGGGGAATGCGCTCTCTGCCAATCGGTGTGAGTATTCAGATGAGGGGAGGGAAGGGTGCTGCGTTTGAATGACATATTCAAATGAGGGGAGGGGAGGGCGTTGAGTTTGAATGACGTATTCAGATGAGGAGAGGAAAGGGCGGGGCGTTTGAATGAACATACTCAAATGAGGGGAGAGGAGGGCGCTGCGTTTCAATGGGCGTTGCAGGGAATGCGTCGATCTATCTTGGACTTAAGAGAGTTTACAAAGATCATGAAATGGGCATGCGGGGGCCTCTTCGACGAAATCATGATGGTGTCAGAATATGGACCATGTACAAGCTGTTGCACCAGAATATTAATGCTATGTGTTACCAATATGTCATGCCAGGAGATGTTTCTAAGCCTAGGGCATTTCAAACTGTGCTTATATGGATTTCTATGCTGAATGGAGATTACATTTGAAAAAATATGGAGTACTTATTAGAAAAAAAAAGGAGAATATTACAACTAGCTAAGATCATCATAAAATTCCAGGCTTTATTATTATGGATATAATATCAAAAAGCTATTTTTTAAAAAAAGGAAAAGAAAAGAAATGCTGTCATTTCAGAAGATAATGTTATACGGTGTCACGTTATAGGTAATAATTTCTTCACCAAACTAGGCTAGCTACATAAAGAAGGTAAGAGAACTCATCAGTTGAAATAAACCCTGTCTTGCCAAATTATTTTTAATGATGCACTAAAAGAAAATAAAAATGGAAAATACGATTTTACTTTGATTTAGTAAATCCAGAAAGATGATAAAACTCTCTTAAGATGTTTTCAACTGTGGCATTTCCACAATGTAATGCATTCTAATTCAGAGGTACTGTTTATTTCTCTAGAAAAAAGAATTCCTGTGTCAGGTAGATTATAAAAATACCCCAATTAGATTGGCTAGGCTCTTAAATCCCTCAGAAGCAGCAGTGTAGAGCCTACTAGTTCCCATTTGTTAGATTTTACTATGCATATGGATCATCGAGAATCAGGATAAATGCATTTTCTCTTTTTTTTTTTTGGTCTTAGTTTGATTGGTCTCGTTCAAATGTTTTGAACGCTTCAAAAAAGTACTTAGTGATTGAGCATTTCTTAAAACATCTTAAGAAAGTTTTACTCTTGCAAGAGGTATACCCTGGAATATAAATAGAGCTACCATTTGAAAACTCACTAGAATTTAACATTCAGTTGCAAATTCTAGTCATTTCCAAGCCAATGAAATCTAAACGAAATTATACATGCTCTGAGAATAGTATTTTTTATGCTTCTCTTTCACATAACAAATGTCACAACTAAGTTCATTTATCACCTCTCTTAAAACAATAAAAGTTACTGTCATTGGATTTTTGCTATCTTTTCACTCTGGCACAAACGTTTTGAGCCCCATCAATATCTGGCATCAGAATTCCAAAGTTTGAGGAGCAGTCAATTTAATGTCCCTGAAAATAAGCATTTCGGTGGATATTTGTTTTTGACTTGCTCATCTTTGACTTACTCAAGGGGCCATAATATATGGGTACCTCAAACTACAGGTATGATAGTCTCAGGAGGACTAAACAAGCTCTGGGAAGGACATTTATGAATAGATGTCCTTCACAAGAAGAACACTATAACAAGGAATGGTAATCTGCCTTATCCACAGGGGCAACCTCTTGGGAAGAGCCATTCATTTATCTATGAAGGGGGCCTCATTTGTTAGGTGGCTCTATCTAGTTCATGCTCCCCAACCTTAGAAGACGCTGCTGCCTTGCATCCCACTTCTGAGTTTTCTCTAAGGAACTGTCCAGCCTGCCAGACATGAAGAAAGCCTTAGGAGGCAACCAACACAAATGCAAAATGGTGACTGAATGAATAGGGAACAGTTTTAAAATGCAACCTACAAGTATGATTACCAAGAAATTTGGCCCTTTTCTTTAATTGTTCCAGAATTTTAGAAAATGCGATGGTTGTCCACCCTACTCTTCTTTCTAACACTGTGTACTCGCTCTTAAAAAATGCCACCATTTCTCTATTTCCTTCTTTATTTCCTTCCTTTTTTCTTTCTCATTTTTTTCTTTTTAGGTAACCTATGCATTTTTAATTTTTTTCAGAGTGTCTTTATGATTCCTGAGCAAATTTTTCAACAAAGAGTAATGATCACTCCCTTTGATGACTCATTTTCTTTGAAAGAGTTGGTTCAGATGACTTCTATCAAATCGAATTTACCGCAAAGGATAAAGAGTTATCACCAATAGTAATATTTTAAAGAATATGTCATGGACTCTGCAGCAATCTCAAAAAGGAGTTACAAAAATATTTGTAAAAAATGATAGTCATTGGGATGTACCAATTCTATGCTGATTTTTTTTTTTTAATCCACACAAGTAATCTCACTACATCCCAGGTTACCCTAATGAAGGTATATAGCTGAAAGTATGCTTTTCTGAGACAAAGTTTACCTTAATATCTCAGAAAAGTGCCTTTCTACAAAGCTCATTCATTCTATTTCCTGTGAGACCTTTTCATGAAGTGATTATAAGGAAAATAAATAGGAAACACCTGTTGAATAAAAGCCTGGTGAGGGGTGGCCCATCTGTCAGGCCAACAAAATAATTTGGGTAGAATTGTTAGGGGCAGGTTTCATGATGGTGCCTTTGTCCACTGTGTTATGCCATTTTTATCTGTGGTTCTGTTTCTCTCCACTTGACATGCAATCTACCTTAGCCCATAAATGGATCACCTAGGACCCTCACTGTGAAAACATTTACCTCAAATGACCAGAGAGAGGTATGATCAATGAGACTAATGATGTACCTGAGATGTACCACACAAGTGTTCTCTGGACAGTGGCGTCACCTCTCAACTTCAGCCTCAGAAAGGAGGCTGGCACCAGGGTCTGTCCCTTATGCTAATTCTAGCCTGCTCTTCACTCTCGACACTGACCTATGGACTTAAACTTCAAAAGCAGTTGCACTTGATTTTCAGCAAACTGGTTTGTTCGGTGGTTGTAGATGATCGAGAAAGTCTGACCAAGTAATTCACAACCTGGGCTGCCCATGGTCAACACCCAGTATGCTTCTAAAATTTCTAGTGACCAAGCTATACCTAAGACCAATCTCGGTGAGTGGTTCTCGGGCATCCGTAGTTTCTAAAGACCTCCAGATGATTCTAACATGCAACCAAGTTTAAGAACCACTTGTCTAGTTGAATGGTTCTCACCTTGGCTGCTCCTTAGAGTCATAGAAAGAGGTCAAGGATGCTAATACTGGAGCCCTGCTCCTGTGGGTCCTGCTTTCATTGGTCTGGGATAGGGTCTGGAAAGAGGTAGTAAAATGCTT
>NW_011888821.1:1572087-1574622 GCF_000151845.1 Pteropus vampyrus | reverse complement strand
TTTCAGTCATTTCTCCTTCTTTGGCCTCTTAATTCTGTTATGTCGCAATTGTTATACAAAAGTTGGGGTTGATATCACTCTTAGCAAGTTTCTCCTTGTATCCAATGCTATGAATATTGATCTAACATACACACACATATACACTCAAACGTAATTAAAACCCTCCAAGGCTAGCTACTGGCAAATCCCACAGTCTGAAAAGTTGGTCTTCTGTTCTGGCAGTTGGCAGCCAAGATGCCCCAAGATGACAGTGGGAAAGTCAGATTAGCTCCATCTGTAGGTTCTGGGGCATCCATTGGTTATAAGGCAGAGGTTTTTAACCCTGCCTGCCTATTATAATCAGCTAACATTAAAAAAAAAAAAATACTAATGATCAGGCCCATTCCCCCATCATAAGTCAGAATCTTTCAGGGCTGTTCCCAGGCACAGGTATGCCCCGAAAGCCACTCAGGTGATTCTAATGTGTTGGCCAGCACTGAGAACTCACCTGTCGCCGTATGACTATTTCTTTGAACATACGTGCTCTGTCTTTGCAGAAATAGAGGTGTCTTCTAATTAAATTGCACTAGTGTTGATCTAGTCTAATTTATAATTATTAATGTTTTAATGATCGAGAATTACATTATAATAGCTATATATGTGGTTTACTCTATCATTTACAATGATTAATTTTTTATAACTACGCTTACTGGATACTTCCCTTTAGACACGTAAAATTAAGGTGAAATGCACTATAACCAGGTATTCTTGTTGCTCATCTTAAAAAGTTGCTGGAAGGCTCATATGGAACCCAACCATGAGCATTTTCTCGATAGTTGAATATAGCGTGCATTGATAAAGCGGTCTTATTAAAATTCTTATTGCTGGCTTTACGAAATAGTTTATTCATGTCATTCATTCAGTCCTCAGATGGTTAATGATGGCCTGCTAAGTGACAGGCACCCAACTAAGCCTAAGGGCTGTGAGGTTGTGTTCATGGCTTTTAAATCACCGCGGAATATTTATACTGGGTTTGGCTATCCCGAAGCGCCTTACCTAATTTATATTTCAGTTTTATCGCCTAGAAAGGGGGGACTTATTTGCTTGTGATCAGTGTTTTACCCCCTCCCCCCATCTCGGTCCTAAAACTCTCCTCTAGAATTGTACAAATCTCATTCAGATTAATATTTTCCCCTTCCCGGCTATTATTTTTATTTGTATTTTCGGTATCGTATCACTCATACTTCAAGAGGCTGTGGCAAATTGTAAAATGAGATGGGGGTGTAAACCAACAAACAAGCCACAAATAAACAGGTAGATTGACTACAGAACCTTCTGTAGGAGTCTATCCTGATTTTTGCATTTTAAAAGAGGAATTCATTAGCATACATTTGAAAACATTTCGTTTAGTCACAGTTCCTAGCGCTAACACTGCAGACAGAAAAAGCTTTAAATGGAAAAAGAGATAAGTTCTGTGAACCTGTCCCTTACTTGAACATTCCACTAAAAACCTCTGAGTTTGGGAAATTTAAATCCTCCCCTACTTGAACATTCCACTAAAAAACCTCTGGGTTTGGGAAATTTAAATCCAAGTGCGTCTGTATTACCCAGAGACCTTGAGAACAGTCAACGTTTGTAAGTGTAGTTTTTTTACATTTAACGATGTCCCCAGTTCCTACTACATTTTTTTTTTCTCTGCTACAGTGCAAAGGGACGAACGTGAATCTGGAAGTCTGGCCTGTCATGGACAAGCCGCATTCCACTAGAAAAATTATTTCACTGTTCTGGGTCTCAGTTTCCTCATCTGGAAAATGGGAAGAAAAATAGCACTTGCACTCTTAGTTTTTTTGTTTTTTTTTTCTTTTTTCGTTCAGATCAATGAATGTGAAAGTACTTTCTTTGGGGGAAAATATTGCCATTTATTTTTTTGGCTGTGTGGACTCATGAAGGATACAGTCTTCTCTCCCCACTCAGAGATGCCAGGCATCTGTTTTTAAGTCCCGGGCTTCCATAGTTTTAGGAAGACAGGGGGATAATAGCCTTGGTGTGTATTGGTTTGCTATGGTTTCAAGTCCTCTTCTCCATTACAAAAATGAAGCTGTTTTTGAGAGTAAAGCCGTTTTGATATAAGAATGAAGTTAAGCCGGGTCAGGATGTCATCATCTCATCTGTTGTTGCTGAGAAACACTCAGTGGCTCAGCTGCTGAGGGGCTGGGGGTGGTTGCTTTTCAAATAAAACACGTGGGGAAACAATGATGGCAAGGAGACATTCAGACTACATGGCGAAAGTTTGTGAGCACTACTTGGGGGTGCTAGGGTCTGGGCAAGGCAACATTTTGCTCATCTAAATAGCTCCTTTGAAGGATTACAGGCAGTCGTGAAAACCACTGCAGTGGCCCCTCAAAAGAGATCAGCTTGCTGGTCAACACCGGAGCCTTGGTTCCCTAGCAACACTCTCTAGCAACAGCGAAACGTGTACTTTTGTGCTGGCAACTGGACACCTTCTCTGGGTTGGCTAGGCCATCTCTCCCGAGTACTAACTCATACAAAGGTACA
>NW_011888821.1:1553367-1572037 GCF_000151845.1 Pteropus vampyrus | reverse complement strand
AAAACCTCTGGGTTTGGGAAATTTAAATCCAAGTGCGTCTGTATTACCCAGAGACCTTGAGAACAGTCAACGTTTGTAAGTGTAGTTTTTTTACATTTAACGATGTCCCCAGTTCCTACTACATTTTTTTTTTCTCTGCTACAGTGCAAAGGGACGAACGTGAATCTGGAAGTCTGGCCTGTCATGGACAAGCTGCATTCCACTAGAAAAATTATTTCACTGTTCTGGGTCTCAGTTTCCTCATCTGGAAAATGGGAAGAAAAATAGCACTTGCACTCTTAGTTTTTTTGTTTTTTTTTTCTTTTTTCGTTCAGATCAATGAATGTGAAAGTACTTTCTTTGGGGGAAAATATTGCCATTTATTTTTTTGGCTGTGTGGACTCATGAAGGATACAGTCTTCTCTCCCCACTCAGAGATGCCAGGCATCTGTTTTTAAGTCCCGGGCTTCCATAGTTTTAGGAAGACAGGGGGATAATAGCCTTGGTGTGTATTGGTTTGCTATGGTTTCAAGTCCTCTTCTCCATTACAAAAATGAAGCTGTTTTTGAGAGTAAAGCCGTTTTGATATAAGAATGAAGTTAAGCCGGGTCAGGATGTCATCATCTCATCTGTTGTTGCTGAGAAACACTCAGTGGCTCAGCTGCTGAGGGGCTGGGGGTGGTTGCTTTTCAAATAAAACACGTGGGGAAACAATGATGGCAAGGAGACATTCAGACTACATGGCGAAAGTTTGTGAGCACTACTTGGGGGTGCTAGGGTCTGGGCAAGGCAACATTTTGCTCATCTAAATAGCTCCTTTGAAGGATTACAGGCAGTCGTGAAAACCACTGCAGTGGCCCCTCAAAAGAGATCAGCTTGCTGGTCAACACCGGAGCCTTGGTTCCCTAGCAACACTCTCTAGCAACAGCGAAACGTGTACTTTTGTGCTGGCAACTGGACACCTTCTCTGGGTTGGCTAGGCCATCTCTCCCGAGTACTAACTCATACAAAGGTACATCTCAACTAAATTTGAACTTGATTTCTTTTCTATCTTCCTTTGACTGGACCAAAGTATGATTAATCTATCATTGGTTTGGAGTGTGTTATTTATTGGTTTATTAAGAGACATTATCCTGTATGCTACTGGCTTGTGAAATTATTATAATTCTCACAGAGAACCTGTGCTAAATAAACTATAGGCCAAGACAATTTCAGTCTCTGAGCATAATTTGCCACAAAAACAAACAAGCCTTTTCAGGTTTTGGTTCATTTTAAAAGTGGGCTGGGGCCTCCAGGAAGATGAAATCCCATTTCTGCTTTGGTTGGACAGGGCAAAAGAATGCACAGAAGGAGCTTCTAATGAAAATGAAGTGTTTAATACAGGGCTGGGGATGGTTCTGGCAGGTTCTCTGAACAGCATCCGTGCTTCCCCAGGGGAGCAGCATTCATCTGAGGGAGAGGAGTCCTGTGCTTATGGAGATTGGGGAGAAACACGGGGTGTCCAGGCTGAGGCTCTGGAGTGTGGAGAGGCCACAAAGAGAAGGTTTGAGCTCACTTAAAATTTATATGTAAAGGAAGTGAACATGATGGTAGAAAGTTCCAGAACCTTACTGATCCCAGGGGAGATTCTGACAACCCCTGGACTTCTTAGCAATCACAATGGGACAGGGGCCCCATAGGCGGATTTGGCTTGAGTTTCTGAAAAGGAACCGTTAGTGGAGGCTGATTTTATAGAAGTCTAAAGCAGTGATGGTTTGGGGGCTGGGTTTACACTGGGGGAACTGGTTGTTTTTCTTACAAAGCTGATGGTATCTAGTAGCCTGAATTTCTCCAGGGACAGAAAAGAGAATAAAAATACAGGAGAAGGATGAACAGAAGAATGGGCTGTTGGATCTTATGGTTCCTACTTGCTTCTTCCTTCAGAATTTTGTTGCCCAACCTATTTTTCCCCTAGTTTTATTGAGTTGTGATTCACAAATAAAAATTATATGTAATTAGGTTGTGCAACATGCTTTTTAAAAGGTGTACAAAGTGATGATATAATATACCTATGCATCGTAAAATGATTAGCACAGTCAAGCTAAACGCATCCCTCACCTCACATAGTTACTTTGTGTGTGTGTGGTGAGCACACGTAAGTTCTACTCTCTTAGCAGATTTCAAGTATATATATATATCTATTTCTATATTTCTAGAATGAAAGTCAAGAAAACAAAACAAAACAGAAAAACTTCTGTAGTCAAAAAATTATTCTAACTCAGAAAATCTCCTTCCTCGGCAACTACCTACATTTGGACTCAAAAGCAAAACAAAAAACTCCTCATAGTTTAGGGATGACGATGAGGATGAGGATGAGGATGATATCCTGAGTGTCATTTAGTGTCAGGTGCTATTTAAGGAAACTTTGTTCATGACCACAATTCTCACAACAACCCAATGAGGCAGGCGTCACTCAGTAGCCCTATTAAAGATGTGGAAGTGGATGATCAAAAAGGTCAATTAGCTGGCCTGGGTCTCAAGTAGTTAGTAACTATGCTGAGTTCAGAACCTAGTCTACATCTAAGTCTCTGATCATATTCTGTAGGTGCATAGTGAAGATTCGCTAATGCATGCATCTATCAAAGAATAGGTACAATGAGTATGTTATTGTATAACAAGCAGACTTGCTTCGAATCGGATCAAGCCAATTTTAAGTTGTGGGCTGTTGAGCAACATGCAGGTTCCCAGAATGTTAGTGTTACAGAGGGTCCTGGAGATTGCACAGTCTAAAAATGATTTGCATTTTTAAATGGATTTAATTTCATTTGCTTGCTCTCGTCTGCACAGATTCAATGCTTTCCAAGAATAATATACACCCTCAAGTATCTGTCCATTTGCAATTGAGTTACTGATAACTCTATGCATTTTCACCATCTCTCTCAATTTATGAAGTATGTTCATTTTCATCTCTCTCTCATTCTAATTGGTATTATGCTCCCTGCTTAGCAGATGAAAAAAACTGAGGCTCAAAAAGATGAGAAATCAGATGGGACTTTTCCAGGGTGTGGCTTACGTTAGTCTGAGTCTATTTCACAACCACTGAGGAGATATTAGCATGAAATCACATTCATTACCCATGGGTCTTTGGGGTAAAGTAAATGATTAGTTGTGGCCCTAGGCTAGTTGAGGGAAGAAGCTGCAGCAGAATGGGTTGTGAGGGATGCGCGTGACCCATGATGACTATTTTCTCATTGAAGAAGGGAAAGTAGAGAGGAGATGGTTATAAACCAACTATTTACAAAGACACATTTTCTTACATCCTACAAGGTTTGTGCTGACATTTTCTGCGTACTGGGGTAGAGTTGAAGCTTGCCCTCTGGGGTGGTGCTTCTCAGGCTTCCTGCAAATCCCCCTGGGATCTTGACAAGGCAGATTCCGATAGAGCGGGGCTGGGGTGGGGCTTCGGATTTGCATATCTCACAAAGGCTTGGTAAGGCCAATTTCATTGGTCTGGGGACTTTGCAGAGCTGGGGTCTGAGAACTCCTAAAATGGGTCACTCCAACCTTCCGAGCAGAGTAAGGTCACCACTTCTTTCCCTTGTGTCTGCTTGTTTTAAGTTTGAGATGGAGAAATCAAAGAGAATGACAAAAGGAATAGTGGAGAAGCTCTCATTTGGAGGAAGCTGTGGCGCTCTCACTGTTTAGGACCCGTGTTTAAAGTGGCCCCATCCCATCACCTGGGCTCATCTTCTGTTTAACGGAATGAGTCCACCAACCCTCTTACGATGCAGAGATGGTGAAGAAAATAAATCCTCCTCTTGTAATACAATCTGAAATTTCAAGCTACAGCAGCGGACCGCGAAAGGAAACAGGGATTGAGAGGGTGCTAGAAGCATCCACAGTGTTCGTTTTCTTTTTAAAGGAATTTCAGGGCTGCAAAAGAGCATTGGGAACCACCGATGCAAGTTATCGGATGTGTGGCATCTATCTGCAATCTTAGGCCCAAACTGTTCCATCTAAATGATTAAGATAATGAAGGGAAAAGGGTGTTTGACTTTGATTATGTCTCAACTCTCCACAATCTATTTATTGATCTAGTTGAACATTCACACATTATAATGCAGCAAGAATAAGCCAGGAAACAATAACAAAATTGACGCATTAGTTACTCTTTATAGAGATTTCCTCAAGCTCTCACTTACCAAATTACCATCCCCCTAAACCCTGATAGTGATCTCTACTCTAAATGTTTTGTATGTTAATTAAATATGAAATAAATGTACTGTGGCTCTGAGGAGAATCTAATTCCAGAGGAATCAATCATTGCATTCTCAAGCTAGGAGGAAACAAATCTCGAGAAGTCATTCATTTCTGTCCAATGACTGTTCACATGCAGGTGCTACACGCAAATCCAGAAATAACGTATAGGCCACATTTAAATAGAAATCAGTTCTTCTGGAAAAGAATTCAACGTTCTCTTCATAGGTACAGAATCAGATAATTTGCTTTGATACATTTAAAGGTAATACTAGAAATTTTCAGTGAGAAGTTCTCTCTTACCCCAAAAGATAGAGTCTATAGTATATCTCATAGTGACAATAAAAAAAAAGGCAAAGAAATGGAGTGGGTTTAAATTTTGTCACAGTCATGAATGCGTCATAAGCTAAGATTTCACCGTGTATGTATCCCTTTGTACTTGACTGGAATACTGTCTTCTATGAGGAAATTCTTTATCTGCAACGGAAATGGCTCACGCAGAAGCCTCCAGGTACGTCCCGTCTCTGTCACAAGTGTCACATATCCTCATCACAGGTTTCTCACCTGCCTCTAGGAAGCATCAGACTTCCTCACCTGCCTCTAAACCCTTCACAGCTGAGAGCCCCTGATGGTGCTATTTAAAAGATAGTTTTTATTTGCTTTTTTGTGGCCTATCAAGTTAATGATCTGCAACCTGAAAGCGTGTAATTAGGACATGACATGACCAAAGGAGTTGTTACATCTTGTCTTGTCACCGGCAAAAGTGTCTGCCCACATGGCTGTGACAGCTATGGTCTATTGGGTTTGGAATTTTCTTTAATATCTCCCCAACTCCTTGTTGGTCCAGTCTGTTGACTACTACAGACTTCGTTCGTTCGTTCTTTTTTTTTTTTTTTAACTGCTTCAATTACATATTTATCCAATAGTGCATAACAGTTGTTGAGAAGCTATTATAGATTATGGACCAAAGGCAATTAGTTCTTGAAATAAAAACTTGAGCACTTTTTCTTTTAACGTGTATGTATGCGTGCACATGTCTGTACACTTAAAATAAGACAAACTGGGGAAATCTATCAGCAATAGCCATATCCCTATTTAGCGTTGAGAGCTTTGCATCTATAAATACGAGTTTCAAAAATCACATAGATGCTACTATCAAGAAATACATATTCTCTCCTCCACTATTTCAGAGCCATTTCAATTGTTGGCAAATGAAATAATTGTTATTCTACAGAGCAAGTTGGTAGAAAATATAATTATTTTAGTTATTGTCATTTTTTTTTTGGATGAATGTCCAGTAGAATTATTTGACCCATAGGGAAAATAGAGAAATTACTGGTGGTTTTGACAAGGATAAAATTTCACTCACTTTTGAATCATTAAGTCACATATTAGTTATGACTGTTTGAAGCTGAAAATGTGCCTTTGCCCTGACTTCGTAACAAAAGCATAAAGGGATGGAAATAGCCCAGGACCTGAACTAACAGACGTTGGACTGGAAGGCTAGTCCTAGGACTTCCAGGGCACATATCACCCTGTCTGGTCTCACTTCTCCTATCTGCACAGTGAAGTCTCTGCCTAGGATGAGCACACAGTTCTGGTTGTTCTGGGACAATCCTACTTGAAGCCTGGTGCCCTGGGGTAATTAAAGGTACGTCCCATCTCTGTCACAAGTGTCACATTTTGGATAATCATGTTAGCCTCACCCTAACTCTACCGCTTACCTCACCGGGTTGTGTTACTCAATGGCTTACAAAAGCACCTGACACGCAAGAGACACTACCCAAAAAATGAATTTCAAAATAGACATCTACATGGTGAATGGGAAAAGAAGTAGCAGAAATGATAATGGAAGCCTGCTTTCTTTAAGAAAACCTGACATATCACATTCCAAACTTTGGAGAGCTGATAACTTGAAGGGTTGATGTAGGCTGCCCGCGGACAAATTTTTCCATAAAGAAACAAAAACGAAGCAAGAAACAAACAAACATAAATTATTCCTGGAACTCAGTAGGTTAAAAAGAATTAGGTTTGCACATAACCCTACCTATCACACTTTATTTTTTTTTTTCCTATTACACTTTAAAAGGCTTGACTACACTGTAGTCAATTTAGCAGGCTTGGCCACTATTCTACCCGAACGCTTCGAATGACTCCAGAAACTGTTAAAGAAACAACAGATCCCAAATGCTAAGTTTTAGAGATTCAGGTGAAATGGAAATAACCTAGATATTTTTGATTTCCTCAAAGCTCGTTCTTTCTCTCCAGAATTAAAGTTCTTAATCTTATGAGAATAGATGAAAATAAAACAAGAATATTTCATGTATTGCCCTTTGTGTGCTAGATATTTCATAAATATTGTCTCGAAACGTCCAAACCACTCTGTAAGGTGAGGTTAATATATTCATAACCGATAAGGTGACGGGGCACAAAGAAATTACTTCTCAAGGTTACTGCACTAAGATGCAATAAAGTCTAGAGATTAAGGGCATAGGACTTAAGCTTTCGAGCTGAGCTGGGCAACTCGTTCGACTTTTCCGAGTTTGCCTTCCCCACCTATAAAATGGAGGTAACAACATTAGTCTTACAGGGTTGGCGTTGTCAGCTCGATGATACTATATTTGTAAAGCACTTAGAACAGTGCCTATCACATAGTAAGGACTCCATAAATAGCCATCGTTTTTATTGCTATTTTATTGTTATCATTATCGTAGGAATCTACTATGTCAAACGTCCTCGCCTGATGTCCTACTTCGAAAAGTCTTAATCAACAGCGCAAATAATAAAGTCCTCAATTTCCATCTAATGAGCATTAACAGAAGACTTTTTTAAACTAGAAATTTTCCTAGTTATCCTCAAGCTGTCTAAAATAACTAGCTCTGCTTTCTCTTCCTGAGTGAACTTTAAGCTAAAAAGAATAAGAATGTAAATAAAAATAGGAATATATTATATACTTATGCGTTATATATATGGGCTATGGAAGGGTGTAAATGAAGGTACTAATGACTCATTTCTGCTACTTTTCTATCACGAGTTGACAGAGCATCTTTTGTAAAATCGCAGAACCCAAACGAGCTCATAGGAATGAGTGAAAAGAGCAGAAAAGATAAAAAATTGAAATCAACAACTTATAAAAAGGCGCAGAGTGGTGACTGCTGTTCGCTGCCATGTTTCGACTCAACAGGTTGTAATCTGAATCAAAAATGGCTTCCTCCTGCCCCAGGTCCTTGTCTCAGATGAGGAAATGGCACAGAATTGTCTTCTATCCACTCTGAGCCTTTGTGAATTGAGCCCTTATTTCCTGTTCATCTGAGAATACCGTCCTTGGCAACACCAAGTTTGACAATGTTTTCGCTCTGATTTTTCAATAGTGGATGTCTCAAAAATAAAATTGAACATGTAAATAAAATATAACAGAGAAGTTATCATAGAGTTGCCGACTTTTATTTGCCAAGTAAGAAACATTAAAACCAAAATTGGATGAGGAAAAAAAGGCTACCATTGGCTGTCATCATCATTTCATAAAAGAAAAGCTATTTTTTAACAGCATATAAGAAAGAAGCCTGGATAAAGCCTGAGCAATCCCCAGACGAGCTGACAGCCATATTACATTATCCCTGTTCTTTTCCTGTCCTGGTAACCCAGTAAATATGTCATCAGAGGCCGTCGTCAGGTCTTGAAATGGCCTTGAGAGAGAGGGAGTGCTTTAAACAAAGCACTAGGATGAGATCTTGAGATCTCTCCTTGCACACACGTCACAGAGAAGAGGTGCAGAGGCTTGCTACTGCTCCGTAACCGGAAACAGTTTCGACTCTTACGGAATGTGATTCAGATAAGAGGAATGGGAGAAACAATGAGAGTCCTCTCTTTTGTCTGCTTTGTATTGTCTGCCCTCATTTAGGGAGTCGCATTAGCTGCGGATGAAGCTTTCCCTATTCTATCCCACAATGAGAAAAAGTAAAATCATTAAGACTCTAAAGTACAACAATATTTTTAAAATGAACCTTTCTACAAAAAGAAAAGAAAAAAAAAAAAACCCCTGTAAAATGGTAAATTAAATTTTCCATTCACATTGCTCATATGCTTTATAGGCTGACAATCCCTTTTTAGTCTATATCATTTGATAAGGACTCCAAATCAAATGGTCTCTCATTCTAAATGCAATCATCAGCTTTATTTTAATGACAGCATCTCTCTACATTTATTCTCAGTCCAGGAAGTAAACAGTCTTCAAATAGAGAAAGAATAGCTTGCACTCAAAGAATGCACTCAAATCTCTTTAGTTCTTCGGTTTAGGTCAAACTAAGGTTGTGTATAAGAATTCAGTCGTATTTCATGTAGCTAAAGTTTATAGTGAAATATTATAAGATGGTAGAGTGATGGTCTTTTGCTATCTTCCTTTCTTCCATCCTTCCCTCCCTCCCTCCCTCTCTCCCTCCCTCTCTCTCCCTCCCTGCCTCCCTCCCTCCTTCCTTCCTTCCTTCTTTCCTTCCTCCCTTCTTTCTTTCCTTTCACTTTTTCTTCCTTCTCTCTTTCCATTCATTCACCTGACCACCTATATATCTATGTATCTATTTATCTATCATCTATCTACCTTGCCCTCTATCCATTCATCCATTTGTCTATCCATGCATTTATTTATCCACCCATATGTATGTATGATCTATATCTATTTATCATCATCTTTTTATCTATCTCTATCACCTATATAATTTAAAATAGTAGACCAGTTTCTCCATGATCCCACAGACATGCCTAGTTATCCTTATTGAGTTTTTAAAAAGAACTACTAATCTATTTCTCTCTGAAACAGAACATTTTATTCATAGGTTATGAGTATCAGAATTAAATCATGTTGTAGCATGTGGCTTGTGACTGCCTGAACTTGACGAGTCTTGGCCTCCTTGTATTAAGATTTAACTAGATACTCTAATTAGTCCTTTGTGTGCTCCTAAAGTGCATGTGTGTATGTGTGTGTATGTATTGTGCATATATGTGCATGTATATATGTCAACACGTATATATGTATGAGTATACATATATATATTTCGAATGCAGGGAGGAAGATCATTGATATTACAGCATTTTAACTGGGTGTCTATTAAGTTGAGCTATATAAAATTGCCAACATTCCACCACTTTTGTCACACAAAAACAGCAATTTTATACGATACAGTCTAATGCTACCAATGAAACTCTAAGTTCTCAAAAAATGAACAAACAAAAAGAGGTAGAAAATAAAACAAAGCCCTGTTGCCTGTCTCTTTTGCTCAGCCTGGGGTCATCTGTATGGCCAGGCCTACCATTGTATGTCAAAAGCTACTGACCTTCGGGGATCTGTAAAGGAAATGCACGTCTCACATGAAAGAAGTGGCCCCTGGCAATCAGTGCGATGGGGTGGTTTTGAAATTTCTGAGTGAACCGCTTTGTATTACTTTCTCCTGGAGCTGATCCGTATGTACTTCTCTCTGTCCTAATGTGGAGGGATGTCCTCATGCACCGATTGTTAGATGTTAGAACGTCAACAAGCAGGACAAACATGACAAATGCCTGCCTTTCCAGTGAGCTAACATTTTCATCCAAGCTATGTACACATCATACGTATTTCCCCTAGTACTTGTGGCACAATTTGCTGAACGGGGAATCTTGCCCCCTTCCCCACCTCCTGGTCTGGCCGCTCAAAGATGCAACAAAGACCAACTCATAATACACAAAGAAACCAAGAGCCAATCAGTAAAGAGAAGGCTGCCCCCACGCTTAAGTCAAGCAAGCCATTCATTGAGCTAATGTGATGATGGACCTGTCCAATCCAGAATGTTTCACGGACACATCAGCAACACCAAGTGGCATGCAATGACCAGATGACCATCGGCCCCACTGCCATGCTTTGATTGGTTCAAGCTCAGGAAACAATCTTCTTTGAGAGTTTGGATAGTTGGTTTTTTTTGTAAATCAAAGCGAGATTACAAATAAAGATTTGGTGAGGTCAAGTGCTTACCAAATGTTTCCTAAATGCCAAGAAAAGATGTTTGCCTATTCCCATTAAATTTGTCAGCGAGACTATAAAATCACCTAGTCCAGTCAGGTGTTTTTCTTTAGGGGAGATCTCTGCCCACACCAGATGGTCTTCGTTCTGGAGGTCGGCATTCAGAAACCCTCAGGTGCTCTGAGATAATCAGCATGTGATCATTTAACCAAAAAGATGATGAGCAGGGAGTTGCAAGATGCCCATCAAGGACCTTCTGGACAGTCCTGAGGTCACTGGAGTTCAATATTTTCCAAAGGTCCCTGAATCTTTAATTTGATGAGGGCTTAATTTGTGCCAATAAAAGGTAAAATTCTACCAGATTTCTTTCATTTTCAAGACATCTGAAGAGTGACTCACAATTACAGGGAAAGTCTGCTGCAGTTTCTCTTTCGATCGAGTTGACAACTAGTAGGCGTTACCAAAACATTCTCACTTCCTGCTGATTTTGCTTCCTGTTTTGGAGGAGTATCTTTGGGTTAAGAAGTTTTTCCTCTTTGATATCCTGCCTGTCTTCTAGAACAGGAACTAAGAATCTATCACTACTAATACACTGTAATCCCATAAAAATAAATTATTACACAGCTGCCCTAAGATAAATTCTAGATACTTGGCATCTTTAATCTAGATGCAAAAACTATTCTGGTAATTTTACATTTTCCCCCAAATATGTATCTTCTATAAAACGGTCTTCCTTCTCTTTCTCTGCTTACTTACTAAAAATAAAAGGAAGGACCATCATTTCATAAATGCACTTTACAAATCAAACCAGAATAACATTTTAAAGATTGTTTTCTGGTAATTTACCTATTGCTGCATTTACCTCAATGCAATATTTCCATAAGTGGCAAGTATCTTGCTTATAATAAAGTTAAATAGGGCTAGTAATCAATTTCCACAGCAACCAAGAAGACCTAACATGCAAATTTCTTTAATGAACAGCAAGAGGCCAATTACACGGACAAGTCTACAGTCAGTTGGTTTCTTCAACTGAAACTATTACACTCAAGTGGGAATTGCAAAGTTATTCAAGATTTACCAATCCAAGAGTGAGGGCAATTTTTCAGTAGGACATGTTGTCAATGAGAATCTTAATAGTGTTAAAACAACACACTTTATACATATATTTGCATATATGGTGCTCCCAAATGCAGCAAAATGTTAACTTAATTTTTAGATGAATGCAAACGGAGATGGCCAGATTCTCAAGTAATTCTATTTAAGAATAGTATTCAACATTATTTATTTTTTTCAAATGTCTAGATTGGCCTTATTACAGAAAGCAATTTAAATTACATCTCTGTAATTAACCTTGTTTTTGACTTGGGGGTACATGCACTGATACTGAGAAGCAAGATGAAAATCCAATAAAATAAATCTGTCGAAGAGTCTTATAATTATATGGCAGGCTAAAGTTACTGGGATTCTAATTATGTACAAAGAGTGTGTCTGAGAATTTAGTATCTAGAGATATTTTCATAAAAATAATTAAGGGTTGTAGATGAACCACATGACAATTGATACTCGGTGAATCTTCGGCGTACAGAGCTTAAGAGCATTAAACCTTTTCATTTGTAGAATGATCTCCAGTATTTCAAGATGGCCGACATTTTTATTAGCCCTATCGACCCTCTCCATTTTCCTGATCCAGTGTCAGAGTGTATTGAAGATAGCAACTTACATAAAACATATTTAGCATGTTGACAGCTGATTATGGGGTAACTGGATAATTTGTGTGTTTATAACTGAAACCTGACAATTGTTTAGATCTCTCTGGAGGTTCCCTCCGGCCTCGAGACTCTTTATGACTGTTTAGAAGAATGTAGTAATAATAACCTGCATACAACCAGACGGTAGATCTCTATGCTACCTTGCCAAGGAGCCGTTTATTACGAGTTTATGCATGGGGTCTTCAAAGTGCAGCTTTTAGAGGTTCAGCCATTTATTTCGCTTCATTACACCTCAGAAGAATTCTGTAGCTACAATGAGCTAACGACACATTTGTGAGAAATGGAATGGAACTGCAGAGAAAGCACACCACAGCAAACCAAGATAGGAACCAGGTCACGACAGGCCAGGTGGGAGAACCAGTGGCTGCTGACACGTCTCCCCTTCAGGGGTCAGATCCATCGCCTTGCTTACCTGTCTGACCCAGCATGCCTCAGCCATACATGCAAATTGTTATCATCGCTGCTTTATTCGTGAAACGTGTTTTTTAAATTAAAGGAGTCATTACCCAAAGTAAGCAACCTCCATGACATTTGAGCATGCACAGCATCTGAACATTCACATTTACGTCCTTGAGAAACAGAGCCAACGAGTTGCATTCAATATGGAAACGCATACTTTCTTTTTTCAAGGCACCTATACAAAAATAGCTGTGGCTTGCCATTTCAGGCACCGAGTCATCTGTTAAGCCTGGGTAATCGGCATCCCCCACCCCTGCCATCCGGTCTGACTTCCGCATTTCTTCAACCCACTTCCGTCCCTTTCACTGTCAATCTTCACGTGTGGGGTGCGTTACGAATATGAGTTGGCTTATCTTAGTAGTATCGGACACTGGATACACCTCCCCTGTTCCTTTATTTTGGATTAAAAAAAAAAAAATGCTTTCCTGGGTGTAAAAAGTTGTTTTAAAACAAAAAGGAGGAAATGGGGTGCTTGAAATTGAGATAACCCTGCAGGATCATCTTCTGGTTGTCTTCCTATGAGTTAGAAGAAACCGTAGCCTCACGGACAAGACCGTGAGAAGCTTGCACGGGGAGTGTACGTGTGAACATGCAAGGTGTTCTGTCGCAGGGATTAGGAGAGCTATGTACAAACAAAGCTTATCATTTTCTTTGTGTCTTAGCAGAGAAGGGCAAGAGGTTCGCATGAACTAGACTTAACTGTTCATCCTCTCTCTACGTGGCCCCGTGTTTTGCTTCATCATGGGACTTAACTTTTTGGGTGCCGCCTACCCAGCAGTCATGCATGTACACCAAGACTGGACGAGAATCTCGTCTCTCATCAGCTAAGTTAAATTCCAAGTAGCCGTCAAGCACGAGAAGAAAGACCCTTACCTGTCACTGTAGGCAGCGGCAGTGGCAGGGGTAGGCTGGGCGTAGCGGTATGCAGCATAACCACCCTAAAACACAAGGAGAAAGTGGACTTAGGAATGCCAAGGAGCCCGACTCGGGGACACCCGACTGTGAAACCACACCAGTACAGCAATTACCCAAATCTAACCATCTAAAGTGGAAGTTAATGAAAGCTTAGTATCAAAGCGGAAGTACAAAACACACTAGAGAGACAGGAGGTTGAATACCAACCCCGGCTGGATGTTAAAGGTTAGCTGGTATAAGCATATCCCCAAGGGAGAACCCAGACACCTGTGAAGGACATGAACCTAAGTGTTAACGGTGATCGTCCTGGGCTGGGCAGGATTATGAGAGATCATTTAAACACTCTCGATACTTGGCTGAACTTTCCAGATTTTCCAAACTGATTATACCTTACCTTTACTTATTAGCGATTAACTTATATTTCAGTCAAACGATCTTTGATTACTTTCTTAAACATCCAATATAGGTCAAGCTAATGTCCTCTTGTCTTATTCTTACACTTATTTAAACAAAATAATCCTCGGACTGAAAGTTTATTAGTAATCTCTTGCCTATATAGTTGTTTAAGCACTAAAGCAACTGAAGACAGTCCTTAGCTTTCTACATGTTACACAATTATTTTGAAAAAGAAATGGAAAATGCTTCTTAAAAATGCTGTCTTTGGGCTAAAGATATCACACTTATTCAGATGGGAAATTTGGTGTGGAGAATATGATAAAGTATTCCAATTTGTAAATAAAATCATTAAGAGAGAAAAAATCTGAAAAAAAAATTAACATTTAGTTGTATGTACCAGTAATTGCAATTGTTCAATTAAGCAGAGGACAAGCAAATGGGCATATTTGAAAGGAATTGTGTTCAGTGGAGCATTGATTATCACACTGTGAAAATAACAGAGCTTCTTGCTCAGCCAACCACAGCGATACATCAACCATTGTCGAATGATCTCGGCACAATTAACAAACAGGATCCAGTCTCTACCGATCACATAGGGACCATTCAGGTTCTAATTAGAATACACAGTCCCATACTCCTCTGAGGGAAAGGTTCTCACCCCCACCAAAGGGGCAACTCAGGACAGATTACTGTGTTGGAGGACGTCTGACAGTAAAATTACAGGTATGTTAGTGGGTACCTAACAGCAGAATCGCAAATGGAAGGGTTCATTATATTTGGCTCTATATACTATAGGGAAAAACCAAGTAGTAGGATATAAGATAGATGAATGGGGAAACTACAAAAGGCATCTTTCAAAATGTAGATTAAACTGATCTTAGTAGTTTACATCTACCAACCACAGCTAATTTTTACAGTAAGCTTATTGTCACTTACATAGCAATTCTAAAAGCTAATTTATCTCCAAACAAGTTCGTTCTTTGGCTCAGTCCCGGAGAAGACACATCCAAGACATCCTGACAGATAATCACCAATAATTTGGAGCCAGTTTAAAAAAAAAAAAAAGTCTCCCTTGAAAAACAATGTAAAAAAAACAAACAAAAAAAATAGGTCTTAGCCAGACAGCACCTGGTGTTCCAAACACCGTGTTCTCTAATTAGGAAGGGGGACGATAAATGTGCTGAGGCATTTATGTAAAGGCAAAGCAGTTGTCATACCGGCACCAAGCTCAGATACCGACTGATGGGCTGAGGGGAAAGTAGGTCACCAGATTTCTGGAGCCATTCTTTTCATCTGCTTGTCCTTGTCTCTCCTGATGTATCCAGAAAGACCCAGGTACGCAGGTTTGTGTAAGAAACTTAATGAGGGAAGAGGGGGCTGGAACTGGCTAGCTGATTGCTAGGAGGGAGGTGTCAGCTGCACCCAGCTGAAAGCTTTGAGTGGAGAAAGTGTGTATGTGTGTGTGTGTGTGTGTGTGTGTGTGTGTGTGTGTGTGTGTGTACTGTGTGTGTGTGTGTGTGTGTGTGTGTGTCTTCTCTCACTCCCAGAAGAAAAAAAAGAAAACAAAGTTATTGCCAAGATATTCGCATCGAGTACCATGCCAGTAAATCATGATTGGGTGATTGAATTTGGTCCCAGCAAAGATGTCTAGCAACATCCCAATGGCGAACTCTGTTTAACTGTGTAGGTCTCACTCAGCTTCCTCAGTAGTTTTTGTCAATGAAATCAGATAGCAAGTTTGATATGTGGGAAAAACGGGAGCAGTGCAAATAGAAGGTGACTAAAATGAACCTCTCTCGCTCCCAGGTCGACCGGGATCTGCTGTGCACCTGGGATCCGTCTGCACAACAGATGTGCTCATCTCTGAAGCTTTGAGAAGGATGCATCTTCTACACATGTGCCTAAGACTTAGCCATTTAGAGACCTTGGTGTGTGTTTCCACGCAGGACAGGCACAAGTGGTCAGCGCCCTGATGCTTATCTTCATTAATAAAGAATTTGTTCACAAGCATTCCCATTCGAGAGTCAAAGTCGTAGTTTGCTAAAGACTGTAGGGCCAGTGGAAAGGCTGTGACCTTGATCAGCGGTCTCCCTGTTGTCCAGCAGACCTCTTGGTGATAATGAAAATACTGTCTATCTGTGCTGTCTGATACAGTAGCCATTTGTCCTAAGCGACTACTGAACGCTTGAAATGTGGCTGGTACAACGAACTGAATTTTTAATTTATTGCATTTTAGTTCACTTGAATTTAAATGTGAATAGCCACATGGGGCTGGTGGCTACTCTGTTGGAGTCTCGGTCTATGAGATCCCTAAAATGTGTAACAATTGAGAAAAGAGAAGGATTAGGTAGCCTGATACTTCCATATCTATACATTGCATTGTCTTCCTCTGCTATTTTTCTTCTGTATGAAATCCATATCAGGGGACTAACAGAGTTGTGTGTTAACTCGGTGTCTGTGTGCATACACTGTAAAATGATCAAAACAATACAAATTGCTTTAATTTGCCTTTCTAACAGGTAACTGTAATCAATTTTATTGCTCTACATTTTGCAGCTCGCTGAGCATAGCCAGAGCTTCTGCAGGGTTCTGTGGTAATGTCTGAAAAAGAAATGCTCCCTTCCATTTGCTGTCACCAACCCGTGTTCGTGTTGGAACTGGTCCTCTTAGATCTCAGGACAAAAATGCATCCTTGACAGTTAGTTAGATTTTTCCCACCTCCAAACCAAAGGAAAAAGGGGAGACAAACAAAACACAGTTCTACTCTCCCTGCTCATAAAACATACTTTTTTTATTTTATTTTTTTTACATGTTAGGCAGCAAAATCTAAATGTGACTTTATAGAAAATAGAAATTTTAAATGGGCATTATGGATTGCCTCTTCCACCCCAGCCACCGTCACCAGACGGGGCCATCAAAGATACCGGCTCTTCTGGTCTGAAACTTTGTTCCTTCATTAGCGAGATCCGTTGGGGGAAATTACTAATGAACGACCTCTAATGAGTCTCCAAAAAAGCATTTTCAAAAGTGTGGCTGGTGGGATCCCCACAGCGGCAGGGGAAGGAAAGGTTCCATGACCAAGAGAGCTTCGGGAAAGGCTGAGTTCAACAAAACGGAGTTAGTTGGTTACTTCGTTTGCGAAAACTCCTAACGCGATGTTGAGAGTTACGGATCTCAATCACATGTCAAAGTCAAGGTAAATTACATTTCAACTTTAGAGCGTACCTTTGGAAAACGAAGCTCCAATATCCAAATGGTGATTGACTTAGGAAGAGAGGTAAAGCGTGTGTGTGGCGGGGACGTGGGGGCAAGTGGAACTGGGTGTGTGTGTCTCCCGTTAGCAAAGTGGTGATGGGCGGAATCACAGATAGAGGCCTTCTTTCTGAGACTATTCAAGGATCCCACTTGAATATCGCAAAACAGGTGGATTGGTGAATATATAATTAACTCAACATTTCATTGATAAAAACAACAGTTATAAGAACATTTGCAAAATGAAAAACTTAAATAGAAATCATTACTCCCTAATTTATCTGCATCATCCATTCGGCTCTTTTCGAAGTGTGGCAAGTTTTCTTGAAATGTGAAAATAAAAGTTCAGCTCAGGAATTTTAATTATTTTGCTCCCTCTTTGGTGCAAAGTACCCTTTTTTCATAGTAGACTCTTTATTAAAACTTGATTAATTTTCGCAGTAAAAAAATGTATTTTCTTAATTGAATTAATACTGAACAAAAATGATAATTGCCGGTTATAAGGAAACCCATGTAATAAAACTCCCACTGCTCATCCTTAGTTTTACATTCTCCTTTCATTTTATTTGACAGTTTTAATGTTGGCTGTAGACCAAATTTGGAGACTCAGCCAGCTATACTCCAATGGATGTGTAGATCTTTTTCCTCCTGCAAATTTGTTCATTCGGGAGTTGCTTCGGCAGTGAAAAATAGGTTTGAAAGCGATAGCAGACGGTGTGAAATAAATTTATAAGAAGCTACGATGACACCAGGGAAAGATATATTAGTTATGCTGGCCCTCAATGCTAGATGCAGATGAGGTTTTTTTTTTTTTTTAATTTAACCATTCCAGTTGACTCTTGGAACCTACTCAAATTTTTCTTAGACAATTGGTTCGATGAAACCCTAGAATTCTTTTTTTCACTGAACATATATTAATCGAGTCCGGATACATTTTAAGCCAAGAAATTTATAGTCAAGTCAGACCCCCATTTGGATATACTCAAGATCTAGCAAAGAGGAGACACTGGAGGATGAGCATGTCTATTCTAGAAGAATTCACATCAAAACTGGAAAATTCAGTTAAGTCTTTCTTCCTTCTATGTTAGAGGACACCTCGCTCCCCCAAAACAGTCTTGTTAGTAGGATTTCACAGCAAACCCACAACCAGAGTGATGACTTTCTCCACCAGTCCGGATTTCATACCTGCAGCAATTTATTGCCATACACAGGCTCTTGATACACTACTCTATAAGGAAACAGAAATGTAATGTTTTCAATGCAAAAATGAAATAAATAAAATAAAATGCATAAGTCAGACAAAAAATTCCGGAGCAATTCATTTACAAGTTTGCTTCTCTTCACTCAAGACCTGAGAGTGAGCTACTGACCAATCATAGCTGCAAATCTCTGTAACTGAGGGCATCAAGGAGGTGGCGCTGGGATCAATAAGCACTCGCTGGATTTATGTCATAACCCGTGTTTCTTTTTAAGGGAGGGAAAAAAAGATACTTTCATGGCTTCTTACCCTTCCAAGCATAGTCCGATGGTTCGAGTTAACTATTTCGAATTTCTTTCTCGAGCTCATGATTGGAATTCTCTAGAATACCTGAGCATTTAACCTGGATGCCTAATCATTGAGGCAGTTAAGATAAAAGGTCTGTAGCAGCTGTATTTTTAAAATTTAGTTGCGACTAAC
>NW_011888821.1:1541007-1553317 GCF_000151845.1 Pteropus vampyrus | reverse complement strand
GGGGAAAGTAGGTCACCAGATTTCTGGAGCCATTCTTTTCATCTGCTTGTCCTTGTCTCTCCTGATGTATCCAGAAAGACCCAGGTACGCAGGTTTGTGTAAGAAACTTAATGAGGGAAGAGGGGGCTGGAACTGGCTAGCTGATTGCTAGGAGGGAGGTGTCAGCTGCACCCAGCTGAAAGCTTTGAGTGGAGAAAGTGTGTATGTGTGTGTGTGTGTGTGTGTGTGTGTGTGTGTGTGTGTGTGTGTACTGTGTGTGTGTGTGTGTGTGTGTGTGTGTCTTCTCTCACTCCCAGAAGAAAAAAAAGAAAACAAAGTTATTGCCAAGATATTCGCATCGAGTACCATGCCAGTAAATCATGATTGGGTGATTGAATTTGGTCCCAGCAAAGATGTCTAGCAACATCCCAATGGCGAACTCTGTTTAACTGTGTAGGTCTCACTCAGCTTCCTCAGTAGTTTTTGTCAATGAAATCAGATAGCAAGTTTGATATGTGGGAAAAACGGGAGCAGTGCAAATAGAAGGTGACTAAAATGAACCTCTCTCGCTCCCAGGTCGACCGGGATCTGCTGTGCACCTGGGATCCGTCTGCACAACAGATGTGCTCATCTCTGAAGCTTTGAGAAGGATGCATCTTCTACACATGTGCCTAAGACTTAGCCATTTAGAGACCTTGGTGTGTGTTTCCACGCAGGACAGGCACAAGTGGTCAGCGCCCTGATGCTTATCTTCATTAATAAAGAATTTGTTCACAAGCATTCCCATTCGAGAGTCAAAGTCGTAGTTTGCTAAAGTCTGTAGGGCCAGTGGAAAGGCTGTGACCTTGATCAGCGGTCTCCCTGTTGTCCAGCAGACCTCTTGGTGATAATGAAAATACTGTCTATCTGTGCTGTCTGATACAGTAGCCATTTGTCCTAAGCGACTACTGAACGC
This sequence comes from Pteropus vampyrus, assembly GCF_000151845.1. Lineage (NCBI taxonomy): Eukaryota > Metazoa > Chordata > Mammalia > Chiroptera > Pteropodidae > Pteropus > Pteropus vampyrus. The sequence continues at coordinate 1,552,383 of NW_011888821.1, read as the reverse complement.
TTGAAATGTGGCTGGTACAACGAACTGAATTTTTAATTTATTGCATTTTAGTTCACTTGAATTTAAATGTGAATAGCCACATGGGGCTGGTGGCTACTCTGTTGGAGTCTCGGTCTATGAGATCCCTAAAATGTGTAACAATTGAGAAAAGAGAAGGATTAGGTAGCCTGATACTTCCATATCTATACATTGCATTGTCTTCCTCTGCTATTTTTCTTCTGTATGAAATCCATATCAGGGGACTAACAGAGTTGTGTGTTAACTCGGTGTCTGTGTGCATACACTGTAAAATGATCAAAACAATACAAATTGCTTTAATTTGCCTTTCTAACAGGTAACTGTAATCAATTTTATTGCTCTACATTTTGCAGCTCGCTGAGCATAGCCAGAGCTTCTGCAGGGTTCTGTGGTAATGTCTGAAAAAGAAATGCTCCCTTCCATTTGCTGTCACCAACCCGTGTTCGTGTTGGAACTGGTCCTCTTAGATCTCAGGACAAAAATGCATCCTTGACAGTTAGTTAGATTTTTCCCACCTCCAAACCAAAGGAAAAAGGGGAGACAAACAAAACACAGTTCTACTCTCCCTGCTCATAAAACATACTTTTTTTATTTTATTTTTTTTACATGTTAGGCAGCAAAATCTAAATGTGACTTTATAGAAAATAGAAATTTTAAATGGGCATTATGGATTGCCTCTTCCACCCCAGCCACCGTCACCAGACGGGGCCATCAAAGATACCGGCTCTTCTGGTCTGAAACTTTGTTCCTTCATTAGCGAGATCCGTTGGGGGAAATTACTAATGAACGACCTCTAATGAGTCTCCAAAAAAGCATTTTCAAAAGTGTGGCTGGTGGGATCCCCACAGCGGCAGGGGAAGGAAAGGTTCCATGACCAAGAGAGCTTCGGGAAAGGCTGAGTTCAACAAAACGGAGTTAGTTGGTTACTTCGTTTGCGAAAACTCCTAACGCGATGTTGAGAGTTACGGATCTCAATCACATGTCAAAGTCAAGGTAAATTACATTTCAACTTTAGAGCGTACCTTTGGAAAACGAAGCTCCAATATCCAAATGGTGATTGACTTAGGAAGAGAGGTAAAGCGTGTGTGTGGCGGGGACGTGGGGGCAAGTGGAACTGGGTGTGTGTGTCTCCCGTTAGCAAAGTGGTGATGGGCGGAATCACAGATAGAGGCCTTCTTTCTGAGACTATTCAAGGATCCCACTTGAATATCGCAAAACAGGTGGATTGGTGAATATATAATTAACTCAACATTTCATTGATAAAAACAACAGTTATAAGAACATTTGCAAAATGAAAAACTTAAATAGAAATCATTACTCCCTAATTTATCTGCATCATCCATTCGGCTCTTTTCGAAGTGTGGCAAGTTTTCTTGAAATGTGAAAATAAAAGTTCAGCTCAGGAATTTTAATTATTTTGCTCCCTCTTTGGTGCAAAGTACCCTTTTTTCATAGTAGACTCTTTATTAAAACTTGATTAATTTTCGCAGTAAAAAAATGTATTTTCTTAATTGAATTAATACTGAACAAAAATGATAATTGCCGGTTATAAGGAAACCCATGTAATAAAACTCCCACTGCTCATCCTTAGTTTTACATTCTCCTTTCATTTTATTTGACAGTTTTAATGTTGGCTGTAGACCAAATTTGGAGACTCAGCCAGCTATACTCCAATGGATGTGTAGATCTTTTTCCTCCTGCAAATTTGTTCATTCGGGAGTTGCTTCGGCAGTGAAAAATAGGTTTGAAAGCGATAGCAGACGGTGTGAAATAAATTTATAAGAAGCTACGATGACACCAGGGAAAGATATATTAGTTATGCTGGCCCTCAATGCTAGATGCAGATGAGGTTTTTTTTTTTTTTTAATTTAACCATTCCAGTTGACTCTTGGAACCTACTCAAATTTTTCTTAGACAATTGGTTCGATGAAACCCTAGAATTCTTTTTTCACTGAACATATATTAATCGAGTCCGGATACATTTTAAGCCAAGAAATTTATAGTCAAGTCAGACCCCCATTTGGATATACTCAAGATCTAGCAAAGAGGAGACACTGGAGGATGAGCATGTCTATTCTAGAAGAATTCACCTCAAAACTGGAAAATTCAGTTAAGTCTTTCTTCCTTCTATGTTAGAGGACACCTCGCTCCCCCAAAACAGTCTTGTTAGTAGGATTTCACAGCAAACCCACAACCAGAGTGATGACTTTCTCCACCAGTCCGGATTTCATACCTGCAGCAATTTATTGCCATACACAGGCTCTTGATACACTACTCTATAAGGAAACAGAAATGTAATGTTTTCAATGCAAAAATGAAATAAATAAAATAAAATGCATAAGTCAGACAAAAATTCCGGAGCAATTCATTTACAAGTTTGCTTCTCTTCACTCAAGACCTGAGAGTGAGCTACTGACCAATCATAGCTGCAAATCTCTGTAACTGAGGGCATCAAGGAGGTGGCGCTGGGATCAATAAGCACTCGCTGGATTTATGTCATAACCCGTGTTTCTTTTTAAGGGAGGGAAAAAAAGATACTTTCATGGCTTCTTACCCTTCCAAGCATAGTCCGATGGTTCGAGTTAACTATTTCGAATTTCTTTCTCGAGCTCATGATTGGAATTCTCTAGAATACCTGAGCATTTAACCTGGATGCCTAATCATTGAGGCAGTTAAGATAAAAGGTCTGTAGCAGCTGTATTTTTAAAATTTAGTTGCGACTAACTACAGAGAGAACACAATCGTATTTCATGAATTGAAGCACACGGTGCTACCGAAGCTGTGCTGAGTAGATGTGACTAGAAAAAGTGTGTGTGTGTGTGTGTGTGTGTGTGTGTGTGTGTGCGCGTGCGTGCGTGAGCATGGGTCCAGAAAAGCTACTTAACGTGTCATCACTTCCCTCCAGTCTAAAACTGACGAGATCTCAATAGAACCCAGGGATGGACCGGGAGGCAATCTGTGGACGTGGGAGTGATTCATGGGTGCGGCTAACCTGCTGGGTGGGCGGTTCTAGCTTGAAGTGAAAATTGCCAGTTCCGTGGCAGATCTCCAGGTGAACACTGAAAGAGATTCAGGGACCTGCCTCATGGAGGTTATCTATTTTTAATTTTTTTTTACTGTGTGCATATTATATATATTGTCTTATGTCGTCTGGCTTTCTTTTCCCATTCAGTTTCACTTAACCTTCCTCTTCAAGTTAAAATCTAAAAGTTCTAGTTCTCTCTCTCTCTCCCTCCTCCCAGTTCCCTTTGCTCATTCGAATGCTTCAGGTACAGATCTTACTCCCCAGAGGCCTGCCACCCATTACTCTGTCACTTCTCACCCTCCTCCTTTCCTTTTTCCCGTCTTTGTCGAAGTTTGTTCGGCGAGGGCCACGGGGTTATCCTGCTGGCTCGGGGCTTGACCTCTGTAGCTAGATTATGAGGGCACAAACCCCAGTGTCAGTGAAAATGTCTGGACAAATTTTATCACTTCTTTTCTAAAAAAAAAAAAAAAACAAAAAGTTTCCTATTCTAAAAATAAAAGTGATGAGACCCCTTCCTTCTGAGGCCATGATGAGGGACGTAAGGGCTGAGCGTCGGGTCTCACATGGCGGGTGCTTGACCTCCTGATGGGCCGTCGCCTCCCCCCGTGGTGACTGACCAGCCTGATGCCGACCTTCGGCTGGCTCACCCCGAAAGCGGGATCTCTGGAATTAAGGATGTGGGGTTTCATTACTTGGAGAATTTCCGCTTTGCAGCTTTCTGTGTTCCCCAAGCTCCTGACACTCCCTCCCGAGCTCGAGTGTGGGTGAAATGAGGACACCTCTTTGTTTTAAGATCCACGGATGGCAGAGTGACATGAATTCAGAAATAATTGTGTTTCGCCATGGTGTCAACCAAGAACTTGTTATGACAGAATTTAGGAATGATGTAAAAATGGCCCCGGAATCTCGTCGAGGTGTATATGCTAGGCAGATTGAAGGCTGCACTGACTGCTAAGGGAGCTTAGGGCTCTCTGAACACAAGGGAATGAGTTAATGTTTGTCTTGTCTATCACCTCCTCCCTCATCTCTCTTCCCCTGTCTTCTCTTTCCTCTTCCCTCTTCCCGTTGCCCAGAACTCCACTGTCTTACCCCAGTTGCTACTGATAGTTTATCTATTCATTTTTTATAGCTCTATTATCAATTCCTTCTTTCCATGGTCAAAGGTTACCTTTTAATCCAATGTCGTATCTTTTGAAATCGCCCAGAGTGGGTGAAGATAAGTGTCTTGGCTAAGTTCAGTTAAACAATACTTACTTTCAGCTCCCCAATCAATTCTGGCCTCATGAGATCTACAGCTTCGGCCCTAAATTAAATGGATTGCTCTGTAGGTCCATGGAACTTAAGACTTTCTAATTCACTTTTCATTTTTTCTTTTACGCCTACAGCACCTGGTCTTCCTAGGTGGTCTCCCATCCAAGTACTAACCAGGCCCGACACTGCTTAGGAGCTTCCGTTGTTTTGAACCTTAGTTGCTGGCTCACGGCATCTCCTAACAAGTCTCCTTGAGCAAGGAGCCCACTCCAGCACTTTTAGGGCATCTATGCTCGCCTCTCCCTCTCTCCTCCATCCTCTCTTCTCCGTACAGCTTAAGAAGGAACTTGGAGCAGGAATCCTGCAGGCCTTTCAAATCAGAAACACCCCAGGGCTCCCGCATCAGGTGGGAGGGATGGAAAGACCTTGGACAACGAAGAGGAGGGGTGAGAGAGAGCGGCGTGCACAGAAAAGGGCACGCCCTCTGGCGTGTGCGCTGGCAACCTTGCTGTTGAGCTGCTCTGATATGCTGCTGCCAGAGCTGAGAACGACCAAGTAGAAAAAACTGGAGAGTAGAATCCCCTTGACTTCGTAAGCGTAACCTAAGCGAGAAGCTTATTCCTCTGCCTAATACAATTAAAAAGAAACAACTGGTTTAAACCTATTAGACGTGATTGATGTGTCTAACACGTGTCCCGGGTCCTCTTCGAATTGCCTTAAACCTATTTATTGTGCACTATTTCTAATGAGATTGAAGGGGCAGTTCCTTTAAATAAGACAGAACCTCACACGCTCATCTATGAACCTGTTTAATAATTATTTCTTTAAGAAATGGAGCTCTGAGGACATGCACATGCATCAGAAAATATCGATTATCTCAAGGGAGGTGGGAGAAGCAGCTTGAAAAAAAGCACATTCGAGATTATAATACTCTTCTAGCCAGGATGAACCCTGCTCCGTACACTCTAGAGTACAAGAAATCATCCTATTCTTTCTTGCCCTTAAATTAACTTAAGGCCATCATGAGCCCTTGTTTTCCTGCTGGATGGTGGCAGGCCAGTCCATCACTGTCCCCCACAGGCACGCACCACTCAGCAGCAATATTCCGAAGTTTGCATCTTAAACCAAGTGCAACATTAAGAAAGGTCTTCAAGGTCTGAACTATTTCTTGGAAAGAAGACAAAAACATGTACTGGGTCAATAAAACTCAAAGTTCGTATTCTAGTTGGTTTTTCTATCACCTAATGGCCTATTTGGAACTGCCCTCTGAAAAATCTTATTGTCCTTATAAAATGAACAGCAGGAAAATGATATATATATTTTGAGGGGGCTACTTGGGTGGCTTGAAAAGGGTGAGACGAACAGTTTTCTAAACCTAGACACTAGGAAATTTAGGACATGATGCTATTGACGTAATGCCCTTCATCTAAACTCACCCAGACACCTGTAGGGGACGTACTGCTGGGCCCGATGAGCTTTGCCTATGTACGATGAATCGGTAGGAAATAAAAGCTCCTAAAAGAACTGAGAGCACAAAGGAACTTTTTTGAGATTTCCTCCCTGAGAGGAAGTTCTCGTTCCTTCTTTGTGTGGATGTTGGTGTATTTATTGTCTTCTGAGTCTCTCTGCTTTCTCTGTTTGCCTTGTTCTCGGGGATTTTTATTTGTCCCAACCAATCTGAACATACTCTGTCAATTACTCCAGTTATTATTTTCTTTATTTGTGAAATCTCACACCTTTAGCTTTCAGGCAACTTCTACTTCCTGCTATTCAAAAATCTATGGGGCAAGAAAAAGATGCCAGTTTGAAATCTCCATAGGACAGCACAAATTAATAAATGGATCCATTGTTGTCATTTGACAAATAATTCAACCAATGATTGTCATTTCACGGAGAGGTGAACAGTTAATAAATGGTAGCTAATATCATGTTTCTTTTTAACTAGGTTTAGTGACATCCACATTTTCCTTTGGGTGGGTGTCGATGGTGATAGTTTTCTTTTGGGTGGACTTTCCTTTTTCTAATTTCTTCGCCCCTTCTCTACTCCCTTCCATGTCCCATATTAAAAATAAAAGATCCTTAAACTTAGTTCCTCTATATGCACAGTCCACCCAGAGGATACACAGGGGGAGCGTGCAGACCGCTGTCGGGGTTCACTGGGCATCTAGCATGGATGAGATCCAGACTGCTCAGCCCTAGCCTGCCTCTCTAGTTAAAATGGTATAAACTGAAAGTTTGAAAAAAGAGGACGTGAAAGCTACATGAAAAAGGAAATTGGTTGTTCACTGGGTAGATAAAAGACACGTAGGTTGTTCGTTCATTTTTTTATGGAAACCTACGGATTGTCATAAATGTACTTGATGCAGTAATAATATAACCCGACAAAATTCGTCACCAATGGAGATTAATACTATGTCTCAAAACTGTAATTGTTTGAAATTTAAAGGGAAGAAAAGTAAATGGCTAGTGTCCCATTTTCTAGTAAATAACATCAGTTCGATTAGAAATATGTTTTTCTTTTTCTTGTTGTCTAGTCTTTAAAACAGTAAGTATGATCCCAGTGAACTTATTTGAGGTCACCTTGTAATAAAAAGTATGGGATTTAGAAAATACCCTCGATCTTGACCATTTATTTTAAATTGTGTTTATTCCAAGTCATTTTCATAACATTGCTGCTAATACCATAAAGCGAGAGAATAACTATTTCTAGTTCAATTTAGGTAAATTTGATTATGGTCCCTATAATGAGAAACATCCTATTCTTTTCTAAAAGTCAACAAGTTAACAAAGTGGTCCCATTTAACAAACAATCCCGAATTTAACCAACAGCTTTAAGTCAAGTAACTGTTCTAGGGCAATGGAGAAATAAGGGGTTGAAGAAAATAAAGGTTTAAAGCTCAAGTTGGCATAGATTTTGTCAGGAGGTGATTCTTGCTGAAATCATTGAGAGAGAGAGAGAGAAAGAGAGAGAGATCTTTCTAGGGCTTTTCAATACATTTCGAAGAAAACAATGAAAACATCAGCCATGAAAATATCTTTTAACCCTCTGCGGCAGGTAACTACAGCTGTTATTTTAAATATTATACGGAAAATACGAAGACCATACTGAGAACTTTAGAGAGAGTTTCTTTTTGCACGGGGGTGGGTCTTAATATGACATGAGAGAAACGCCACCTTTTTGGGGGGGTGTGGTGGGGTGCTTGCATCTATTCTGAAGTTGATCAAGGAGTTAATTCCACTCACTCAGGGGCACGTGATGGATGCTATCGTGAGCAGAGGGCCTGCTGCCTCGCGCGTCTCTCTGGACTCCTTCCCACAGACCCGGAAGAGGAAACGGATGGCCCCGAGCAGAGAGCTTCCCAGCAAACTTGTAAAAGGAATGACTCCGGGAAGAAACAGGGATGGCATGCACGTTAATGGATACTTACATAAATGTCTGCACCATAAAATCCATCCTGGTAAACAACACTGCAAGGGCGCACACACAAAGAGAAACGTCCATATTAGTGCATTTCCCCATGCAGACACACCAACCCCTGCACTGGCGAAGTTAGTCTGGTCACGAGATCCAAAACACGGAAACCGAGGACAGTTGGAGGTTAAGGAGGTTGGAGACCACGGCGGTCGATCAGGCCGAGAAAATTAGGCTGGGGTTCGGTGCTGGCCCCGAATCAGGACGTGGAGGTGTGCTGGGTACCAGGCTTCCCACCCTTTCGGGAGGGGGGCGCAGAAATGCAAAGAGGGTTGAGGTTTAATGTAAGTGGCCTAGACAGATATGAGAGTCGGAGCTTGTTTGCGTTCGGTCAAACCACATGGCCCTCCCTGCCCTGGGGGAGGGGGTGAAATCCGCTGCTTAAAATATATGATCGATAAGGGTAGGGGCACAGACCGTCACGTTTTCAATCTAGGTTATAGCCAAATGACCTTAAGGGAGCTGGACAACACAAACGATTTCAGAAAAGTTCTTCTGTATATTTGGTAATTCTCTACGCCACTTGTTCATGGTAAATGTAGGAGAATATCTCTAATTATACGTGTGTATGTGTGCAAAAATGTGTATACATGTGTTTTTTTTGTGTGTGTGTATGTGTGTGTTAGTGTAATTTGTCATGCATGTGTGTGCATACATGTGTCCCTGTGTACACCCTGCCCACGTGAATAAGCACATGTGTACATGAATGTATGTGATGCATGCATTAGTGTTTGCACATGTGTGTGCTCATGTGTGCATATGTGTGCATGTGCATGCGTCTGTGCGTATATTTGCATAAATTATATCCAGACGAAGCAAAGCCCCACATTAGGAATGAACGTGAAACTCCCAGCAGCTTTCTGGTCACTGTCCATACAGTTATCCCAGAGAGCAGGGACTTCGCAAGGGGAGAGAAAAAAGATCCTAGAATTCTCCAGAAGTTTCTTGGTATGTTCCTTGAGTGAAACAGCTAGGAAAGAAAGCTCACAAATATGTGATTATGGGAAACTAACTTAAAGTCCCTAAGCATTAAAATAGGCATAAACGAGGGATCATGTGTAGCTTGCACACCTCACAGGCTTCTGTGAGGGTCGCAGGAGACCTTAAATATAAAAACGCGTGTTTCTGAATGCATGTTTTCCAAAGGATGGTAGCTGTAATTAATAACTTGCCCTAATGTCTCCCCATGGAGTTTATAGATGATTTATGATCCTGGCAAAGGACCAATGAATTCCTCCGTTGAATGGAGCTGTGGTTCTAACAGAAGCACAACTTTGATTACCAAAGGATGCCAGCAGGTTTCAACAGCAGAGCAGACCCACACGCAAGCCAAGCATAGTGAGCCAAGGGAAGACACTTCACGACACACACACACTCATACGCAAAGGCACGCGCGCGTTCGCACGGCAGCGACACTGGCTTGCTGGAGAACACTGCAGTGCGCTTCTCAGAGCTTTTCAGCGCTGACTGGCGAAACCCCAAGTACCATCGTCCTTAAAACGGTGGCAGGGATGTCACACGCTAAGGAGGCTGGTAGGAGTCGCTTCCAGCTGTTTGCGCTTTGATCCGAGGGGCAGCAGCTCACGAGAGCACTCGTGGAGCGGCATGAAGCCCTAATCCCAGAGACCGAGGTGCGGGGCCTCCTGAGAGATGTGTTTCGAATTCTCTTTCAACATTTCCAACACGAAGAGAAAATGTCTGTTGGGGGTCAGACGGCAGGGCCGGCCTCTGCCATCAGGACTTGGAACACAGCTGATGCAATGGGGGGTGGGGGATGGGCAACTAGGATTTCGCTCAGGCCTGGAACCATGGGGCTGATCACGCAGCCGTATCAAACAGCTCGGCCTTGTTCTTTCATGCCATCATGCCTCTGCACATGCTGTTCTGTGTGCCTTTTCTCCCAATACCTTCGTCCAAAAGCCGACCACCACCCAAGAGCCAAGTTAGATAGGACCCACGATGGCATCTGGGTCACATTTCAGCCTCGCCAACCAGCAGCTATGTGCCTTTGGACTAATTACTTAAGCTATCTGAGCTTCACTGACTCATCTGTAAAATGGGGAAAGAAGGGCCCACCTCAAGGGAGGATTCGGCGAGATGAGGGCTGCAAAGTAATGAGCAATGTGCTTGACATCATAGCTCTAACTGAATGTCACCATGGCTATGAGCTTTATGCAGTGACCCACCTGAAGTGAAGTTATTTCCCACCCTTTCCCCCCCCCCCCCCCCCAGTAAAACACTAGCATCACTATCTTTTGATCCTCACTTGGTCAAAGTATGACCTATTCATCAATATTAAAGGAATTTGTGTATGGGGTCCATTTTGCCTCGAAAGTTGCACCCAAAAAGCTTACTCACTGCTCTATCCTGCTTATGCCTGACACATGACTCGTTACCCAGAAGATGTCAAACAAATATCTATTGAGTAAATATTGTCTGTATTTTAAAGGGGAGGTTGGGCATGAGAAGGTGACAGAAGGTCATACAGAGTAATTTATTTATCAACTCCAGGGAGAATTCAAAAGCAAATTAGGAGGATGGATCCCGCAGTCTCCTTTGTTTCTGATCTGGTTTATTCAGCATCAGCGGCTGTTGTCAGCGGATGAGGAGAAGGCGATTAAAATTTAAAAATTGGACCCTGACTTAAGAGACCAGTGCAAGAGTTTAGATAGAACATGATCCAGTATGGCAAAAGTTAATATTTACCCAAATATTAATATATATTTGAATATGGGAAAGAATGCCTTTTTCTAAATATTTTGTAGAGAGAGACCCCGTCTGTATCTGCTCCTGTGCAAATACAGGCATACCTTAGAGGTATCGCTGGCTCGGTTCCAGCGATACCTCTAAAAACAAAACGAGTGTCACAGTAAAGCGAGTTGTAACCTTTTTGCTGGTGAAGGGTCTTGCCTTTAGTTTGTAAAAAATGCAACATCTGTGAAGCACAATAAAACAAGGTCTGTCTGTAATGGAGAGGAGCTGTGCCAGACCCGGAGGGCTATTCTGGGGGACCCCGCTGTGTGGCCCAGCAGTGACGGAGGCGGAGCTCTGGCTGGGAAGTGGCCCCTTCCTTCAGCAGGACAAGGCTTCGTGCATTGCGGCCAGCTGTGTGCCTCCGCGTCAAGCCTGTTTGTACCAACAGCTCCCAGAGTGAGACGAGAATGGGCCCTGATGTGTATGCAGGAGGGTGACGTAGTCGCCATGCTTTGCCCTCCAAGGTGGCCCTGGAAAATCCCTTGCGGACTCTGACATGCCACATTTGTGACACGGAGAACCAGAGAGAAAATGTGCCCTAACGTGCTCATTTTGGCAAGGTGCAAGGAACGATGCCTCTGCCGTTGGAATGCTTACTGTGCCCCAAGCACTATGCCAAGGCCCAGGGAGCAGAGAGAGCGAGTACTCGCCCTCCACCCCCGCCATACCTGCCTCGGAGAGCCTACGGGGGTGGGGCACACCGTCACAAAGTCACGTGCCTAAATGTGAAATGGCAGCTGTGATGGATGCTGCAGAGGGCGCTCTGAACGTGAAACGGGGAAGAGGGCTAGCCACAGAGGTGAGGGGAGCTAATGCCACGGAAGTCTCAAAGGCGTGGCCAGGTACGGGCAAAGGG
>NW_011888821.1:1540614-1540957 GCF_000151845.1 Pteropus vampyrus | reverse complement strand
GAGACCAGTGCAAGAGTTTAGATAGAACATGATCCAGTATGGCAAAAGTTAATATTTACCCAAATATTAATATATATTTGAATATGGGAAAGAATGCCTTTTTCTAAATATTTGTCGAGAGAGACCCCGTCTGTATCTGCTCCTGTGCAAATACAGGCATACCTTAGAGGTATCGCTGGCTCGGTTCCAGCGATACCTCTAAAAACAAAACGAGTGTCACAGTAAAGCGAGTTGTAACCTTTTTGCTGGTGAAGGGTCTTGCCTTTAGTTTGTAAAAAATGCAACATCTGTGAAGCACAATAAAACAAGGTCTGTCTGTAATGGAGAGGAGCTGTGCCAGACC
>NW_011888821.1:1538867-1540564 GCF_000151845.1 Pteropus vampyrus | reverse complement strand
CAGACGGGGTCTCTCTCTACAAAATATTTAGAAAAAGGCATTCTGTCCCATATTCGAATATATATTAATATTTGGGTAAATATTAACTTTTGCCACACTGGATCATGTTCTATCTAAACTCTTGCACTGGTCTCCTAAGTCAGGGTTCAATTTTTAAGGATTCTGGCTGCTATGATAAACCGCGCCGGCGGGAACTGCTTGTTTTCACGGAGGGCAACACCTGCACGTCCTGGAGAGAAATGAATGAGAGGCTGACTGATGTATCTGCCTGATAACTCTAAAAAACCCAGAACCAATACGGTCGTCCTCGTTAGCGGTGTGAAATGAAGCCACTTTTTGAAAAGGCCGTCAGTTTCACCAAAGTGCTGAGTGTGTGTGTGTGTGTGTGTGTGTGTGTGTGTGTGCGTGTGTTTCCCTAAGCTATAAGTAATAGCACAAGTACAAATACTACTACTATTCTTCACATCGATAGAGCGATGACTCTGTGTCAGTCCCCAGTTTAGGCGTTTTGTGCTCATTATCCCACTTAATCCTCATGATACCCCTTTGGGATGGATAATACTATCGTCACCTCTTTAAGTATACAGACATTGAAAAGAGGGCTAGGTAGTGACAAAGCTGGCATTCTAGCCCAAGTAGCCTTGGCTTCGTAACCCAGACTTTAGATGGCTATGGCAGGCAGCAGTGGTCAAATCTCAGCACGCATCTGAACTGCTCCGAGGGCTTGTTAAAACGCAGATGGCTGGGCCCCACGCCCAGCCCTCAGGTTCTGAACAGATAGATCTGAATGGAGGTCTAAGAATTTGCATTTTTAACAAGTAACAGGTGATGCTGCTACTGCTGGTCTGAAAAATAGTAGACTCACTGCTCTATGAAATGCCACCTTCTGCCTGTTTATGTTTGAGATGATACCGAAGGTCAGCTTCCTAGATCCTATTCAAAACGGGCTCTGGTTATGGGAAATCTTTTACAAAGTCTCATGCTGGTTTCCATGAACATATCCAAATGCTTTTTTTTTTTTTTAAGCTGCGCGAAACAGGCACACTTACAATATCGGGTTTGTAAGGAAAAGGGGACAGGGACAAGTTCCAGTATGCTGCTATAGATAAATTAGCCACAGTCCAGTCACGAGAGAAAGGGGTCGCTTTCATGCAGTGAACAGGTGCAGCCAATTTTAATGCGAAGATGGTCTACGTAGCCATGCAAAGGTAATTGCATTGCTTGTCACTCACTTTGGGACTGCAATATGCTTTTGCAAGAACATAATGCAAATGCACATCTCATTTTCTTAGAAAGGTAATAACTGTAGTTAAATATTTGGATGAATGCAAGCAGGGAATGACTGCACTATAGCAAATTAGTTTACTTAAAAAAAAAAAAAAAAGAGCGAATAGGATGCCCAAAGTATATGATCTATTTGTGTAATATAATATACCCCAACCACACACATATTTTTGAGGGAAAGATTGTTTAAAGCTGTTCTACTTGTCTGCCTCTTCCAAGTGTTCCAAGTGGAAATAAATTAAATTCTTTAATATGTTTGAATCCAGCTGTTTTTGAATAGATGTCAGGTGGTTCCATGAACTTCCTGATGTGTGTGTGTCTGTATGTGTTTGTGTACACCAACATTTTCCTAGGGAAAATACATATTTTAATTAGACAAAGGAATCTATGACATCTCACTCTCTCCACCCCCC
>NW_011888821.1:1534245-1538112 GCF_000151845.1 Pteropus vampyrus | reverse complement strand
ACCATACTATAGCCGCATACAATATGCATGGTACATAGTAAGCACTTGATAAGTAGCTGTTTCATAATTAATTAACGAATTAATTAAGAACAAGAACTTGCTGAGGCCAATCTCATGAGATTCCTTTGGGAGGGGACTAGAGTTTAACCGCTGTCTTTCTAACATCAGATGTTGTATTAAGTCATCCACAAATCAATCATCTGCATCCACAAATCATCAATCTGCATGATCCAATAGATGGCAATTACCCAAGGCGTAGTTTCTTCCAACTACGAGTCATAGGAAGACAGACTGGACATTGTGGCTTCTCTATCAAAACTGACTCCGGGATCAAAGGCAAGGAGTAAAATGGAAAACCTTGTCTATTCAACTCTCTTTGAGACCATTCAAGAGTTAATATTTCATTTACGATCTATACATTCCACGATCTGTTGAAGCGCTCTATCCAGAGCCCTCTCTGTGGCTTGTGGGCGTTCCCAGCAAAGGGGCACGTGATGCTTTCAGAGAGAGACATAGGACCAATAGCTGTGTCCACCTCAACAACAGCAGCTACCATTCACTAAATAGGCATCAAATGATGGACCTTAATAAGCTGTAACCTGACGTGGACCTCCCTAGTTCATCCTCTATCAAGCCAATGCAGGCAGGCTTGCCTTCACTCTCCTGTCAAGATAACTGTGCCTACAGAGGTTCAGTCAGCTGCCCAGGCTAGTGTGGGATGGCATAGCAGGGGCTAATCTCATCTGCCCCAAAGTCAATGCCACTATTGAGCTATAACAACCCTGCAGACTGTGTAGACTCTAGCTTTCTAACTCATCGCCCGTTCTCATTCAGGCCATGTTGGTTGGCTCAGTCTAGGGTTTTGCACTCATTTCTATGATCTCTCCATGGTCCAAGCAGAGCCCCTGCAACCCTACCACCTGAAGGAATAATTGTGTATTAATGTCCCAAGAAGATTCTATTTAGCTATATGAGAATGAGAGATGGGGCCTCTCCATAACCCATGCTCTTGACTTGCTGGGAGGAGCTTCAGAAAATAGATGGTAAAGAGAAAAACCAAATCAGTGAAAGAGAGTGGATGATCCTCAGAGAATCCTGCTGGGTGACTATCTTTATACTGGACACCTCCAACGGCTCCACAGAAACAGCCATGGTGGTGCTGTGGGATTTTTTTTTTTTTAATCGCTCAGTTAAAAAAAATATATATATATATAGAAACCATGCATGACAAATTTGTGCTTGGAATTTTAATAACAAAGTCTATTCTTATTGGATACTTCATGAAGAAAAGAGGTTTAGATATGTCTCCTACTGGTGACGATGGTAAAAAATAGATTCTTTCTGGATAGATACAGTTAGCCAGGTGACATCGTAGAAAAGGTGGGGATCACTGAGTGTGAGGGGGGATTGCAGAATGAGATCTTAACGTGTCAATTTAGAAAATAATTGGACATGAATGTGTCATATGTTTCTTCACTTTTCTAAACACTCGAGCTGGGCAAAGGGTCCTTCCTTGGTAGTCACACAACACCTTATTGCCTATCACATTTATTGAAATTGTCAGCTTATATGGCACCCTCTGTCCCTGACTGGAAGAAATCCCTCCAAAGGTGCCATTTGCCTCCGTGTCCTTAGTGCATGGAGCGGAGAAAAGGGATGTTAAGCTGAATCAGACTGGAGTGAAGACTAATCAGATCTAGAACTCTTTCTCCCAAGGGCTTTGGAGACACACAGCTCTAGGAAATACACGCTATCATCTCCTGGGCCACCTGAATCCTGATAATGTCACTTCCTGGAAACAGGAGTGAGTTCCCAACCTCTCTGCTACTTGTTTCTACGCAACACAAGATCAGGGCCCTCTCTGCTCCAGACAACCTCTGCTCTTCTTTCCAGGACGTGCCGCCTCCCTATGGTCTCCTGCAGCCTAAGCCAAGTGAGCCAGAGAAAAAGGGAAACCTTCTTTGAGGATGCTGCGTTCACACTTGTTCGTTTGGTGCCAATGCACTCCGGCCAGTTTGTACTCCATCAAAACACCCAGGCAACTAACTGGCTGAATCGCCTCCTTTTCGACCAGCACTTTGCTCTTACAGAACTTGCAGACATGGACGCACACAAACCCCTAACCATTCTGCTCTTTCTACTCCTTCTGTCTTAAAAATTTTATCTTAGTCCGAAACGTGGGTTCAGAATTCCAGTCAATATTGTTAGCAAAGAGGCATAATCGACCTTGATAACCCAAATGATGAGGACTGTTGCTGGAAGAGTAATATTAAATCATGTCTGAAGCAGTCACGAACACATTGTTTCACCATTTGGAGATGCCTGTGTTTCTCCCTGGTGAATGTGGCATTAATTAGTTATGCATGGTTATTCCCAGCAAAGAGCAAGTTCATTGTAAGTCAGCAAATTTCAATTTTATAGCAGGTGTGTTATTCTGAGATTTTTACAAATTGTTCATGTGAGGATAAGCCATATAATTTTACTTTATTTTTTTCTGTTCAATATAGTGCTGAGATACTAAGGGTATATATACTGGAAAGCTGCAATTACCAGCTACTAAGATACGATAATGATTTTCAGACAAACTAATGTGGTATAAACATGCAATTTTGCATTTATGGCTTATGAATCTTGCCTTAGTAATTACATGAACCTAGTGGGTAACTTTTTTTATTTTTTGTCTTCATGACTGGTTACGTGACCTTGGAAAGAACAAGTCTTTATTTCTGCCTTTCTGGATCTATGAAATGGGCTCAGTACTGTGTGGCTGAAGATAATGATTATACTCTCAGTGATTCCTCATATTACATGGTCAGGTACCTGCGCTTAGGACATTCAGATACATTATTTTGGAGGGTGAGGAGAATTTAGGGCCAATTCATCCTTGCTTTGTGATTACCCGCCATCTTTTCAATACATTTTTTTTTTCTCTTTTTTCGGTGTTTTGTCCACTAAGAAGCTTGGAATTGATCTAACTCTAATGTCAACACCAGAAACGACGGACTTTGTCTTATTTCTCTGTTTTTATTTTCCCTCCCTAACGATTCCAACTAACTCGTTTCATTTTTTTATAGTCTTAACTTTGCCTCGCTGTATTTGTTTTTGAAACACTTCGAGTGCTCTCCTTTGGATTTGGTGAGACATGAATAAATAATGAAAAAAAGAGTGTTTCCCCTTGTCGTCAGTATAATCGAGAGGTGATCTAGCCTAAATCGGGTTTTTCTCAAAGATTTATAAGCAGCGGAGCTATAAAAAAATGCGTTTAACGCTTTTCACGCAGTTCTGAATTACAGCCATGTTCTTTCTAGAGGTAAGAAAACCAGGGGCAAGCCAGGGAGGCCTCCTGCCAGGCCGTCAGGGGCATAGCTGAGTGTTCCTCAGAGCAGCACGATTGACGTTCGGGCTGCTAACTCTCTGTGTTGGGGGAGGGGATGTCCTGGGCCCTGGAGGATGTCTAACAGCGTCCCTGGCCTCCACCCATTAGATGCCATCGTACTTCCCTGCTCCTGTTGTAACACCAAAAATGTCTCCAGAAACTCCAAATGTCCCTTGAGGACCACCGCCTTAGAGGCAGCTCTCTCTCCCTGACTCCCAGTGTGCTGGAATGTTCTAGGAGGATCCCCCTGCAGGAAGGCAAAAAGAATAGCAGCTCGGGATGGCAGCTCACTGTACCAGTACTATATATATATATTTTTTGAGCATTCACCACCATTCCTTGCTATTCGCTGGGCAGTACCGAAGTCCATGCACAGAAACACCAAACTGGCAACGGGGAACGCATTAATTTGCATTTCCCTACAGACGGAGAAAAGAAGGCAAACGCCATTTTGGAAAATCCAGCTAAAACGAGGCTGAATTCCGATTCCA
>NW_011888821.1:1515822-1533275 GCF_000151845.1 Pteropus vampyrus | reverse complement strand
GGGCAGGGGACTAGGTCTGATTCCAGAGAGGATGAGCTGCTTAAGAGGGTGGTCCCTGTGCCCAAGAGAATGCGGTAAATGACAGACAGTGACAAAGAATTCTTAAAAAGCTAACTGCAGTTTTTTTAAAAAGGCGGATTGCAATATGTATATGCAATGTGTTCTCGACATCTGTCTATCCATCCATGTATCCACATACATATGCACACACGTCGTGTGTAATCTATGTTTATGTGTGTCTGAGCACACAACATGCACGAGTATGTGTACATGCATGTCTATGTGTCTGTGCATGTGTGTACACACGCATATTTATATGCGCGTGTACATAATTGTACATACATATACACACGTATGTCAGTGTGTTCACACCCATCTTTGTGGCTGAACTATGTGTCAGTCGTCTGCTACAGCTTTTCCACATCTCGTTTTCAATTATTTCCCACATTTTCCTTTACGTGCACATACCGCTTGTTAAAACTTTTAAAATCGAAATACAGCGTACCTACAGACACGTGTATGCCTCATGAGTGTACCTAACCCCTCCTGCCCCAAGAAACACATCCTTACCCACATCCCGTCAGCCCCCTAACCATTCAGGCAGCTTTTAAAACACACACGACCACCTTAATGACAGAGAGGTCTAGGGACTCACTCTTAAGAAGACGGCCGTGGGCAGAGCTGAGGGAACATTCTCTGAGCGAGATAACTCGGTGGAGAGTCAGGAGGGAAATTAAGCCTGATGCTCTGGAACCCCTGATAATTAACCCCGTTGCTTCTGCCTGGGATGTCCTTCTTCCCACCGCGTGCAAACCTGAACCGCGGGGCCTTTGGGAAACCGCCTCTGCCTTCCGGCTCCTTGCGCTTCCGCGAACCCGAGCCCTCCCACCGCACTGCGCATGCTTGTCCCACCCCGCTCAGCTGCCAGTGCTGGCCAACCGCAGTACACAGAGGGGGTGCGTTCCTAGAACGCATGGGGGAGCCACTGTCCCTGGAGGCCTAGTCGAAGGCTCAGAAAGTCCTGCGGCGAGAGAAGCGCTTTAATGGGGTGAACCCAGCACTCAGACTCCACTTTTCCAGGAACTCTTTGTTTGGGGAAGCACCCCGCGACGCACACACACACACACTCAAGGGCACTGGTTTTGAGAAGAGGAAAGTCAGTCACTTGTTACGCTTTCTCTCTCCTATGAAACTGCAAGCTCCTTGAGGCCTCCCCACTATATTCTACCCGTCTTTGCGTCTCCTCCTACCTCCCCGACAGCAGAAGCCCCCTCGATTTTATCTACAGTAGGTTTTCAACATGGGGCACCGGAATGAATGGATGGATGACTTCGATAGGAGAACAAACGAATGAAGCTGTGGGCTGTGGTCAGGCCACAGGACGGACAGACTATCCAGCAAACCTTCTCGTCTGGCCCCATTTTCTTCTCTCATCCTGCTTACCTAGCCGGAGCTTTGAGGAATTCCAGAGAGAGGGGGACAGGTGAGATAAACCAGGGCGAGATGGGTTTCCTTTCCAGACAGCCCTCTCTCCCTGCTCCATCCCTCCTGGGAATGCGCGCAGTGTTTGTAATGGCATTCAAGGCTGGGAAGGACAACCACCAACCATTATACGACATCCCAGCGACTCCCTAGTCCCTTCCGGCATCATGTAAACATAAAGGCTCAGAAAGGCCTTACAGAGAAGGAAGCTCTTTAATTCAGTTCACCCCAAACACCCAAACTTCGCCCTCCCAGGAACTCTCATTTTGTGGAACACGTAACCTCTCCCAGGGTGTTATAATTTTACGTACTCAATATCCAAACTGCCTCGAGGGGCTTTCCCTGATCTTATCATCACATTCGGGAGAAGAAACAGTCCACCCCATCTCTTCTCATTCCTCCCAGTCCTTGGAGGGTCTGTTTTTAACTGCATGGCGGGAGGCAGAGGGCAGGGAGCGGAAGCGAGTGGTACTTCCCCTGGAAATCACTCCCAACTCCATACCACCTCGGGGAACTGCAGGGGTGGGAATAGATCCCTCAACCCCGAAGTGATGCGGGCGAAATGCTAGGATCGGTGAATCAAGCCAGGATGATTTTTATCTTTCTATTTGTGTCTGAGAAGACCATAGGCTGTGTGTAACCTTCTTAAAAAATTACCGTTCGAGACAAATCATGCAGCTGTACTTGACTCTTGGCTTGCCAGCCTCTAGCACCCCGCATTTCCTGGCTCCTATTTCCAGTAATTGTGCTTGAAATTGCAGAGAGGTGTCAATCTTAATGGGGAAAGCGGGTAAATCCTAATATCCTAAAAAGCCCAGAAGTAATGAGATAGGAGATGTTTGCTTCAGGACTGGGGAGACAAGGAGGGAGTGTGGCTTTGACGCCAACTCCTTCTTGCCACAGTTCAAATATTAAGTTTTCATAGGAACGCCCTGGATTTGGAAATAAAGAAAATGAAAAATTCGCAATCTGGCAGAGCAGCTGGCTGCCTGTGTGAGCAAACCTGGTAATTATGCTGACCCATTCATTATCGCTGGCTACAGCGCAGAGTGAGCGAGACAAGATCCCTCTCGGCGACAAGCAGGTTTTACAATAATTCTTGGAGGATTTAGATGTTGAGATGTAACGTGAAACAGAAGTTCGGCAGGAGAGCAAGGGGAACACAAGCTGCTCAAAGTGCAGAGCCAGGATTCCATTTTGCAGCCCCTCTGCTGCAGAGAGAAAGGTCCCTCCCAGTGCAGGATGATGTATTTATAGGTCTTAAGGCTCTTTAGGGTCCTCTACACGGGGCAGATTAGAGGGGTTCTTATTCTGATAAAAGAACACGGGAAGGACTACACGCCAACTCCTGGGTTAATGTGTAGCCTTTCTGGGAGGCCAAGTACCCTCAGGTATAATGATGATTCCATAGTTCATGCTTTAGACCAGGCGCTTCATGGAGAAAGTATGTGGATTTGCTCAGCTATCTCTTTTCTGTGGCCAGTCTAGAACTGGCAAGGGTCTCCCTGTCTCTAGTTAGTTAATCATCATGATTAATAGGCATTTTCTTCCACTTTCCCTTCTTATTGGTCATCCTTTCTTCCTTCTTATCCTGGCTCCCCACTCTTCCCTCTCCCTTTCTTCCTCCTTTCAGACCATTATTTATTTTTTAATCTCCTTCTGGAGGAGACCACCATGAACCTTTCCTGGTATACAGGAAGTCATGACTTACATCCTCCGTAGCTTCCGTGACTTTAAGGAAAATGACACATAACAAAACCAGTTAAGTTCCCATGGCATCTCATCGATGTTAAAACAAAACAACATTGAACGAAATAATGTTCTCGAAGGGCCTGCTGTACTAGCGATCGAGTGGCCGGGATCACAGAAGTGAAGACCTGTCGCTATTGCCAGAACGCAAGCTCCATCAGGATGGCCCATGTGCTCTGCCCACTGATGTACAAGGCTGCCCCGGCACAGAGCAGCCTCACGTACTTGACACCACGCCTGGCCACCTGGTGGGTAACCAGTGCTAGTCTCTTTCCTTCTGGGTGAATAGAGCCCCTTCCTTTCCATCTCCCACCTTTCATGAACGCTGTTCCCTATACAAAGTGTCTCGCCCAGTATCCGCAAGACAAACAGTACGTGGACACCACAACTGAGTCTTGGTTATGATCCTTACAAAAATAATTTCTACGTCCATACCTTTAGGTGCTGCCGCATTGGTGCAGAGATAGCAATCAGATTTGAAATACGTATGAATCAAAAGGGAGAAGATTTGGATGAATGTATTGGACTTGGTATTATTGCAAACCCTCCATTCATTTAAATTCACTTTTATTGCCGCATGAAGTCAGGATTTAAAGATCGGTTTCTTGTTATGGGGACGAGCAGGACTCAAACTTTTAGCCCAGACAGGTGATAACTTATTAGACATTCCTGCCTTCATATAGCCCCAGACGATGTTTTCTGGCAGCCCAGCAAATCAGTCTCTGGATAAATAAATGTGTGCAGCAAGGAACAATGGAAAACAATATTTATAATCCCTAACTCTTCTGATTTATACCTGTGCTTTCTGCATTTCTCCCCATCTCCATTAGAAAATTTTCCCACTACGGCTGTTTTAAGACACCATGGCTGTCTTCTCTTGCCAGTAAGACAAAGAGTCAATTTCAAGGGCAAAGAGCCCCACAACTGTCAAGCTTTCTTTAGACTCAACATGGGATGGGATGGGCTGCCATTTTTTTACTTAACTTGCCTCTTAGGTGTGCTGGCTTGTAGATACTGGTGCATGGTTAACAGCATATTTGAAGCAATTCTTTGAGTGGATGATTCAGATACAGACTAAACAAAACCCAAATGGTTTTATCTCTGAACCCTATAGGAAGAAGACATCTTTACTTATGCCCTTACTTGGTGGCACGATATCTATCTTTTGTTGAGGGAAAGTTATGTCATCTATCAATGCCCAAGTTTAGGAGTTTGGATCCAGTAAGTGGGCAATAAATGCTTAATAAATCCAATGTGAAATGCCAAATGGAAGTGCACAATGTCCTCTCTGTTTCTAAAATGGAGTGAATCACTGTCCTAAAAGTCATAAACCTGTCACCCTGTCCAATATTTGTAAACGTTAAGTTAAAGAACAACGTTAGAAAGAAAAGACACCACGTTAGAGGCATTTCTGAACCCCGATGCTGGAGTTTGATTTTTTTTCTAGTTGAACTTCAAGTTAATAAACATGTGAACAGACTGTCAATGGGGACAATGGAAAGAAAGCATTCTGGTTGCTTCGTGGATGCAGGGTAAATCCTTGGTTCTTGGCAGGAGAGAAGAGAGACAAGAGAGTGGGAAAAAAAACCCCGTAGGTTCATTATATTGGAAAGGTTCCCTTTGAAACCTTATCCAGCATGAATCAAAGTGAAAAATCTGGTATCACTGAAACGAAAATTGGATTTAGCTCATAAGCTAAAAATGAGTTTCTCTGAAAGAAAACAGGGCAAGAGCTTTCGAAGCAAATACCAGTTGAGCATCTTGTTGACACATCGACAGTCTTGGCCCACCCACTCCCAACCTTCAGCTAGATTTATGCCCAGAGCCAATTCCGGGGGAGGTTAGTGGAGTAACCATCTCAGTTCTTGGGGATAAGGAGTTCTGTACTTTGAAACTTAATGAAACAGAAACTTTAGGGACGTAACAAGAGACACACTGCGACGGGCTTGAGTATCGAGGCCAAACGACATTTTTAAATGGAAGATGTGCGGGTGTATCAACCAGCCAAATGGGCCATTTACCAAAGTGTCAACTGCTTGCTGTCTCCCCCTCAGAGGACCAGCCCCCACCTCCCACCTTCTATGAGCTTTGCATCCGATGTATTTACAGTGACAAACGTGTGCTCTCCCCCTCATCTCTTTTACAAACGTGGTGCTTACCTTCGAAAATAAACACAAATGAGATCATCTCACCAGCCCAGAAATCCCAAGAGGAGAAACACAAAACCAGTGGAAAATACTTGAGGGTTATAAACTGCATATTAAAGTTTTAGAGCACTGGGAGAGATGAAGAGTAGCAGATGTAAAAGTCAACGGGGGGGCAGATTCTGCATCGAAGCCATAAAAATATACAACCGCTTTAATGGGCAATTATTCTTTGCATTTGTGCGCGGGTTTGAATTTGCATGAGGTTGCCAGATGCCCTGGAAAAGGTGATGCCATCGGAATGGAGGCGGGGCTCTCTCTTCGTGCCAGTCTTCCTCTTCCTTTGCCCCTCTAATGCTGTGTTCCCTCCACCCCTGGAATATTTCAAGACTGAGAGACAGTCATGCTAATTTGGGGATGAATGGTCCTGTGGGTAATTTACGGTGGGAAATATTTACTTACATAATTCTGGGGGTGCGGACGCACTTCGAATGGTTCTGCGGGATTCCCCTTGGGGAATCTCCAGTACCACGCGCTGGACCATAAATTAAGAAGTGGCGTAATAGGTAACATACCGAGGCGAAATAAACAGCCAGCTATTGCTCGATTTCAGAGGCACAGTGTTGTGTGGTAAACATCACAACGAAGAGCCAAAAAAAAAAAAAAGAAAAAAAAACCCTGATGAATTTTTTCCAAATGGCAAAAATGTTTGCTTAAAACGGGATCTCAAATAAAGGAACATCAAATTGGTTTATAACAGAATTTATATACAACTAAGTCACTATCTTTCAATGACGTTACATGGGAAATTTCATGTGATGGGACATATTTAGTTCTAGGTCATAGTAAAAATGGAAAAGCTTTCTTTTTTTTTTTTTAAATCAGTCATTTCAAGGTTTGGGTGGAAAACAGGAGGGTTCCAATCATTCAATCATTTACAGAAAGATCAAAAGAGCTATTTAGTTTGTTGGAATCTCTGGTTCTCATATTCACGTATATTTATCCCTGAAACACACATTTGGGATCGACTATTGTTCCTTTTTAAAATGGATGTTGATATTAAATACTGCTGTTTAGAAGTGAATAAATCCACATTTTGGACAAACAGTTCCTTATAGGACACCCTCATTTGAAATGCATTGAATAGGAAAACAAAAATTTCTAATTAATGTACAAGTCTAATCACCATTCTCCACATGGAGGAGTAATTTTTCACTGTTCATTTGCTCGGTTTAATCTCAAAACTGACATAACAGAAATGCAATGTCCTATAAATCTCCGCTCATTTGTTTCTTTAATATTCATATTCCATTGAACTGCAGCTGCTTGTTGCTTCCGTCTATTACAACTTGCGAAAGTGTCGATAAAAATATTATGAAAGACAAGATGTGTTTCTTCTTGGCTACGTGTGCCATTTATTTGGAAAAAGACAATAAATGGCTCGTGGATTGTCCCCCGGCCTGCTGCTTGGTGGGTGATTAGTGATTAATTACCTGGCAGCAAATTGACATGGCACGAGGAAATTGACACAGCCCTGATTAATTAACTTTTTATGGGCGGTAGTTACTCACAAAACATTGCGTACCATAATTGAATCTCTTTTTATAACGTCATGGTACAAAAGTTTTAGTCAAATCCAAATTAGCCCAAAGTTTCTAGGCTGTTATAAGTCTGGTCAGGATGTGTGGAAGGGATTGGTAAAAACTTGAACTTGGAGGGAAATGGACATCTTCTGAAGGGGAAGAAAGATGGTGACACTGTATTGGCCTGATTGCCCAAGCTGAATTGATTGACCTAAATCTTTCCTGTAGGAGGCTAAAATGCCTCGTTTACCTCCAGCCTCTGGCTGCTGCTTCTCACTTGCTTCTGGCGGTTTTCTGTGTTTTGTTCAGTCTCTACAAGTTGAGCTGATTCTCTCGTTCGAATCTCGGTTCCGACGTCACCTCCTCCAAGTCTTTTCTTCTCAGTTTTACCCTACATCTCCTGACGGTCATCGCTGTCACCTTCGGATCACTCCCTTTGGACCCGCTCCACTCACCAGTCCTTTACCACCTCGTTCGATTACAACTTCATTATATCTCCCTCTGTTGGGTCGTCCTGAGGACTTCGTTTTGGTCAATATTATGTCTCCAGCACCTAAAGGGTTACCTGGCCCAAGGTAATCCCTGAAATGTTCATTGATTAGATTGTCGGATAAACTCAGAATGGGTCAGTTACAGAGGAAAAATGGGTGACTGTCCTGGAACCTGTAGGGCTCACTAAGATGCTGTTAACAAAGGACACGTATTCTAAGAGAACCTGGTTTAGCTGGGACGTGAGCGATAAAGGACCCTGGACCTCACTTGTCTAAAAGTTCAAGCAGCAATAACTGGAATAATCCAAGGAAAGATACGAATATGGTTGGCAAAATCCTAACCTCCCGTACTGCATTATCGATGGAGATGATGCAACTGTACAACATGACAGCTACTATTTACGAACGCTGGTCGACTCACTACATCTTCACAAGACCACGGGGACCAGGCATTATGGCTCTCTTCACTTTCCTGGGGAGGGAAGGAAGATATAGAGCAGCTCAGAAACTCACCCAGGGATCTGAACTCAGGCACCTTGTCAGCTAGAGACTATCATCTTATCTATTACCCACAAAGGCTTCGAGGATGAAGGCATCCCAGGTCAGCATGGGGCCAAGACTGTCTCTATTTTCCTTCCCTCTTATCGCCTGTACAAGCTGCTACATCATTTCCCTAAAGCCGTACCACTTCCAAGAGAACCTGCCCCAATTTATCATGGACTGAGTTAATTTTCAGGAGACTCTTTGGATGGCACGCCTCCCTGACACCTCAGTACGCTCCGAGTTGCAGGCAGGGGGTAGAAGTGGAAGAGGAGGCAGGTGCCATTTCTTACGTTCTATATTTATGTTCTGAGATTTCAAGACATCCGAAAGGGCTTTGCTCCTTTTCTGCTAATTGGACATGGGCCACAGGGATCACTACTGATTTATGTTCCTGATAAGAGTCCAAGGCAAGCTGTTCCCTTCTTCACTGGGGTTTCTCTCCATATCTGGATATGAGGGGGTGGGGGGAAGGGGGTCGTATATAATTCAACAATGTTGGGATAATGGACCCTCCCAGTGATGGGGTCCTGGGTTATAACGGTACGGTGCTACACGCACAAACCTAATGACTGTCGAAGTAATGAGCTCCTTATGACTAAATTCAACTAGAAGTTTCTCCAACGTTTGGAAGATTTGAGTAATGAGCTCCTTATGACTAAATTCAACTAGACTAAACTGCCATAATATTTGGGATTGTTATGCTTTTTTTCTGACTATAATCGATTTAATATTGTTATCAATCATCACTTTACTCACAACTCGGTTAGAAAGATATCGCTTGCTTAGAAAGAAATGAGTCATCTACAAAAAATAAACAAAAAACGAAACGCAATGGACACAGAGATTTACTCTGAAGAGTGATTCCGGTGTTACCAAAGCAGAAATGTTTTCTTACCTCAAAACAAATTCAAAAAGCCACAACAAAACCTGCATGCAATACTCATGCGCGTGGATATGCTTTCATCATTCAGGTCTTTGCAACTTCGAATGAGGACAGAAGCCTTGGTTTAGAACTAACGGCCACACTCTTCCTGCTCGCCTCTCTAAGTTAGCGGCTGTCTCTTTTTTCCCAGGTTACAAATGGTCAGATTAATCCAACAGACCCACGTGTTGAACGCCATGGCCATCACATGTGCAGTGATAGGCTTTTACTGCGCAGAGGACATATCCGTGATCTGTCTACTCTCAGGTATTGACGATGCCCCCCGGGGCAGGACTTTTGTAACGTTTCATTCAGCAAAACGAGAATAAATCTCAATCTTGGAGCATTTGACTTGGCAGGACCACGGAAGGCATGTGCCAGGATGCTCTCTGTTGTTCAAAGGAACGAGGAAAACAAAGCCGTGAGATGCCGACGCCTATTTTCATTTGGATGAAGGGATTTGCCATAATCTATTCGTTTGACAAAACCTGTAATAGTGTCGATCTGGCCTTTTTTTTTTTTTTCCAGGCAGCCATGGGAAAAAAGCAAATAATTTATATAAATAATTACTTTATCGAGTGCGTATACACAGTAAAGTTTCAATTGTTAAATCATTCATGGTCTAGCGGACAGCTGGCTCAAATGGCAAGTTCGGTGAATTGACTCTCCAGGTAGGAAACAGGGCAAGTGAGAGAAATTAGCTTCCCTAGGCTGGGCTGGATTTTCCAGGCTTCTCCAGGGCTGCTGTAGCTCCTGAGCCCGAGGCCCTCAGAGGGGGCTGGCGTGACTCATGGGATGGGGACTCGATGCCAGTGCATCATCGTTCATTTTACTTCCAGCCATCGTTGTGGATATAGCTGGTCGGTCCGTGCTGAGGCCATCTGATTTTCAGAGTCAGCTTCCAGACTTGAAAGACTGAGTCCCGGTTCTTTGAGAGATACCCTAAGCGAACCAGGAGGACAGGTGCCATCTGGACCTAGAAATCACCTGCCTGGTACCCAGACTGGAACCTTAAACCCCACATAGAACAGACTGAAAGAGAATCATTCAGAAAGTGGTCCAGTTGTCCAGTCACTAGACTAACATAAACCATCCAAATCGGCTTCTTTAGTGAACTTTCAAGGGGTCCTGGGGAAGATGGCTTCTCAGAAAGAAAGGGAAAGGATCAGCCATTTGGAGAACTGCCAAGCTTCAAGCAGCTTGAAAGGCTTTTTACGCAAGGCTCTTATTTAATGGTCACAGGTAAGTAGGCACTCATGAATATTCATGAATACGTCCATGGCAGAGACTTGGCCATGGTCATCCCGCTAATGTAACCATGACGATTTAGACCCAGTCCTGCCTGAATCCAGCTCTTCTCACTAAGTCATGTTGATGCTCAAAGAGAAATTTGTAAAACCGATACTGGAGTCTAACAATGATCTTTGCAAAATGCTTCTTAGACTCCCATAGCAATAACCAAGGCCGGGGATGATAAATATCCTTGCTGAGACAGGTGTGCCCATAGAGGTGGTTCTTGTAGGTTTATTTTTACACAGAAAGCAATTAGCTGTCAAGAGCCCAGGCTGTGTACTAACAAAACCCAAGGAGACAGATCCAAAATGTGTGGTGTGTTCCTTGGTCCCGAAAAACTGCATTTTGTTAACACTTCCCCCCACCCCCACACACACATCAAGTTTTTTGGCAACAATAAAATAGCTTTGGACAGGACAGTACTTTTACATAAATGAGAACATAATTCAAGAAAATGGGTGGTTTTGGAGTTCTTAGTGAAGCGACAGTTTAAATGATCACTTTGAAACGAGGTATGCCCATTTCTTTTCCCGTCAGTGGGAGGCAAACTCAGTTTCCTATATTGTATCTTTGCACTGAGCAGGAAGAGTCACTTTTGAAGGCCAGGGGAGAAGGGGGCCACCTCTATGGTTGGACACATGCCTATGCAAGCGGCAACAAGAACTCCGATCCTAGCACTTGAATTACGTGAGTGGCATTCTATGTTTTTACTCCCTTCCTAAGATGCTCACTCCCAGCTCTGCAGACTTCCGAGAGGGCTCGGCTCCATTTGCAAAGCCTGGTCCCCTAGGAACTCGCAGCTGCTCCATTGCGTCTAGCTGCCTCCCTTTACATACCAGGAATCAAACAGGACCTTATCTTTGGCCCCTGCAAATTTCGCGTTCAGAGCTCTGAACTCAGAATAGTACATTTGTTTTCTTTCTACATTAGTTTGAGAAAGCAAATGAGTGCTTACAAACAAACTCTTAAAATAAGCTTCCCCAACCATGGGAGGATGTCCTTCTCGCCTCGGCCAGGGGCCAGCAGAAGGGGGGGCCTGGTCGAGGACTTGAACGTGAGAGCTGCAGCAGGCCCCCTTCCTGCTTATCCTCTTAAAAACATGTGAGCATTAAAAAGTACTTCCTGTCAGTGCAATTGCAGGACTCGGGGCGTCCAGGGAATTCCCCCAGAACAACTGCCTCGCTGCCTTTCAGAAACATCTCATCTCGGCCTTGTTCTCTGGCTGTGCGCACACCGGGATCCCAGGACGACGTAGTTTATTGTTTTAATATCTGTCTGACACAAGGCAAACCATTCTCCAGTGACTCCTTATCTGTCATATGTATTTCTGGGAAAGAAATATCAAGACAAATAAGATGTTTGGGGGCACACCACGGGATGAGACTTTTTGCGATCGGCGGCCTTTTGCAGAAGTGAGACCCTCATCTGAAAAAGACGAAGCCACTATTCTGCATTGAGATTAATAACTAAAGTGCCTGGAAAGCTACATAGCGGCTGCCTGCAATGTGGCTTCTTTGCAGATTCTTCCCTATAAACAACTGAGGTTATTCAATGAGTTTTTGTTCCCCCCTGAAATCAGTAAAAAAAAAAAAAAAAAAAAAAAAGGACAAAACAGTAAAAATAGAGTGGTCTGTGATTATTATGATTCAGACAATGTAACCACAGATGCCGAGGAAGGCGCTAACCCAGTTGGGGTGGTAATGGGGGTGGGGGGACTGAAAATACAGAAGAACCTGTTCTGAAAACTGGCGTCCAGGTAGAATAACTATGTTAACATCAAAGCTAGAAGAAGCCTCTTAGAAGTCACCTGTTAATAAATGAGAGACGTACTGGGTCACAGGGAGGCTGGGCAGATGGAATGAAGCAAAGAGATGGTGCTTCGGCGGTGGAGGGAGCATGGTTTCTAGGGTTCAAACGTCAGTAGCGGTGTCTGGACATCTGTGTCCAAGCGTGAACCACCACCGTTCAATCCATCAGGCATAGGCTACATTAGAGGGGACATAGTAGATGTCTCAAACAGCTCTCCTTCCGCGGGGTCGATGGGGGAAATAGGACCTCAAAAGCCAAGTGTTTCTATTGATAGTGTGGAATGATGGTGAAAGCAGTGACATTTAGCTTAGTTCACCTACCAAGAGGTGTCAACAGTGGGTAAGTGTCCTTCCTGTTGGGGAGGGCCTTTCAAATATCTCTATGAGCAATTAGTTTGCAATTCTGAGAACTTAGTGTTATATATCTATTTGATCTTTCTCATCCACAATAACGTAGGCATCGTAGAGGCCGACTTGTGGCTGTCTAGTTCGCAGAGTATTCACAGTGCATAGAATGGTACATGGCATATAGAAATAACTTGACAAAGACTGGAGGGACAAAGTGATGGTATTGTCAACCTCCTCCCCACCAAAGGACTGATGAGTATAGAAGAAGGAATTATTTCAGAGAAGGTGATAGAGGAGACATAGCATGTTGTCACCGTAATGCGGAGCCCTGGACATAGGAAGAACAAAGCCCTTTCTGATTCCTAAGTTGAAGGGTATGGAGGCTGCTGGAGAGCCAGCACTGCTGGCTGGGGGTGTGCAGGAGAAGCCCAGACAGAGCGTGAGGGATCCTGGGTAAGTGGAGAAGCCTCACTATTTACCTCAGAAAAACTGGGGCAGGTCATAGAGAAGGCCAAGGGGACCAAAATAAATCCCTCCCAACCCAGATTTGTTTGTTTGTTATTTATTGTGAGAGCAAAACTGAGTCAAATCCATTGTATCTAGACCGAATTAATGTCTATATCCTACCTGAATATCTACTGAGGAGGGTCTCCTCTTTCTGTTCTTACCTTACATAATTTGTTTTAAAATGTGATAAACAGATACAACATGCCAAGGGCACATGAGGGTGCACATTGAAAAGAAGGCTCCTTTTTATCTCCACCCCCAGGTAGCCAGCTACCCTGCCTCCGCCCTTTCAAATGAGGGCCTGACAAAAGGGTCGGTACCCCATGGCCCTTGGTCCAAATCTGGCCTGAAGACTGTTTCTGTAAACATTTCCTGGAGGCACAGCCACACCTTTTCATTCCTGCATTGTTTATTTCTACTTTCAAACTCTAAGGACTGAGCTGAGTAGTCACAACAGAGACCAGATGGCCTGGAAGCCTGGAAATACTATCTGGCCTTTTAAAGAACAATTTTGCCAACCTCTGGTCAGACAGATCGGATAGGTAAGAACGGCCCCTCCAGAAATCCAGGGATGGGAAGGACAACCTTGGCCTGAATGCAGAGGCAGACAGCTGCTTAGAGGTCCTACTTGGCCACTCTGTGCTCAGACTCGTCCGGAAGCAGAGCACGAGGCTGTCTGCACCCAGTGGTGGGTCCATTTAGAGACTAGTGAGATGGAAGGCTTGGAATTCAGTTAGGCTGGGTTCGGGGTTGATCTAGCTGGGTGACACCGGACAAGCTCCTTAATCCCTCTGATCCTAAAGTTTCTCATGTGAAAGGGGGCATAACAATCAGGCCTATTTCACAGTTTTGTGAGTATTAAGTGAAAATGTTCATAGGAGGGGCTGGTAGAATGCCTGACATGTAGTAAATTCTCAATAACCTATTATTATTTTATTATTATTATTATTATTATTATTATTATTATTATTATTGTATCAGGGCTGGAACTAGGGTAGATCAGTTAACCATTCACCTTGGATGCAGAATTTAAGGGAGGGGGCCATTGAAAAACCCAGTTATCAAGATAAATCATATTTTAATGCAACTTTTTTAAAAATTAAAATTATCGTAAAAAATTCCGTGATGAACGAATCGTCAAAATTTAATAAAGAGGTGCTATGCTGAGTCATACTGGAGCCTAAGGCAAAAGAAAAATTAATAATACTCATCCTGTCTTTATAGAAAATTTCGATACTTGTTCATCATGGATTTTTTTTCCCATTAACTTCAATTTTTGGAAATATTGCGTTAAAAGATTGTTTATCTTGATGACCGAGTTTTCTGGTGCCTCTTTAAATTCTGTCTGAGTGAGTGCCCACTTTCTTCATGCTCGTCCCAGCACTGGTTATTAGTCTTTTAAGCAATCCTTCCAGAAACTATTAGAAACAGCCTTCTGGGAGGCCGCTGCGAGCCTCTGAATTACTGGAGAGAGGAGAAAAAAAGGCTTTTTTAAAAGCGCTGTATCAGTAACACAATGCCCTGTATGTGCACATCCTATTAACCGAACTCAGTCTACCGACGTGTTCTGTATTGGGCAGAAGAAAGAGGATGCCGTAAATTAATCAAGGCCGTTGTTTTAATTACAGAAACTGATGGAAGTTCTATCCATTACCTAAGAGTAGAACAGTGCGGTCCTGATTTATGCATGTTCCTGCCACTTAAATCATTGTTTTATGAATTCCACACAATTACGTCCATAAAATCCGCAATCAATATATCAATTAAAACTGTGCCACTACCATTCGCCCTTGAGTTTCACAAAAGTGAATAAAGAAGATGATTTTGCATTTTGATAACATTTAGGTTCCCGAGCATTCGCTTATGATATCAGATTTTTTCCCCTAGTTGTCAGAAGTGAAAATTTAGGGGGAATTAACACTCAGCTTCCTTTTATTTTATATTTGTCCCCTCATGAACGGAAAGTTCGGCCATGCCTTCCATGTTAACTGTGTGAAAATGCACTTGTTTGCATTGATAAGCATATGGAACCATATAGAAATGGCTGCTGGAAAATGCTTTTCTAGCCCTTGACAAATGAAACTGGCACTTCCGTGTCAAGGTATTTGCCATGAATTGAATCGTGTCCCCTCCTGCCCCAAACTCACATGTTGATGCCCTAACTCTCAACTAGTACTTCGAGACAGGGCGTTTGGGAGATAATTGGGCTTAAATGAGGTTATAAGGGTGGGATCCTACAGAGGGATTAGAGCCCTTAGAGAGCCATGTAAAGACACCATGAGAAACTGACCATCTATGAGCCAGGAAGAGAATTCTCACCAGAACTGACAATGTTGGCACTTTGACTTCAGCAACAAAAGAAAAGACAAATATATCTGCCTATGTATTAAAACTGTATACTGGAGCAAGCAAAATCAAATGGCCACAATGGGAAATATGTCGACAGGTTATTCTCCCTAATGAATAGTTATCTCTCAATGTGAATGAAAAATAAAATGAGAAAAACTCACAAGAGAAACGGGCAGATGTGTATCAGAAATTCACAAGGGGTCACGTGCAAACGAAAATTAAATTTGGGAAGGATGATGCCTTTCATTAGGAGAAAGGCAAACACTAACTAGAGACAACTCAGATGTTATCTGCCATCCATCTAATTTGCCAAATTAAAGAGCAAAATACACGGGCGTTGGCGAGAATGCTCGGACAGAACCAACGACCCCGTGTTTGGGAAACTGGGTGTGGCATTTGAGGGGTATGTGTAAAAATGGTTATGGCTGCAGCCTTTATGGAAGGGATATGAAAATGCAATCGGTTAAACTACTGTGGAAAGAGAATGGTTGAATGAACCGTGGACCATCCACACCCATCCACACATGTGGAACGGTAAGAGGCTGAATGGGATAAGGTCACGATGTGTTGTGAAGTGAAACAAAATATGATTAAGATGTGTCATGTGAACGTACTATGTGCGTGTATACTCCCCTGTGTGTAAAATTGAGCTAACACCCCTCCCATTGCATGTGTGCGTGTCCTTCTTTGCCTTATTATGAAATAAATGTGGACAGATACTTACCACAGAGTCAATAGGGGATTCTTTAAGGGTTGGTGTTCCTGGATAAAGTGGGGATATTATTCCCATGTTATTCCATATGTGTGCGTTTTTGTGTTTATTTGCATGATTATAGTGAGCACGTGTCACCTGGGTAATCTAAAATCAATTCACGAAGTTATAAAGAGAACAAAATAAAGCTGGTCACGTACACCTGCTTTTGGAAAATCTACTCCATATGGAAATAGGAATCAGTGATAGCTGGCTTTGCTAATCCAACTTAGAAGTGGACTTTCCCATTCCTGGAACCAATGATTTACCTCTTGATATTTCAAGGAATCAAAATGGAAGTAATGTCTTAACTTGGAAGAGAGGGGATATGTTCTTGGCCTTCTTATTTCTCCCTGGAGCCATTTTTGATTATTATGCATTCACGGTATGCGAACGGCACTAACAATAACGCAGCGGTGCCTTTTGCCCAGGACAGGGCAACCCTACAAACGACTGGCCCTCAGGTTGGTGGGCAGCGAGCAGACCCACCAGCCCTGCCTGCACTTTCTCCAAACCTCGCTGTTCAGGGGTCGTATTTGCTACTCCAAGCAAACCTGTGGTTAATTTATTAATGAAAATTATTCAAAAATAAAATGATTTTATTAGTTCAATTTAGTTGATTAAAATTAACGTTTTAAGACAGCAACAGTAACGTTAATTAATATGGTTTTGCCTTTGGGACAAGGCGATCTTGCAGAATTCTCTGGAGTTTTGCTCTGACTTCTTTTAAGTTTGATAGACAGTGGCTCCATTTGACAATCTGGACGAGAGTGGTTTATTAGGACATGTAAGAGGATACGTGATGTCTCATGACACACTTGACCTAGGCCTTCATGGCAGGATAAAGTGTAGGGTAGAAGGAGGAACTGGAGTCAGCGGGGCGAGATGGGAGAATCTATGGGGTTAGGTTGTATTGACCGAGAGCCCTGAGTGAAAATCTTTCTCTTAATGAGTTCGTGTCCTGGGTCATATCATTAGGATGTTTCGCTTAAAAGGAGAAAACCCATTATGCCAAAATGCATCTTAAAAAAAACAGATAACTTCAGTAGGAGTTATTTTCATTACTGACTAATTCAGCAGGGTTCCTTTAAAAACCATCTTCCCTACTGCATTTAAGGGTGTTATTTACAGATGATTAGCTATTTGGCTAGGGAGAGGGACAATTTAAGTCTAAAACATTCAAGGCCAGTTAAAGATGTGTAAAAAAAAAAAAAAAAAAAAAACTCAGGAGCAATCATGGAAGTCCGTAAATACATAGAATCTAATTTACAAAAGTGTAACTTATACACACCTTTCCTCAAGGGCACAACTGTTCCCCCAAAGTGAGAAACATACACTTTCAAGTTAAAAACCAGGTGAATCCTAAACAATTGCTGAGAAGGAAGGGAGCCTCAGCTTTGGGGAAGAAGGCTGGATTCTTGGAGAAAAAGCGGTCACACCGTTCTTATATCAATCAAAGGCAAGACCTGTGGCTCTTAGCCAT
>NW_011888821.1:1499622-1513992 GCF_000151845.1 Pteropus vampyrus | reverse complement strand
GAGTGGGCGTGGGGCATTCTCCAGAACCCATCCCAGGCAGAGCAATCCTTGGTTTTTCCACCTCGACACTGTGATTTAGCTTCCATATCTATTTTTGGTTTCCTCCTCATAGCACCTGATGGCTAGAACAGCCTTGCAAACAAGTCACTAGCCACAGGCCAGTATGAAAACTGCGCTCACGGGAACCCATCAAGCACCTTTTTTGCAAGGCTAGGGTGCCAGTTGGACGGCCTGCCCATTTTACTTCAATTTTTCTCATGTAAATTTGCAAACCTGTGATAGAAGGCAGGCAATGAGCTACAGCTTCCCCCCCTCCCGCTCCCCCCGCCCCCCATCTCGTCATCCCACGTCCCATCCATCGGACCCAGTCCTGACAGGTCTTAACCAAAAACGGCTGGGATGTCCAGGAAGTGAGGATTCAGACGTAATGAGCGGAGGGATCAGATGCTAAGGCAACAGAGGAAAACAGAGACATGCTTATGAGAATCAACTTGACCTCGTAGAGAGAGCCACAAGGGAGGGTGGTGCAGAGGGAGGGGGAGAGAACTTACATGGCAGGGAAGGTGATTGGACTCAGATTTATGTCACAAAACAGAAAGAGAGCCACAACATGGGCTTACTTGCGGAAGTATATACAAGTGAACTGGGGGCAGTGTACATGGAAGATCCCTCCTGGTTTGCCTGGCACAACAGCACCGTGCCTACGAAAGAGAGAGAGATAGATGGCATCTGGTTTGGGAACAGGCACACTACCCCTGAGAGATCGCGGCCACGCAAAGGAGAAAGGCAGAGACACGAAAACATAGCCACATCCCAGAGCGCGTGGCGGGGACACCCCCAGAGGCCCCCTGCCTTAGCCAAAGGACATTGGTGGAAGCCCAGCCCCCTCCACCCCTCCCCAGCCCACCAAACACGCATCGATTCTTTTCACGTGGGGTTGGAGTAGGGGGGTCCAGCTGCCCCGGGACCCCAGTTTCAGATCAGTAATGTAGGCAGCATGTCATGCTCAAAAGGGAGCTTTAGACATTTCAGAGCGGACGAGCTAACAAGCGCGATTCAGACACTACTTAGCTGTGTGATCGTGGTAAGTCACTGTACCTCTCTGTGCCTTGGGATTCCCATCCGGAAAACGGGGTGCATATACCTACCTCCGGGAAGGGTTGTCAATCGTGTGACTGGGGATGCGCCCAACGCAGGGGCTGGCATGTAATCATCACTCAATAAATGATGAGCACACGCACTGAGAAGCTTACAGAAACTATTTCCTCCCCTCCCCGATTTCAGTCTTCCTAAACCAGCTCTTCCGAGGAAGTACAGAAGTTGGGCGAGGAAGACACACAGGCAACCTCTGCCATCCCTGTGACCGGCCCTGGACCCACTCTGCACTCAGGGCGTGATCATCTTTGATTTCTGCACTTTCTGTTTCTTCTCCAGAGCCCCCCGCCTTCCGGCGGGAGCATTCACATGGCTAAGTGTGTGGACTGACTATGGGTGCACTGCAGTGACCACTGTCCTCTGCCTGATTTAAAGCAAAGGGCACCGGGCTTATCCTTGGGCGGAACGGAATTTTACAGCGGGGAGGAATGGTGGAATCCTGAGACGTCGCCTCAATCTATGCCACGTTTTGCACATCCACCCGCTCCAAGGGTGAGCCGGGGTCAGGAGTCTTCGGGTATCAATCCTGCTCTGCTGCGGCTGCAGAGCTCGAACTCAAAGGCTTTGAAAAGAGCGAGAGACATTCGGGAAGTTTTCGGCCCATTACTGATGATGAAAATGCATTCCTGGGGTTTCTGCTCACTTCCCGGGGCGGGCAAGGTCAGCTGCCTCCGTTTGTTTCTAGATTTGCCTGTCATCACCACGATTGGAAAGCAATCTCTCATGGAAAAAAAAAAAAAAAAAAAAAAAAAAGCCTGCACCCCCAGGGGAACTGGGAACTCATCTACATTCTTGGAGACTCACCCTTGAGGGAGAGGGGGGCTTATGATTCTTTTGTATCTTGCCCAAGTTCAACAAAAGTGTAGTTAAAATTTCTAGAGTGAGCGGGGGTTCACCAAATAGAGAAGGACAGCCACGTGATGCCATTAAGCCCAGACTCAGTTCCGGAGGTAGTCCCCCTGCCTCCTCCACTCCACTGCCCTTCAGGTACCAAGCCAAAGTAGGGGGGTCCTATGTGGAGGCCTGAGAAGCTGTCCCCAAATTCCACTGTCCCCTGTGCTCCTCTAGGTTTTATACATTATTTCCAGGTAACACAAAGATTCTGTTAAAATTCCTGACTTATCTCGCCCTCTCAGCACCAGGTCTGCCGAGTCTGAAGAGGAGAACTAGGCCCTGGGCAGAAGTTCTACCCGAAGGAATGTCCCTTAGTCCTGCTCACGTGTACCCTGTTGTCTCACACTTATAGCTGGAGGAGAGAGCTGGCCCTTCCCCTCCTTCCAAAAAAAGCCTGGATGTAACAGTGAAATTCACCGACCTGCTCTTGGTGATAAATAGGTTAAGAGTCTGGATGGGCCTGATTCATGATCAACCTTGGCTAAAATGAGACTGTTTTCTTCTTGCTAGTTTATCTAAAACAATGTATCACAACATATAGATGAGACTTCATGTGGTCTAATTTCTTCTCAGTAGGGATTTCCAGTTCTGGCAGGAAACTGGCCTAGTGTGAGCCTTAACAGCAAACAAAAAGAACACACTAGATCTGGGGCATGGGGTGTAAAATCAACCAACAGGAGGCAGGGTACCCACTAGGAAAGATAGGCCCTATGCCCCCCACCCTGCTTTATCTGTAAAACTCAGCCTGAATTTGCAGGGGGCACCCACACGCTTCTGCTCATTGCTAGAAATCTTAGGGAGAAACAAATGTTTCTATAGGATAGAGAGCTACCAAATCAGAACCTTCTAGAGTGGGACTCAGGTGCATCATGAGAAAGTTCCTCAAAGGATCCCTTATCTGCACCTTTAGTCAAAAACTGCTTTTAAAATGCGATCTGAAGTTTTTTGGGGATGCCTAGCTTTCAAATATATATGTATAAAATTTCGTAGCAAAAATATATCTAGAAGGGCATTTTATTACTGTGCACTTAAAATCATAGGGTCAATTTTCAATAACCTTGAGGCAATCTGGAAAGTCCCACTGGGACACGACACAGATTCCCTCTAGAAAGCTCAATCCTGGCAGAGCATAATGAAGCTCTCCTAATTGTCTTCGGCTGTGGCTCCTGAGAAACTGGACTGAAATGACTTCCTTGGATGCCCTCTTAATAGTAAAAAAATATAAATTCTTTATGTAATGACTTTGACCTTTGTAAAACAAAATCTATATAGTCACAAGACTTGGTTTTTATTTTACCTAAAAACAACCTCCAATTTAATTTGCAAAGTACTTATTGTATGCTCTCTTACTCACTGTGACCTTTTCTTAAAGGAAAGCTTTGAATTGCAAAGCGGCAGAGAACACTGTCACCTCCAGTGCATTTTTTGCGGGGTGGGGCGAGTAATGTGGGTTTGATTTAAAAAGTAAGTCAGTCAAAGAGATAATAGGGTACAAGCAGCAATATGAGGTGTGTTGACAAGGTCATCTGATGCTCTTTGTGACACACCATCAACCCAGCTTTCTAATGGTCTCCCAAAATGAGTCTTCCATCTGCCCCTTCCCCGCAAAACCCTCCCACATAGACCATCTACCTCTACCCACCTGACATCCCGTACTTCTGTGCCTTTGCTTATAAAGCTCCTTATGATTTATGCATGGCAACTGCGTTCCATTTACACCCATTCCTCAGTTAGGACAGACCATTAATCAATTTCAATATTATCCTTTCCTGTTAGCCTGGGATTCTCAGAATCGTTATCAACACAGCTCTGGGCAGCTGCTATTATTCGATCAGTTGGTGGAAGGGGTGAAACCTCCATGCTAGCTCTGCCTCCACTGTTAACTTACGCCATACGAAATTGACTTGTTTGTTTTTATGTCAAGTAGGGTTGAATGTTGGCCATTTCACCTGGTTCGATTGTTTTTTAATATGACTTCCCCTCTCCCTCCTATGTACTTTAAAAGTCACATCCTCTCTTCTGAGTCCCCGGGAGTTAATTACTCCTTCATCTATGTTCCTATCATTCTCTCTGTCTCTCTGTCTCTCTCTCTCCACACACACACACACACACACACACACACACACACACACGGTCCTTTGTTATATTGTATGATGACTTTTTATTTAGATATCGGTCTTAACTACAGGGAATCCACCTGGGTCAGAGGCAGATCGTTCTCATCTTTTTATCCCAAGCCCCTAGCGAAATACTTGGCTCTAGAGGAACTAAGAAATATGATCGAATTATTATATGTGTTAACAATAATACAAACAGAGCCACTTTATAATGGAGCCTGAGCTGCCATGCCAGAGGAAGTGCCTTGCATGTCTTATACCTCCAACCTCGGAATGTTAAAACAGGGCAAAATAACCTCTGGACTGGGCCAAGGGCCACATTATGTTCAAAGAGCTGTTTGCAAAGATAACAAGAAAGCAGATATTATGCCTGCAGGTCTGATGAGTACCAGACTGAAAACTAAAAATATGGGTTCGAATTCGAGTCACTCTGTCATGTTGTCGGCACCAACGGAAACGCTCTCCTTCTGCTGATGCGATTGTTCCCCCTCCCCGCTTCCCTCCTAACCGGAACACTCTCTGGGCTTCTGCCTGAATCCGTGCATCCATCCGGAATAGCAGTTCTTACTGATCTCAAATTATGCCTGTTGCCTCTCACTTTAAAAGGCCTTTTCATTTTTAAGTCAACATATGTTTTTAAAGATCCCCCTACCACCACCACCACACACACATTTCTATTATCTTTGCTAAAAATAGTGCTTTGTCCCACCAATCTTTCTCTTGGCCCTTGTTTTTGGTTAGAGATTTGCATGCCTGAAGTTTGCATATAGTTACAAGTTATATTGATGGGATTCATTTATTTCTTCTTTTCTGTGGTTTTTCTTTCTTTTCTTTTCTTTTCTCTATTTTTTAAGATTGACTCATCCGGTTTAACAGGAAACCTGGGCAGCCTGGTCATCATTCATTTCCTAGAATGTCGATGAGTGTATCTGCAACTGGCGGGGAAGGGACTCCATGTGAAAAAAACACAATCTCGAATAATCAGAGCCTTTTCCGAAGCCTGTCACACTCAGTCACTCAGAGTGCCACGATCATCAGCATCCCAAATTCTGGCAAGACATCCCCCAGGGCCACTCTCGAAGAAGACTTAGAATCTTCCAGCTGGGAGAGGGTGAGTCGGGGTTCGTGTCTCAGGTGGGGCAACCTGCCCCTTTCTGCTCACCTGGAGACTGCCCACAGTGCAGGGGACCATTCCTGGCCTTGGACTGTCTGGGAGAAGACTGGAAGAGCTGAGTCCTATCGCAGACAGGCAGGAGAAAACATCTAAACCTTTTACTCTGGTACCAACTCTCAGGTGAAGAAACTGGACCCAAACAGGCCAGAGCAAAGGTGTGCTTTTACACCTCCTTCTGTAGCAGGGGCTGTTTCTCCCCAGAAAGCCCCTTAGGTAATTCCCTTCCAGACCAGCTCTGGTTTCTCCTCCTAGAAACCACATCTATTTGCCTCCAACTGGCCAAGTTCAGCATCCTTCCTCTGTTTTTCTAGATTGAGTTGTAATGATCTTTTTAACAAGTGTCTTTCTCATAAACGCTGCAAACATCAAGGGGTCCGGAATCGTGTCTTATTCATCTTCCTATCCCCCTGGCTTCAGGCATTGAGGCTAAGTATTGGGGTTCAACTGAAGAGAAAAACTAAAGGGTTTCTGATAGGCAGCCGTGTTACACTTTCGAGAAATAAAATTAGAATGGAAGAGGGGGAGGAAGAAAAAGGCTATTTTGCAATGTCTGCTCTTCCATTTTAGTATCCTATGGGCAGAGTTCTCGGCCAGCCCGATGGCGAATGACTAGACCATTACTATAATCTCTGAATTTAAAAAAATAATGTCAAAGAAACATCCCAAACTGACTGGCAATTGGGAGTGGCTGCTTTACTTAATTAGCTCCAAGATTAAGATAGGCTAGGGAATTTGGAGAAAGATGCTCTTATCTTTACTGAAATGCAAAAAAAAAAACCCAACAAAAACAGAAAACAAAAAACAAAAACAAAAATAAAACAGAACAAAAAACCCCACAGGAAGACACAAAAAATAACAACAAACTTTATAAAATAGCTAAAAGCCAACAGGAATTCTGGAGAATGCACTGCCTGAGGTTCTGTGTGTCATGTGCTGCCTGTACCTCCACACACATCTACTATGTGCTGGTACAGAGTCACTTGAAAACAGAGCCTTTTGCTGGGGTCTGGCTTTCCTAATGTCCCCGAGCCTTGTAGCTCTGGAAAGAGAGTTGAGAAGAAACTCCTAAGGGCGAATAGTGAGTGAAGGCAGGAAGCCATTACAGAGCTTCTTCTCTTTGTGTCTAGAGCTCATCTAGGAGGAGATGGGGGCTTTGAGTACTACCATTCATTTGGCACCTACTGTGCAGCTTCTGGGGCGCACCTGCTGAACCCCATGTGCTTTTCAAAAGGACAACATGCCATCTTTTTTCCTACTCAGATGTTCAGGGACAAATACATGAGAAAAGGAACAAAGGAATAATTCTGAACATCAAACTCCAAGCCTAAGACTACGTGGTTAGTTATTTCACTTGCTGAGATAAATAAAATTTAAAAGTATTTTTGGGATAAATTTTGTTAGCCATCATGTCTTTGGCAAAACGTTTATTCCACATTGTTGTTATACACTGCAGTCATAACTGAAAATGTTCAATAGTAATTGTCATCACTACTAGAAACAATACTTTGGTTTCATATAAAAAGAAACACTTATTCAACGATTACCAAAGAATGTTTAGACTGTATCTGTCCCTCTCTAGTAAGAAGGGTCAGATAGTATTGGTCCCCTTTTACAGATGGGAAAAAAAGGCATAACACAAGGATGTTATTTACGGAAAGCCTCATCGTCGATCAGAGGCAAATGCCGGGCAAGAAACAAGCTATCTAGCATCCGTTACTCAAGTTATCAACGACTCTTTCCTGATTCTGTTGCTGCAGCATAACTTTTTTTTTTTAATTTTTAAGATTTTTTTACTTTCCCAATTACGGTTGACATACAATATTCTTCTCTGCCATCTTAAGCAGAAGCTCACTGCAGAGTAATTTGTCGAAATACTTTTTTATAAATTAGAATAAAAGTAAGAAAAATGGAAAGAATGAGCTCTGAGCTGGTGAGAAGTGAATACTCACCCCCACAGAAACCCACACACTTCTTTCCTGTAGGAGGGTGTGGCAACCTTCTCCCAGGGTTTCTGATTCCACAGGTCTGGGGTGGAGCCTGAGAACTTGCATTTTTAACAAATTCTCATGTTGTCTGGGGACTACACTTTGAGGACTACTGGAGAAGGGCTTGTCCCTCAAACCTCAATGCTGTGAGTTCTTCCCTTAAATCAGAGGTATTCAAAGACTATGAGAGTTTAAGAATCACTTGGGGAGAATGTTCAATGATGAGCTTTCCCAGGTCTCACTCCAAGAGTGTGATTCAGCCGGTGAGTAATCAGTATTTCCAATCAAGAACCTAGGTTATTCCGCTGCTCCCGGGGGGGAGTGATTGAGGCCTGAGGCCATCTCCATGTATTTAGGAGAAAAGTAAAAGTGGCTAAATATATCTGGTCCAAGTATTTCTGTGGGCAAAGAGGCAGCATTTGTTTACTTCTTATCTTTACCATTTGTACGTTGACAAATTGTGCCTTTTCTTTGTAGCATTTGGAACAAAGAGTCATTCACTTCGGGTACTAGGTCTTTTGTCAAATTCTCCGGAGGCAGGCTGGTGAGGAAGATACATACCATCACCAGCTGTATCATCCTAGAGAGGTCACTCTTGGTTTCCCACCCAGAAGAAGACAAATCCATTCTTGCCCTTACTGTTACGGACTGAATGTGTCCCCCTAAATTCATACATTGAAGCACCTCAGAATATGACTGTTTTTGGAGATAGAGCCTTTAAAGAGGTAATTAAGTTAAAATGAGGTCATTAGGGTGACCCTAATTCTATGACTGATGTCCTTGTAAGAAGAGATTAGGACACAGAAAGGCAAAGAGGAAGAACCGTGTGAGGACACAGGATGAAGATGGCCACCTATGAGCCAAAAAGAGAAGCCTCAGGAGAAGCCAGCCCTGCCGACACCATGAACTTCCAGCATTCAGAACTAAGAGAAAATCAATGTCTGTTGTTTAAGGCACCCAGTCTGCGGTAGTCTGTT
This sequence comes from Pteropus vampyrus, assembly GCF_000151845.1. Classification (NCBI taxonomy): domain Eukaryota; kingdom Metazoa; phylum Chordata; class Mammalia; order Chiroptera; family Pteropodidae; genus Pteropus; species Pteropus vampyrus. The sequence continues at coordinate 1,505,690 of NW_011888821.1, read as the reverse complement.
ATGGCAGCTTGCACTGACTAAATACATCTACTTACGTCATAATGAACCCTACTCCGAGGATCAGCGAGGCCCCTTATGTGTGGATCCCCCATGAAGTGTCAAACTTTGGTTAGATGTTGGGACCAGGCAGGTTGCCAGGTCATCCCTGCCAATAAAGGTAACTCCTTCTAATTGACAAACTTATTCAAACCCCAGATGGGCTGTGGATGCTTTTGCAGTTATGCGTTTTTGAGCATAGACTAGCATTGAGCTAATCCGTGTAAGAATATTTTCACAGCTAATACCTAATGCTTTTATACATGCCTGAAAGATGAGATTCTCTAAAGGGTTATGGTAGAGTTATAAGTAAAGAGGTATTTCCATTTAGGCACAGATGTTGCAGAAAAATGTTGTATGTATATTTAATTCTTATAAATCAAATCATGTTTTAATTGTACCAGGGGGATTCCATAATGAAAGGCACTCTGAAGTGAATCTATGTACAGTGTAAATAATCTCTCATGCCCATTTATTGTATGTTTTGATTTTCATAATATTTAAAAAGAAATATATATGACTTGTTATTATTTCTTTTCACTCTTTCTTTTGACATAATTTCAGACTGCCCCAAAAAGTTGCAAGACTACTACAAAGAATCTCTGTACAACTTTCTCCCTGATTATTTATTATTTTAAAAATGTAATGATTCCCTCCGACTGTCCTCTCTTGTTTTCCTGTCTCCAAAATTTAGGCTAATAGTAGCTCTTACAGAAAATATTCAAATGACTCCATATGATAATAAACATATCATCAGTAACAAGTACAGAAATTGCTGACTGAGTATCCGGTAAGTACCAGGCAAACCTGCTCAGTGTTTAACTGGGATTATCTTCTACTTTTGACAATCCTATATGACAGGTACTATTATTACACCCATTTAATAGAGAGGATATTGAGACATAGAGTTTTAGGATCTTGCCCAAGTTCACGCAGTTAGAAATCTTGTAGTGCCGAATGCAAGTCAAACTAAGCAAATACCTGGACCCATGGTTTTAAGGCCAATCTTCTAAATCAGGTACAGGCAAACAAGTCTTTGGGCTAAATTTGGCTAACACAACTTCTATATGATGTATGAGCTAAGAATGGCTTTTACATTTTTATATGATTGAGAAAAAATCAACAGAGGAATAAGATTTGATGACGTGAAAAAATTACATAAAATTCAAATTTTAGTATTTATAAATAAAGTTTTATTGGAACACAGCCATATTCATTTACCTATTGTTTATGGCTGCTTTTATGGCGCAAGAAAGAGCTGAGTACTTGCACCACAGAGACCTTCGGCTTACGAAGGCTAAAATATTTACTATCTGTACCTTTATAGAAAAAGATTTCTGTTTCCTGTTCCAATGTCCCCTTTCGGATTGGAAAGATACTAATAATAGTTGTCTTTCAAGACAGCATTAGCCCCTCTCCAGCCAGCTCTCATTAAATATTACAGAGGGTATCAATAGCTGCCAAAACTTTAATTTAGTTTCATTTTTAGTAAAAAATAAGCAACCAAAAAAATTTTAAAGACATGTTTTTTTTCAACACTTGCCCTCAAATTTCTTTTTAATGCACCAGTTGTTCAAGACAATGAAACAAGGGGAGCCCATAGGGTATTTGTGAAGGGCTAACAATTCAGCCACACAAAAACAATGGAAGTTTTATCTTCTAAGGTATTTAACCTTTAGAGTCACAGGTGTCAATATGTAGATAAGGGCTAGCCTAGAGCCTTGCTCCTCAAATTGTAACACACAAGGAATCACCTGGTGGACTCTTTTAAAATGCTGATTCTTATCTAGTAGGTCTGGGTGGGGGCTGAGAATCTGCATTTCTAATAAGCTCCCAGGGGATTCCTGGGCTGCTAACAACAATAAAATCTTGGGGACTACATAAGCAACCTCAATAAAGCCAATATTCATGAGAGTGACCATTGAGATATCATTGAATTTCCAGTACTGGACCATGTATGCTCTACATGCGTTATCTATCTATCTATCTATCTATCTATCTATCTATCTATCTACCTACCTACCTACCTACCTATTTATCTATCTATCTATCATTTATCTATCTATCTATCTATCTATCTATCTATCTATCTATCTATCTATCTATCTATCTTATTTTTTTCTTATTAAATCCCCAAGGAAAAAAAGGAGGAGAGGGAAAAAATAGGAGACAAAACTTAAACCTGAGCCAGCTTTGCATGATTCTAAAGCTCAGACTCTCTCAGAAAGCTTATTAATGGTGATACTTGGTCCCAAACTGATTAAACATCCATTCTAATCTTTGAACAATAACTGTCCACCAACCCCATTTCAACTAAGCCATGTCTACGGATTCTGCAATGGCCTTCTGGTTGAAAACACCTGACTCCTCCAAGCTAAAAATGTTATATAGAACATCGTGATCACCTTTTAAGAGTCCGTGATAGGGTTTTAAAGCCAAGGAAAGAAGGCTCTGGGCAGGATGTATCTGCTTCAGATAAGAAATCTCACTTGCAAGGTAGAAATAAGATAGGAAGGAAGGGAGCAGAGAGGAGAAGTGATGAACTCTTAAGGTTTCTGTGTAGCTGAAAAAGCATGGGCTTCAGAAACTTTTAAACTTAGTTCTGTTTTCTGGTCTCAGCAACCGTAAGTTGCTTTGACCTTGGGTAAGGCATTTTACATTCCTGAGTCTCAGTTTTAACGTCTGCAAAACAGGGACAAAATTATCTACTTCACTGAGTACTATTGTAAAGATGAGAACTATTACAGGAAAGGATTTGGCTAATAATTGATAAACAATAAATGACCTTTGTAATAATAATAATGGAAATAATAATTATTTGGAATCTCAAAATACGGCACTTTGGGGGACTTATTTGTCCCCTTGTTTCCTTTAAGGAAGGAGTAGCAAGTTGATAAGTAGTGTACTCTTTTCTTTGGCCACTAACATAATGCTAAACATAATAGAATTAATAGAAAACATTTTAAGATTGGAAAGAAATTCCAAACATTTAAATTTGGGAAGTTTATTGTTATGAGGCAGAATCTGGCTTCTTCTGAGGGATCAGGAGATAAGGCCATGGGGACTTGGGTCAGTATTCTTGCCTGGCAGGGCTACTTAGGGTGATGGGGAGATGCCACACCATCTTATAATGGAGACATGTCCCCTCTGATTGGCATATTTTACTCACTTATCTCACAGCCTGATCCTAAAGACATCTTAGTTTGTTATCTCTGCTCAAGGAAGTGGGGGAGGGGAGTTAGAAATTATGTTCTAGCTGAAATCGGTGGTTTAGAATTTCTGCAAAGAACCTACATGGCTTCTTCGCTCTCTCTCTCTCCTCTTCTTTGGGACAAGAGCCTCTAAGATGCTCCAAGAGTCCAAAAGGCCATCTGTAGAGCTTTCTCTAGCGACCCACTCTTGTATTTCACTTACTATGACAGAACTTTGTTTTAGGAGAGACTGTATATATTTGTGGAATGAGGGTAGAGATTCATCTTGGCTTTTCTTCTTGTCCCAGATAAAGTTTATAATCCTGACCCCACCCTTCTGGTGATAGCAGAAAATATACTTCAACTTGGAGTCTCTCAATGATTAATCAGATATATTTGTCTAAATATGCCTAACATCCACACAGACACATCCACACACACACACACACACACACACACACACACACACACCTACCTTTGGGTTGAAAGCAAATAGAAAATTTTGACCAGTGGAAATTATGTCCAAAAATGACAGAGAAGTAATATAGAGGGTTCCAATCTTTACAACACCAAAGGCATATCAAACAAACACTAGGAACATTTAAATAGATCGTGGTGTTGTTTTTTTTTTTCTTCCAGAGGAAATATCAGTGATATGGGGGTGTTCATGTTTTTAAAATGATACTGGGTTTAATACAATGAGAAGTGTACATCAATTAACCTTTGCATCAGATTTAAATGTATAACTCATTAACTAATTTAATCTCTCAAGAAAATAACAGCCGTTGGCATTATTCTTTGAATAATCCTTGTTTAGTTTCCATAATGGTAGACAGTTTAATGAAAAACTCATTAGAATGTAGCATACGGCATAATTAATTCTGGCTGATTCTTTTGGTGTAAATAGCAAATGCAGATGCTGGATTCCATTTCTACCGGCTTTATTAATTTTTCATAAACCAATATTTCGGCTGTAATGGGTTGTAACAGTTCCATAGAAGTTCAGGAACTGCATTAACTGTCATCAACATAGTTAATCTAAGTAGGTTTAGCCATTTGTGTGTTGATTCTTCACCACTATATTTTTTAAAAGACAACAGGACAGCTTTGTTTTATACTTGGAGAACGAAGATCTACATAGAATTAACATACCGGGTATTAAACAATATTTGGCCAATTCGTCTCTATTAACAACTTAATTGCTTGGGCTAATCGCAGTGAACTATACATTTTGAAAAGAATGCTGGAAGGGAGAAGCAAAAACTTTTCGCAATGAAATGGTTTATAATAGAATGGCAACACAAGTTAAAATATAAAGAAGAAAGATCACCTCGTTTTGGAAATCTCTGGGAATTTACTTTTCTAGCAAAAGATTTGGCCCAAACCAGGAAACAGGTTTTATAACGGCCTTGGGGTGGGGCGCCAGTTTAATAATTCTGGGGTCTGCGAAGACCCCAATCCCTGGGATTGGTTGCTGATGTGATCGTACTATTTTCAGCCTTCAGGGCTTAACCCACATATTTGTAATAGTTCTCATAAGACTATTATTTTTTTCAAGTGTAGATTTGAGTCCTACCGCATTACCAAGTGTTTTCCTTTATTTTTAATTTTTATTATATTATTATTTTTATCAGAGCTTTCAATGGTTGTCTGGTACCCAGAGGATAAATTTCAGAATCCAAGTTCCTTTGTATGGTATTGTCAGGTATTTAGAAACTTTTTTCTAGATCTGATATCAACAGATCAATATTCCTCAGCCTTCAGGGGAAACCTGATTTTGCTTTGGAAATTTCCATCTCAGGTGAAAATCAAGCACCTGTATTTATTTTTGTTTGTTTTAATCTTTCTCAATGGATTCTGAAGATAAAGGTTGAGAAACTCTTTGGCCTCTACCAAACTCCCCCTTACTCACCTCTGCAACGATCTTACACCACTTTCATTTCAAGCGAACTCTTACTTAGCCTTCAAAACCCAATTTACACTACCCTCTGGCTCCTAACACAGAGAGTTGTGATTTTTCAGTGCCTAGCAGGTATCATCATTTATTATACAGTGCGTTTATTTGTCTGCATCCTTTATTGCCTTGCCAGTTTCTGGAGGGACGTTCTCTACCCCAGTGCCCATCACAGGGCCTGGCACTTCACAGGCCCTCGATGCTGTAACTCTGAGCTAAAGGATGAATTAATGGAAGCCAGTGGTACGAGTTAATTTACACATGGCCTCTCTCTTTGACCCTTCCTTGATGAATCTCACACAACTGAGTGACAGCCAGCCGACCTTATGGGTTCATGTAGTCTGTGATTGCTAAGCCAGTGCAATGCTAAACAACGACAAAGCTTCCCAAGGCATAAACTAGTGCCTTTGTGTTTATTAGACCTGGACTTTTTAAGCCAGGGTCAGCAGAGGAGGGCCATGGCTCTCCATTGCTATATAGTTGGGGGAGGGGAACAAAGATGACTAATTCATGACACATGGAAATGATAGGAAATCTAAATGCCGGTGTCTTTAAATAAAGTTTTCTTGGAACACAGGCAAGCCCATTCATTATGCATTGTCTACGGCTGCCTTTGTATTACATTGGCAGAGCCGAGTTGCTGTGACGGAGACCACGTGGCATACAAAAATATTTACTAACTAGCCCTTTACTGAAGAGATTTGCTGACCCTGCTCTAACTGAAAAAGCCACACATTCTTTTTGATTTCAGCACTAAATTCGGTTTGATCTTTTCTTCTAGAATTAACCGACTCAGTGGTATATCCTGTCTTAGAGCATCATCATCATGCCGATCATTACCATCGTTATCACCACTGAGCTTTTTACCTTCATGTTTTTCTTCACTG
>NW_011888821.1:1492453-1496922 GCF_000151845.1 Pteropus vampyrus | reverse complement strand
CCCCCACGGGCTCCATCAAAGCTGAGCTGCGTTCCCTCTGTGGGACAGGGAAGGACGCAGATAAAAATTAAGGCCAGACTTGGGCAAGAATGAGATGAAATCTGAAAAGACAGATGGAGGGAGGAGAAGAGAGAAGGAAAGTGAATTGCAACCAAAGGAGGAGGAAAGGTAGACAGATGTATGAGATAAAGTCTTTGAAGTGGAACATTTCCAGGCTGGAAATCCTTTGCTTGGGGACTTAAATCGGGACCCTTCTGTTCCAGTTCACTGAAGTGCACTGCATTTAATCTGGCAGATGTGTAAATTATACAAAACATTGCAGAGCCAAAGGTCATTGTTTATCAGGAATGCTCCTCACTGCCGTCGCTCTGTGTCTAGATAAGTCTGGTCCTCTGCGTGGCTGTGGGAAATATTAGCCACGAGGGGTGCCCGAAGATCGGCTGTTCTGAGGGGCTCAGAGTGGTAGCAGGAACCTTTTAAACCCACATCCCACTCCTTTAAGAGGCTAAGGTAGTCACCTCAAATAGGCATGCTTCCTCTCCAGTATTTTGGCAGGTCATCCTGACCCCAAAGTCTAGGACTGTGACCCATCAAAGAAAAACAGCTTGTGTCAGGGACCACAGTTATTACAGGTTCTGGATAATCTTTTTTTCCAGTGCTATTTTATACAAATTGCAGGAAGGGAATTAGAAAGAAGTTCATCCAAAAGTGTGGCCAAAGGTCATTGTCTTAACTGTGATGGACTCAATGAAGTGGAGTGAGGGGAGCAACTGGAAGGGAGACCTATATCTATCTTCTTCTAAACTAATTCTTAGATGAATCATGGTCTACCGGGCCCAAGAGCCCATAGAAAACCAATACCTTTGTAGGGATAACTCAAGGTCAAACAGCTGCCCTTTCAAGACAAGCGATCACAATGCTACATCCATCCTCTTCATTTTTAAACTTTATATTGAGATCCCAGTTTACTTTGCCATCTCCTCGCCTGGTATCGACTCATGTGGCTTGTGGCCAGGCTCAGACCGATGTGGACGTAATCGAGGTGACTTCAGTGATCATACTAATTGCTCCCGTTTTTATTTTACTTTACAGCCTATAAAGTTGTTTTATACTCATTATCTTACCTGATTCTCCCTACAACCCCAGGATAACCTAGTTTCAAGGACCAATCACCTTTCAAATGTGATTTTGCAGCCAGGTATGCCCTTCTTTAAGTATCTGTCATTTAAAAATTTTTTTTGCCTCTCTTGAAACCAGAAATTTTTTTTTGTTTTCAGGAGTATCCATTCTAAAACCCCCTCTCTTCTCCCAAAAATTTGCTCATAATAATAGTGTCACCAAGATTATTTTTCGTCATCTTCTTCAAAGTTTTTGAGTTGATTTACTCTGCATCTCTCTCTGTTTGACTTTAATTATGTGTTTCTTGTCATCAGGACCTAACTATATCTTAGATTTGCATTGCATGGGAAAATCTTTTTCTTTCCCAAATGATCACAACTCGTGGAGTAATTTAACTCGAGCCCAATTTTCCTTTGCAAGCGGGGTGCTTTCCAACCATGGAAGTGAGTTATGTGTGTTCAAGTGGTTCATCTTATGAATCTTGTTAAGCTTTGCCGCCTTAAAGCCCCACTGATGGAATATTTAATCACAGAAATGAGTTGGCAGATATGATATCTAGTGTGGGTAAGCTTTGCAACGATCTTAGCTGCAACTGAGAAACAGATGAATCTGCCATTTGTCAGTACCATGTTGACATCTTTGTATAACCTCCTGTTATTTATTTTCATTTTGTTTTACTTGTTTATGAAGATTAAAGGTGCTTCTGATCAACAGTTTTGTGGGCTAGCTATCACGATTATCTCTAAAGACATCAATTTAAAAAAAAAATATTTTTTATTAGAAGGCGAAAGGACTGTCTCATAATGATGGGAAAACGGTAAGAATCCCCATTGAGTTGTCTTCATCGAGAGTCTTAGAAACACTATTTCTAATTACACGAACTAACTCGAGGCGTGCTACTGGAAACAGATATTTGTAGAGACTGTACTTCCAGTTGGGAAGTTCAATTTTCTCTAAACTCTAAAACGGAATGGCCATAGATACCAGCTGAAGTCTTGGAGACTCACCTAGACTTTTTTTTTAATTGACTTATCAATCTTTCGTCTGGAGAATAAGCCTCAAGGAGTCCGAAGATGATGGGACTTAGGAAAAATAATCGATACTGTTTAGTGTTATAGGAAAACACCCACTTGTCTTTGGGGAAGATTTATATATGTTCACGGGGATAAGCTGATTTATGTATATCTGCTTCTAGAGACTGGACTGGATAAGCATTTAAAAGAGTTCTTCCTGTTATGATCTGATCCCCCGCAATGAAAAGACTTCCATAACCACTTTCTTAACGCTTCCCCTGGAATGTGTGAGCAAGGGAGAGTGCACGTCATAATTTATCAAAGGAAATTAATACAGTTCAGCTGGTAATTAAAGATCCTCATTAAGAGGTGCGACTGCTCTCCCCACCCCCACCCTGCATTAGCAATAAAAATGCACTCAGGGTGTCAAGAGGTTATATAGGAAAATCAATAACCTGCCATTTTATAATTAAAAGACAAAATAAATGTTAGGGAAAAGTCCACTAAATTAGGAAAACTACCTTTAGGAGAGATTGAAAATATCGATTTTAATTTATAAAATATGTGAACTTTTCGTGCCCCATTCTGAGAGACAATTGGAGACTGGGTTGTTAATTCTGCATAAGCTTCAGAAAATCAATAATTATACTATGAGAATGTTATGATATGTGTCATTAACACAGAATATTATATATAGAAATGACTAATGAGTCTAGCTTTCTAGTACATATCAGGCACATGCGGGGTTGGCCTGCTAAATATTTAGAGCAAATCAATGACGAGGTCTTCATTTCAGCTTTGAGGCATGTTCAAAATTGTAAGATAAAGCCAGACTCTTTTTATACTTGGGGAAATTTAAAATGCCCCCTACATTTTTAGTCATGGGTATTTAAATGGGTAACCTTAGCAATTACACCTGGCTATGCAAATGAAGACATTGTACATCTATATATTTACATATACGCGTTCCATAGGTAGAGGTACTTGCGACTTTAGATTTAAGCTAGCTGGAGTCTCAGTGTTTATGGGTCTTCAGATATTTCAGAGGAACTGTTCTGGATTGTTGAATTTACAGCAACATTTTCCTCCATTTCTGAATATCATGAACTCTGTCTACCTTCACACATAAATATACAGGCAAGAAGAGAAAGCTTCTGATCAAGGTAGGGCCAGATACTGGCAACTTGGAACACAAATGTTCAGATTTCTCAAGGAACACTTACGTATCCATGCCTCATTTTTGTTAAGATTTTAGATTATCAGAGCAACTCATAGAAATCATCATTTGGCTGTCCAGACTCCCTGTCACTGCTGGTTAACAGATCTGAATATGGTGGTGGTTGGAATAATCCAAAATTATCATCTGTCTTTTTTTAGTTAGACTGGTTTGGCCATAGAGCAGTAGCATGATCTACTATCATAGGGCATGGTCAAAAAAAATTATGACTTTTACTATTCATCAAAAATAAAGTAGTATAACCCAGTTATAAAAAACATAGGCTCTTGATTTCAAATTCCTTGTCTCTTAGTCTCCTCATCTGGACACTGCCATGGGGATTTAAGCACCATGCTAAGAATAGGCTTAGCACGGTGCCTGATCATAGAAACTACTCAGTCCATATTAACCCTTATGTAACTCACTCCTTTTCTATAGTCCAATGGTCTAACTCCTTTTTTAAATTGTTTTTCATTTTTCAATTACCATTGACACTCTATGTTATTTTATATTAGTTCCAGGTGCGCAGCAGAGTGATTAGACATTTATGTAACTTACGAAGTGATTCCCCCCAATAAGTCTAACCCACCTGGCTCCATACACAGTTACTACAATATTATTGACTCTATTCTCTATGCCGTACTTTATATCCCCATGACTATTTTGTAACTACCAATTTGTATTTATTAATCCCTTCATCTTTTTCACCCAGGCCCCCAACCCCTCTCCCATCTGGCACCCATCAGTTTGTTCGCTGTATGTATGAATCTGTTTCTGTTTCGTTTGTTTATTTCGTTCTTTAGATTCCACATGGAAGTGAAATCATATGGCACTTGTCTGTCTCTGTCTGACTTACTCCACTCAGCACAATATGCTCTAGGTCCATCCATGTTGTTGCAAAGGTCAAGATTTCATTCTTTTTATGGCTGAGTAATATTCCACTGCATATAGGTCCCACCTCTTCTTAATCCAATCATCTATTGAGGGATACTTAGGTTGTTTCCATATCTTGGCTATTGTAAATAATCCTGCAATGAATGCATGTGTCTTTTCAAATTAGTGTTTTGGATCCAATGATCTAATTTCTGACGGTGGACCCAGGGCTAATTTGAATGGCCACT
>NW_011888821.1:1488555-1492403 GCF_000151845.1 Pteropus vampyrus | reverse complement strand
TTCCATAGGTAGAGGTACTTGCGACTTTAGATTTAAGCTAGCTGGAGTCTCAGTGTTTATGGGTCTTCAGATATTTCAGAGGAACTGTTCTGGATTGTTGAATTTACAGCAACATTTTCCTCCATTTCTGAATATCATGAACTCTGTCTACCTTCACACATAAATATACAGGCAAGAAGAGAAAGCTTCTGATCAAGGTAGGGCCAGATACTGGCAACTTGGAACACAAATGTTCAGATTTCTCAAGGAACACTTACGTATCCATGCCTCATTTTTGTTAAGATTTTAGATTATCAGAGCAACTCATAGAAATCATCATTTGGCTGTCCAGACTCCCTGTCACTGCTGGTTAACAGATCTGAATATGGTGGTGGTTGGAATAATCCAAAATTATCATCTGTCTTTTTTTAGTTAGACTGGTTTGGCCATAGAGCAGTAGCATGATCTACTATCATAGGGCATGGTCAAAAAAAATTATGACTTTTACTATTCATCAAAAATAAAGTAGTATAACCCAGTTATAAAAAACATAGGCTCTTGATTTCAAATTCCTTGTCTCTTAGTCTCCTCATCTGGACACTGCCATGGGGATTTAAGCACCATGCTAAGAATAGGCTTAGCACGGTGCCTGATCATAGAAACTACTCAGTCCATATTAACCCTTATGTAACTCACTCCTTTTCTATAGTCCAATGGTCTAACTCCTTTTTTAAATTGTTTTTCATTTTTCAATTACCATTGACACTCTATGTTATTTTATATTAGTTCCAGGTGCGCAGCAGAGTGATTAGACATTTATGTAACTTACGAAGTGATTCCCCCCAATAAGTCTAACCCACCTGGCTCCATACACAGTTACTACAATATTATTGACTCTATTCTCTATGCCGTACTTTATATCCCCATGACTATTTTGTAACTACCAATTTGTATTTATTAATCCCTTCATCTTTTTCACCCAGGCCCCCAACCCCTCTCCCATCTGGCACCCATCAGTTTGTTCGCTGTATGTATGAATCTGTTTCTGTTTCGTTTGTTTATTTCGTTCTTTAGATTCCACATGGAAGTGAAATCATATGGCACTTGTCTGTCTCTGTCTGACTTACTCCACTCAGCACAATATGCTCTAGGTCCATCCATGTTGTTGCAAAGGTCAAGATTTCATTCTTTTTATGGCTGAGTAATATTCCACTGCATATAGGTCCCACCTCTTCTTAATCCAATCATCTATTGAGGGATACTTAGGTTGTTTCCATATCTTGGCTATTGTAAATAATCCTGCAATGAATGCATGTGTCTTTTCAAATTAGTGTTTTGGATCCAATGATCTAATTTCTGACGGTGGACCCAGGGCTAATTTGAATGGCCACTCTAATGTTCTAAATGTTGTGCAGATTCATTTATTTTTATATGTATAAATCAGTCTAAATTGTTTCTTCTGTCTTAATGTTCTCCTAAACTTCCATAGATATGCATATAGGTTTGAAATCACATGTAAAAAAGATATTTGGTGTGTTTTCCTGGTTTCTGGACACGAAGATGACTGACTACTTTGCATGGGACCAGAAGATGCACATCCCTTTCTATTATAATGCACGAATTTACACCCGACCTCCTCATCAAATGATATCTTGCTTCTTGTTCTTCACCCCACTATTTTGGGGGAGACAATGTTCACTTAGATGTGCATATACACACTTGAGTACTCACACACACGTGCATGTGCACACACACATGCGAACAATCTGCCACCTCTTTATTCTAGCTACTCCATTTCACCTGGCAGCACCAGCAGATGAACGGAAGCTGCTGTCTCCTTGTACCTTTGGGGCAATTTCGTTTCTTAGTAGCTTTGGACAAGGATGTACCCCAGCAATACCTGTGCCATCTGAACAGACGGCCTTACATCTGATCCTGGAAATTAACTTCCTCTAAATGAACATGCTGAGAACGGGAAGGACCGGTCCTCTCATGAGTTAAGAAGAGAATCTCTTAGTCTAGTGGTACACTCAGAATTCAGCACTTGGTTAACCTTCCCCTTACGGCAACGAGGTGGAATATTAACTTATTTATTTTTATTAACCCAGTGCTTATATGGTGCTGACTATGCACTAAACACTTTTCACATATTAACCTATGTGATTCCTATAAATACCCGTGAGTCTGTTATTATGATCATCTCCCATTTAACAGATGAAGACACTGAGGCACAGAGAGGTTAAGTAACTTGCCTAGAGTCACACAGCTGGCAAGCAGGGGGGCCAGGATTCGAACCCGGGCTGTCTGAGTGCAGTGTCCATATTGCTCACTCCTCCACTATGTGTCCTCTCAGGAGGTGGGTTTTACCATATGGTCATGGGAAGGCCTATAGCTAAGTCTCTCCTCCCTCATAAGAGATGACACAGCTACTTTACAGCCATAGAGTCCCTGGACTTTCACCAAGGCTTGTGGTAAAATTCACCCATGAAGAACAATTGCAAGCTTTGCATACCTAAAATCCAGAACTCACAATAGGCCTTCCCAGATTTACCTTTTTTTAAAAAAAAATTTAAATCAAGTTGGTTATTGTGCTAAAATAGCTAAGATCCCTACATTCCTTTGTCATCCACCAGGGTGAATGCTTAGTATCAGGACAATGACAGACGTGCGACACCCCAGAAGAGACAAAGCAAGGAGTATGACTTACCGTCGAGAAAGCACTAAGGGAGTGAATCTAGACCAACTAGTTATTTATTTCTCCTTATTAAAAAGCAAGGGCCACATCGAAGAGAGACTTCTTTTCCAACATCCATGGGGCAAAGTTACTTAGGCTCCCAGGTGTTCAATGCGGCCTCATTAATGAGCAAGGACACAAGAGGCAGAAGGGATAGGCCAAGCCTGGCAAAAATCTCAGCCGCTGTGGCTTCCAGGTGACTCTCTTCCCAAATTTGGTGATCAAGTTTTCTACGACAGTAGATTTCCCAGTGAAGTGGTATTGGGGCAGGGGGCAGGGGGGTGGGTCAGGCATGGAAGGGGTGAAAAGGGAGCTATATCTTTGAAGGCAAAGCAGAGAGCAATGGAATTTCTAATGGGAGTTGATTAATGGAGAAAGAAAGATAACTCAGTTTTTTTCTGGTTTTCTAAATAGTCCTTCTCTTGGCAATTCCAACTGGCTGCCACATTATTGGAATAAGTGATCCAAGTCTCTGCTTTGCCAGGAAAAAGAAATGCAACCCCAAATGGAAATGTATGGCTAACAAAAAACACATACAGGCATTTAGAAATAAAATGGGTGTGAACAGCTCTACGTTTGTTCAATAAGCTCTTGAACAAAGTCTTAACGCTTTTTTAAGGCAAAATCAATGGAAAATGTCGAAAGGGGCAGTGGCTCCATGCTGACTCCACAATGGAATTTACATGAGACCCCTTCATTTTTTGAAAAGAGTTTTAAATGCTTTTGGTTTTGCCAAAAAAAAAAAAAAAACAAAACATTAGAACGTCTTAGGATAAGGATTTACTTGGTTCAGATGTTTTTATGAAACCCATTCTTTATTGGCGGGCAAAGCACAGATAGAAAAGACCAAGAAGATATCGTGCAAAGAGAAATTCTTTACCTGCATAGAATTCGGGGCTGTAGACTGCACCCACAACTGGATTCAATTTCCAGCCTTAAAACAAATATACAAAAAAATCATTATTATCACCTTTGATTCAATGGCTGATATCACTGCAAATTAACTGCAAAACTAATGGGTTGGGTTTTTTTTTTTTTTTATTTTAAAATTCAGAGGATATATAGTTTGGGCATGCATAAAAAACTGCTTGAAAACTACACATAGGAAAATAGATTTATTCCCTTCTTTGATTTT
>NW_011888821.1:1466127-1487330 GCF_000151845.1 Pteropus vampyrus | reverse complement strand
GCTGATATCACTGCAAATTAACTGCAAAACTAATGGGTTGGGTTTTTTTTTTTTTTTAATTTTAAAATTCAGAGGATATATAGTTTGGGCATGCATAAAAAAACTGCTTGAAAACTACACATAGGAAAATAGATTTATTCCCTTCTTTGATTTTTCTGCCAATACAAGTTAATAGTATGAAAACTACTGACCAGCTACAGGTAAACCTTTTGAAAATGAAATGGTAATGAATTTTCTCCCATGTCCATATTATCTGAGACCACTATAATCATTTCTATTTTTGGTCTTATTTCACAGGCTACCACTGAATAATCCATCATATCTCTCTGCGTTAAGTTCACAAAAATTTGAAAGTTCCCATGAACAGAATTCTTTGCAGTGACATATTCTGATAATTGTCATTTCTAATTATGACCTGGAGACTCTACAGAATTCCAAAGTGCCTTTTAAAGCCCAAAGAAAATGACATTTATCTAGTAGAGATTGAGTGTGGAATACATTTCAGTGCCTTCAGGAACCATCGAAAATTTTAATCAACGCATGATATCTGGGGTAACTTTAAGTAACCTGTATATAAGGTAAACAGAATCCTGTAATTTTCTAAATGTTCTGGATGGAGCATTTTCTGTAAAATGAAATCCTGGACCTTCAGAAATTTTTACTCAAGAAAAGGACATAGAAGAATATCTGCAAATTGAGAAGCCACCCACATTACAGACTCATAGGGCCTTATCTAGGGAAAAATCTCTGAAGAATGATCATGTTTTAGGGTTTAGTGATCATCTCCTTTCCTACTGGCACATCTTTATGAAAAAATCCATTATATAGAATTCCTGAAAGACAACGAAAGATAGGCATGCTTGCCTTCCGTGGAAAACCTTGTGTCTGTGGGCTGAGGGTCAAACACTAGAGGCCCTTTATTAATAAATGCTACCGAGAAAAGGCCATGGTGAAAGTTGAGATGTGATAGAAAGTATTTCTGACAAGAACTCTCTGAGCTCTTCCCAGAAGGGAGAGGTGTGACATCCTGTCGTCCGACCTAAGCGATGCGCGTGTTAGAACAGCTGAGAGGTGGTCACAATCTATTGATCCACTAAGAAAGATGGAGGCTGAATATAGTAACAGATATGCCCTTGGATGGACCTAAGAACTTTTTAGAATATTCTAGGAATGTTTTGTTCTAAGAACTTTCAGTTCCAACTTGAATAAGCTAGCTGGTTTACAGTCCCTAGATGTTCTTAGGATAGGGTTTTTCAAAGGGTTGTTTTTGGATTACTTGGGAGAGCCTTATTAATGGAAAATCCCTAGACATATTTAGACCTACAAAGTGAGACATGAAATGCTGATATTGTCCCAATGTTTTCTAAAACTTCACGCTGACAACTTACTCCCTTATATTAACCATATCTTGTCTTACAGGAATTTCCGTGGCAATAGAAAATGAATATTATCCCAAACATTTCAGAATATGTGTTCTCTGAATGTGGAAGATGACTTCGATCTGACCAACTGAAATTCCGCTGCTTCTCAAATAAGAAAACACCCAGTTTCTGAGGACATGGGAACTAATGTCTGCATTTCAGGTTATTCGAATTCTAAGAGAAAATAGGGCAGACTGGTTGAAAATAAAGCTTCAGAGCTATCTGAACATATTGAACATTCTCTTTCTAGTCCTTCATGGAAATCTAGAGTGTGTGAAAGAACTCGATATGGAGCTATAGTCAATGAATAATTAGTTTATTAATCGATGACTCCTTCTTCCCTCTGTTCCATGTCTTACACCCTACGTGTGCCCTACCTTTTACTGGAAGTGAAGACACAGTCTTTTGAACACTATTCAAGTAAGGCTCTGTTTCTTGTGTACATCCTTTTAACTCTCTTAAATTGTTCTTTTTCACGCAAGGCTGGAGCGTACCATTCACTGAATGTGGACCCATCAATTAATTTTGATGTAACTGTCAAAGATTGTAAGCAATGCCAATGATCTTTCGGAGGTGTCTAAGACAGACTTAGAAATCACGTTTCTCTCATCCACCTTTGTCTTCCTCATTTCCTTGAGTTAAGTGAACTTGTTCCTCTTTCTCACACTCTCATTTAACATCTATCATCTAATTGATATTGATCAATAGATTGATCAATTAATTCTTGACAAAGTTGACCTGATGTTATTTAGGTCCCCAGTGTCTTCTCAAGGGAAACCATTTAACGCCTGGCACACCCCCTTCTCAAAGCTACTTCGATTCAATTCCCGGCTTTGTTTCCCGTATAGCTATTAACACGACCTGGGTTACTCATTTCTCTTTCTTTGCTTGTTCCTAATTGTTTTTATAACCATTTCCTTCATTAAAATGAATGGTAAAGTGAGCAGGGCTGCCGTTCGATGTGAATTCCCAGCATCGAAAACTGCATTTGGCAAATCGTCGGTGCTCCATAAATATTTATTTCGTTTTGCTCTGAAGAAACTGAAGGAATATACAGCTTTTTTTTTTAATGGACTCATTCCCTTTTGGCTAGGATTCTATCTCCTTCCCATCTCCAATGACTTGCTTCCTGATATATATCTAATAAAGAAGGACCCTGTTAGGGGTGACTGTCTTCAAAGGAAAGGCAATCAGAATCCAGCCCTTGAAAATCACCTCTGCTCAGACTTAAAGCTCATGCGGGCTTATGGAAATGTATGCAAATCACATGTAAATGGCCTCCTAGTCCCCGTGACTCCTCTAGTACCTGGAAGAGACCCTTGGGAGAACCCTGCTGGAGACATGAGCCTGCACTGTCAGGAAGACGGACAAAATGATCCCAGTTTTAATTTCTCAGGCAGTTTGTGTACATCCCCAGGCCTTGCAAATTCACAGATTTTGATCAAGGACATTAAACCAAACAATGAGGCTTACAACAAAAGAACAGCTGATAAAGCCCACAGCTCCCGGCCTCCCAGGGCCGCCTACACAACAAGGCAGTGGAGCAGAGACCAGATGCGTGGGGGTCTCGCTCCAGATCAGACACAGGAGCTGTTTAGAGAGACCCCTCTGTGGCCAGGCCTGTAGGGGCTGCGTCTAACTCAGAGCTCCCATCCTCAAATTTAGCTTCTCGAAGGTCATCATCTGCCAGTCTTCTGTAAACACGCTGGCCGAGATCCCTGGCCTTGACTATGGCTCTATTAGGTGTTAAAAGGCAAGTCTGAATGTGCACACAAAAAAATCTGCACTCACCTTCTCTAGGCCTTTACTGGGTTAAGTATCAAAGAAACACATTTAACAGAGTACCCTGAAATACACCACATGGGGGGCGGGGTTCCGAAACTGCATACGGATGCTTTCTGCAGCCACGCAGCGAGGATGCCAGCAACCTGGTAGTCGAGATGCTGCACGAGGCAATGGCTGAAATGAAGAGTTAGTGGCCCACTGTGTTTAGTTCACCTAGTAATTAATTATTTTTTTTGGCCACATGTGTTCATTGCTGACACTTAGAGTTCATCTAAAATAGAGGATTTCTGTTTCTCTTGAAACATTAGTGGAAATGGCAACTTTAGATTAAGAATCCCCCACAGAGTGATTTTTTTGGAGGTGACCAACGAGCACCCCACTTAACTCCTCAGTTTGCCACAGTCACCACTGCTCCCTATTGTGTACCTGGCTTGGGGGCCAGCCATCAGCAATCTTTTGTTGTTAGTCTGTGATGTTTTTCTTCTAGCAGAGAAATATTTTGCTTTTCCCAGTACAAAAGTACAAGATAGTCCCTCCCACAAAACTGTGAATTTGTTAGACCTTCTCCATTTGCTCATTTATTTTATCTGCCCAGCCTCTGCTGGCATCTGACTATTTGACCCTTAAACTAGTATGTCTGTCTGGAAGTTCAACTCACTACCTATAGCAAAAAAGTAACGAGATGGCTACATTATTTTAGACTATTGTATAATTAAATTTTTAGGGCACTTTGTACCGTGGTACTGTGTTAAGTACTTTATCTCCTGTAATAGTCAAAAATACTCTGTGGAGTGGGTCCCATTATGTCTACAGTTTTCATTTGAGTAAAGTAAAGTGTGGAGAGTTTAAACAACTTGCCTGCCATTCGCTAGCCAGTGAAAGGGAGCACCGATACAAAATCCACCTCTCTCTACAGTCTATAGCCTAGGATCTTTTTGTTCAGTTTCATTCTTCCTAAGATCCCTAAGAAAAGAGCTCCATCTAACACTCACACTCCTCCAGCATCCAGGAAATCCCCAAAGAATCTGGTCCTTAACTTGTTTTGCAGAGCAAACATTTGCTCTCCAGTGGGCACAAGAAACCCCTATTCCTGTCTAAAGACTGGTGCCCACAGGGAAAAATCGGCAGGCAGCACAGAAGTAGCTCAATTCTCTCCTTGTGGGACTTTCTGATGGACAGAGTTTCCAGACCCCTATATGTCATCCAACAGTCTTTTTTTTTTTTTTTTTTTTTTTTTAATATCCAAGTTCAAACGTCTTGGGAGATGGAATCCACACGCTCCCTGATAGAATTAACCATAGCTCTCTATAGCACAGCCTCCTAGTCACGTGTCTCATTGCCTTTAGGGTCCGGTCTTATTATAACATCGCTGGAAACTTTGCAGCTGCTCAAATATTTGTTGGATACACGATTGCAGGAATGCACGACTGTGATGTTGGCATCAATAGTTATATTTCACCATTTGATGATGACCTCAAAATGTGATGACTCTAGTGACAGATAATTTGGCCAAAATGTAAGTTCAGTGGTTTGTGAGAGTCAATTAGGCAGCTAATGAATCTTACTCATCACTTAATTTTCACATTTCAATGTGACTTCATCGGTTCTGATTTTCTTCTCTTTTTGTTCCTAGTTTTACTGAGGTATAATTGACCACTAAAATTTGCACAGATTTAACTTGTTGATTTGATATACGTATACTTTGTAAAATATTTGCCACCATCGAGCTAATTAACATACCCATCATCTCACATAGTTACAACTTCCTTTTTTGGTTTCCTGGTGATAATATCTCCCTTAACATAATCACTCCTGCTAAGGATCTGAGAGGCCCCCATATATTGTTGGTTATGTCGTATTGCAATTTCTGGGACCATTTCTTTGCAGCGACGATACTCATGAACTAAAGAGAAGAAAAGCTTTGGTAACGGATTTCCTTTGAATATCACAAGTCCCCATGATCTCCTCTGTAGAAGCCAACTGTCTTTATGTAATTAGGATTTGCATTTGATTTTTTTTTAAGTCAGTTCTACTGTGACTGTCCATTGACCTTGTAGGTACTCTACTCGGTTCATGTGACAGGATAAGACTCTGAGTGGCCCCTTTCAGGGATATAGATGAGAGACCCACGTGACTTATCTGGGAAACTAAGAGTGCGCGGCTACCCAGAATGAGATGCGAGGTGTTTATGCCAACATCTGGCAGGAATTTGGGGTCCCCACTCAATAATCTTTTTGTTACTATAGCCTGGTGGTCATTTAAGTACAGCTCTGTAAGGTGATGGGGGAAAGTGATGCACACACACACTGGCATGGCCAGAAGATTTCATTACTGCACAGTAAAAGATTTCACTAATTACTTCATCTTGTCTGGCTTTGGTTTTTGCATCTTTAAAACAGGGATAACTATGTCCTCTCTATAAGGCTTCGTGTGGGCCCACTGCATTTATCCATTTATTTTTTATTTTTTCGACTGCTAAGTTTATTTTTTATTTTTATTTTTCGGGGGCCCACTGCATTTAATATGCTTAACATATGCCAAACGGGCAGTGTTCCAGAAATGTTGGCTGTTAATGAATTGTGTGCAAAAATCCCACAGGTCCATTTTTCAGCCTCCGGGTATGACACTGATCAATAACTCTTTCTTTAAAATAAATATGCATACATATGGCTTAAGGAATAATATTTGGCTTCCCTACTTCATTTTCTCACATAAACAGTTCACATGAGCATCTATGCATATGCATGAAAACTTGCACGCACATAGGCACACACATGCTTGTTACTTCATAGTTGTTTAAAATGTCCAATAGTCAGATTGATGTCCTCATGTATCAACTCTGGCAGGTGGCAGAGCCATCATTTTTGCCCAAGTAGAAAGGCTCCATGACATGGAAATCAGAGGTGGCTTCATTTCAGCCCTGGGCATTCAAAGTCTGTTGTAGAAATTTTCTGTTCCCTTTAAGATATGCCTTGGGCTGTTGGAGCTGAGAAAATGGGTCAGCAGAACAAATAATTTTTCTGCAACTCAGAGCCCGATCATACTGAGGGTTATATCTCTGTTTAATGGTGCCCCTTTTAAAAAATAAGAACAAACTGACTTAGCCAAATTGGTAGCTAGTGGCACAAGATAGAAAAAAAATGAGAACAAAACTACAAAATGCTAATATTAAAAAACAAAATTTAAATATCAATCAAGTTGGGAGGTTGAAATAAATCCATATATCCATTTTATGGTATATTACGTAACCACTAAAAAGAATGAATGTGGTCTGTACATATTAACATTGAAAGAGCTCCATATTGATTATTTTGTAAGAGCCACTTAAAAATGATATGTACACTATAATACCATTTATATAAAAAGAATGTACACGATACCATGAATGCCGTAAATATATACTTACTCCATAAATATGCATGAAAATGCAAAATAAAGGTGTAGACAATAATCTTCAACAGTGGCATTCTCTGAGGGACAGAGATCAAGCTGGCAGTGGCACTATTAAAATATATTTTAGACTTTTCTTGAATGTTTCTTTCTTTTTAAAAAATGAATCTGTACGTCCATATTTCATATAAAATAAAAATGTTAAAAATGGTAAATCCCATGCATTTCCCCTTATGACAGTAAAAAAATTATATTATTCTTAAAAATCTACGAAACAAAGGAAAAATATCTTCCAGTAACATGTTTCATCTCAATGATGAGCATTTTGGTGTAATTCCCATCTTAATTTCATTCACATCATGCTATACGTATAATTTTTTATTTGGAAAATTTTCATTCATTATGGAACCCTTACAGTCTTCATCCTGCTCATTTTAATGGGTATAATATTCCACTAAGCATATATATCCTATTACGTTACTTTCCTGTGAATTTTCGGTACAATTAAGTATGTAATTAGCATATCACCAGCTTTTCTCCCTATGTAGTTTAAGAGAGATTTACCCTAAGGAGGATTAAAGAATCAAAATGTTTGAACATTTTAAATGACTCTTCATATACACATGTGAATTCTTAGTGTGCAGAGTGTTGAGACACCTTCTTGGTTACTAAAGGCAGAAATGCGTTGTCCTGAGGAGTATGCGACAAACAGCAACAGCCTTACCTGGCCCAAATGGCACAGGGAATGTTTAAAAGGAGTAAATAATACACTCATACATTCTGCTCTCACTATGGACTTCATCATGAGGCATCTTCTAAGGCACTTCAAAAGCCTAATAACTCCAGAGAAGGCCCTAAGCCAGAACTGAATTCTGCAGTCACACATTCCAAAATGATTAGTGACCGATGAGGAGGTGGTGCTTAAAAAAACAAACAAACAAAACCTCCATCCTCCCTCAAGCAACTATCATAACAACAAATTAAATTACCCAACTAATTCCCAAATAATTACTGTGTCTCCCCCGACCCCCGAGTGGGAGTTACTCGGGGGAGACTGGGAGAAGGGCTTGCCCAGCTAACCTGAAAACTAAATTCGTCTCTGTAGAGGAAATTATCTCATTGATTCAGGTGGTTCACTGTAGCAGGTCAGCAGTGAGGACACAGTCGCCATGCTAAGGCAAATATGGCTTGTTGAAACAGATTCCCTAGTTAAATTACTTAATAGATTCAGAGGTAGAGGCGATTCCTTGTGAAAGGCCAATCTGTACTTACCATTTGTATAAGGGTTGACAGTCTTTTTATTTGTCATTACACGTGCTGTGGCATTATTTACCTATGTACATAGAAAACTCAAATGAGCATTTATTCCAGGGCCAGCCCACAGTTCTATTAGTTGCATGCATTATGACTGTGATTACTTATTAAAAAAAAAAAAAAAAACTAAAATGCATTTTAATTTATAAAAGGCAGTAGGTGCATAACAAAATCATACATTTTTATAATTACATTTACTTCATAACCATTTTAACTTATAAATCATTTCAATAAAGCAATGTCATATCATTTAAAAGTTTAATAAGGAGACAGTAAAAGCAAATTAAAAGGAACTGCATAATTGAAGATTTAAAAGCATGCGTGTACTCCATGGTAACACAGAAACAATATTTTTTTAAACATAAAATAAAATTCATATGAAGGAACATGCAGTGGAGTAGAATCGGGGAGAGACAAGGTACGAGGGAACATAAATGTCAAAAAAAGGGACAAACAAGTTTTAGCCGTGTGCAACACTTTGGGAGGGAAGAACCATGGGGGAAGCCACATCTAGCATTCAACACTTGGAACAAGAGCCTTTTACATCGCAAGAATTAACAAAACCATTCAAGCTTTAAAGTCACAGCTAACAAAAGGAGAAAAGAGAGGGTGCATTGTTTAACACAATATGGAGTTAACGATCTGAGTAAGATGTGCACCGGTCATATCTCAATCAAGTCAGTGCCTCCCAGGCTAGCTTAGAACGTACACTCAATTACAGGCGTACCAATATCCAAAAGAATAGAGCATCAAGAAAACTTAATACGACAAGTCAAAAAAATTCACGTGGTATATATATATGTATATAGATATATCAGCACTAAATACGTGTAACGGCAGATGGACTTCACCACTTACCATTCACCACCATCGCCAGCATGGGTTTGTATACAGTTACCATGGTTACTGAGAGTTTGGTGAGGGGCCTAAGCGTTACCGTCGAGGGGGGAAAATGAAAGGCAAAATATGCAACATCTTACTCCAAAGACTAAAGCATTTGTAACTGGTTTTTTTTTTTTTTTTAAGTTTTTTAACAAATATGACCCTGTGGCCATGTTGAGGGAGATCCAGTGGTAAAAAACAGGAGATTCTGAGTATCGGAATTTTAGCGTTAATTTTATTGATGGAGCAGGGCTAGATGGTAAACAGGAAATCCCGTTTGCTTATTCATTATATTATCAAAAGAATACAAAATTTCAAACTGGTTTCTTAAAAAAAAAATGAAAGGTTTAAGGACAAAGACCTCTCATTTTTTTTTTTTTAAATGTTGTTCTTTCAAATGCTATTTCTTTCACAATTTGGCTTAATTTGCACACCACTGTGGATCCCTCGTCAACCCTGTAGCGGAAAGAAAAAGAAAAGAGAAAAAAAAAAAACAAAACTGCTCTGTATTTTGTTTTGTTTTGCGACACTGTCTCCACTGTTTGGAACCTAACGCACCCATTTACGCTAAAACATGGAAAATAAATAAATAAATAAAGAGATAGATAAATAAATAAAAATTTTTCAGATAAACCTTTCTTTTGTCTCACATTTGCCATCCACCTTTCAGCAGTTATCAGAGTAACATAATAAAGTAAAATTAAAAAAAAAAAAGTAAGGCCAGTTTTCCTTTTTATATATAAATATATATATAGAGATAAACAATGAAAAGGGAACAGGGTCACATACAAGACACGATGATGCATCTGAAACAACGAATGAGCGTGAAGCAGACATTTATAAAAAAGATGTAAAGGAAAATATTTTGAACATGCACCTCGATTTTACGGCCCTCTACCACGGTGCCGTGTAATTTCTCCCTCGCCCTGTCCGCATCGGCACTATTTTCGAAAGTTACGAAACCAAATCCCTGCATGCAGGAGGGAGAAGGGAAAACAACATGCAGATTATTATTTCAGTCAACGACCACTGTGTAACGTTCTCTCGCTTTAATTTCTATGTCTTGTCCTGGCTTCCGTTCTGCAACATGCAAATTAGAGAAATTATAAGAGTACTAAGATGTGCAATCAGTAAGCAACCAATGTGAACAAGATAGTTTTTTTTCTGTCACCAGTTAGCTGTAACCCCTGAAGAATTCAAAGAATGATACCCGAAATACCTTTCTAAATGTCACTACAGAAGAAAATAAATCTAACGGAAAGAAAATGAGATCAAAATAAATTTACGGTGTCTTCACAGAATAAAATGAAATAACGAGGAAAAAAAAAGGGAACCACTTTCTTGACATGCAAATTAAGAATAAAATAAAATAAAACATGTGCACGAAATTCAACAATGAATGCCAAAATTTTCTAACATTGCCTACAGAGTCATGCTGTGTTGTTTTAAGAACATCTCTTCTTCATGCAGTTTTAGGGTTATTCAGATTTGTCAATTCTATAGCCTTTACTTCTCAAAAATAAAAATTAGAAGCCTAAAAAAAAGGAAAGACCTTTTTCTGTAACAAAGCTTAAACACTTTGATCTAATAAACAAAATAATCACATGAAATGAATAGAAATAAACATCAATTGATAGATAAATGCAAACGGTTCAAGTAACGTTTTTGTATTAACACTTCTCTCTCCCCTACGAAAAACATAACATACGTGCTTCTGAATCTGTCAACTTTCCAGACTACTGGACTAACCAAAAAGGGAAATGAGTAAACATATTATAAAGTTCTGAGACATTATGCGGATATTGATTTGTCATATTATTGGGTAGGAAAAAAAGAAGCTTCGTGAATAGAATGTTATTTAGGATAACACTCTGGGCACTTCCGCTGTCACTGACATAACACGTAGACCCTTTACGTCACCACTGGCATATTTTGTGTTAATATTTCAGCTCAAAAAACAATCCCACTAAACGTCACATTGTCAAAATCCATCTTTTTTTTCTTCACTGACACTGTTCCTAAGAAGAGTACAGAAAATATGACACATTATTTTTAAAACCCCTAAAAATATGCGTACATCTTGTTCAGACATATACACCAACCTTTTGAAACCATTCCAGCGTCAATTTGCCCAGCTCGTTCTGGCTTTCACGGTGTAAACTAGGTGAAATCATTCTGTGTGGGTCTGTCTGAACTGTCCACAAAAGTAAGTGCTGGCTTTACGTTTAGTTGGGGCAGTAGGATATTTTGTTTTACTGATAGAATAGACAGTAATTACAAGGGAGGGGTAGTTATAACCGACTAGTGTTAATAGCCAATTGGTTGCTCCCTAGGCCACTGAAGTGCTTGCCAAAGCTCAGGGTATTTGAGAGGTATGCCCGATGGTCTGCCTAAGAGAGAAGTACCTTTCAATGTTAATATGGGCTCATCTATAGCAGCCACCTGCTGTGAATGAATTCAGGCTAGAGTAGATGACTACTTGACAGTATTCCATAGAGAAAAAAAAAATGAATTTCTTTACTTTGTGGGGTTGGACTAAATTACTTTTCATAATAATCCCCATAGTGAGGATCTGTGACTATCTGGATAGGTCTGGATTATTTGATTAATATAAGATTATATGCTTCATAACAGGAGGGCCCTATTTAGGTAGCACGCCCATGTTAGGAAGTCAAATATACTTACTTGCTAACTTAATAGTTTTGAAATGATAGCTTTTCAATGAGCAAAAGATGCAATTTGGGAGGGCGGCTCTATTTGATAGCTCTGACTCTTGGCCAGTGGGTCTCAAACTTAGTTGCCCATCAGAAGGAACTGGGAGCATGTGAAACACTTAGATTCTGAGCCCTGCCTGCCACGTATCTACCAGATCAGAATCCCCTGAGTGGAGCTCAGAAATCTATTTGTTGAAAAAGCTACCGTGTGGCTTGCTCAGTCATTGGATTCCCACAGCTTCTCATCTCACTAAGCACCACCAAAAGAAGGCTTTGGTTTTCTGTATGAAGTAGAAATTATATTCCCGATTTCGGCAGAGCAACCTATCGAGTAGGGTGAATTTTTGAAGTGAATATCTACTTGACGTGGTTACTTGGATCTCAGATGTAGGAGTGCAGACAAAATCATACAGCGATGTTCTCTTCCTCATCCCTAAGCCAAATTTCCTATCATCAATACATTCGATTATGCCATACATTCAATAAATAATAAGGGAAGCTAGGACGCTGGCTGTATCGGGGCAATTCTGTCATTGAGAAAAGAGAGAAAGTCCATAGGCCAAGTTTTATAAGTGACGACATCATTGGTATCTACGGGCACTAGCATTCCTTGTCATCAAAGTACTGAGAAGAATGTAGCCATGTGAAACTAAACATTCAACCCACCTGTCTAACATCATCCCAAAGAACTAAGCCACCACGTATCTACTCTGAACCCAAGGCAAACCATCCTGGCATTATGTATGTCAGGAAGAGATGAAGGCAGAGATGGAAATATATTCTGAATCCCATAAAAGTTCATACATTACAAAGGAAGCACTCCATGCCATTTTCAAGTTCTCATTTTGATTTGAGGTAAAGATAATATGTCGATTCCTTTTATTATTATTCTTACTCTCATAATTTTCTGCTAACTTTCTTTTTTCTGAGCTGCTCAAGACTTCTCAGTCCAAGCTTCTGAGGTGTAGAGACTGGGCAAAGATGAGCTCCCAAAGGGCTTGCCTCATGGGCTTTCCTACCTGTTCCTGGACCATCGTACCAGACAAGAAGTGACATGGCCTCCTGGGTCAGAAGACTGCCAGAATTCTCATCTGGGAAAGGACACCATAACCAGAGAGACTGTCACCTGGCCATTTTCTGGTACCCTCTTCAGCAAGCACGAGTGCCAGGCAACTGTCAAGAGCTGGTGTTGAGGTGGTTTCTTTCGATCACCTCAGAGCTAGAATTCTATCTCAAGGAAACAGCAACTTCAAGTTCTCAAAAATATTCTGAATATTTTCATCTCACTCTTAAAAAGGGGAACAAAAGCAGCACATTCCGGACTGAGGAGCATAGGGACTGAGAGCGGTGAAGATGTGGAATGCCTCACAGGTCAAGAAGGGCTATGTGAAGAAGGCATGATGCTGCTGGACAAGAGGATTTGAGTCCCGTGCCACCCCTGATGGGAAGGCACGATCACCGGGCCAGATAATGGCTACCTTAAGATAGACTGCTGGACCAGTGTGACTTGATTATTTTAACATCTTTTAGTGAATCGTGAATTCTGACCTCCCTGTATCCCAGTTATGTTTCTACTTTGACCTTGTAATATACGTTTAGGTGACATTTTCCTTTTCTGTATGAATGCAAATACAACATCTTATATCTCAGATAAAGGCTCTGAAGCCCTCAAGATGGAAGAGTGCGATGATTTTTCATCGTATATAAGTCCAATTCCTCTAGTTTCTGGTGCAGAGAACTTCCTGTCTCTACAAGGGGAGCTGCTGACGAGAGTCCGAAGGTTCATTTTCCTGGCACTAAGAGCTTCACACCTTGCTTCTTCTCAGTGACCTTGGCACACGCAGCTCCTTTGCCTTGAAGGGACGTCTTGCCCCGTTCCCTTCCCTGGGAAATTCTCACTCTCTTTTCTATCTCAGCTTATATGCCCCTTCCTCCAAGAAGCCCTCCCACCTTCTAACGACATTGGTCTGTCTGCCTGGAATCTCGACAGCCTCTCTTTGACTACAGAACACAGCATACTGTATCACAGTTGTTTGTCTGCGTGGTCTGTCTTTCCTGGTGCTTGGGAAAATCTGTGAGGATGATGGGAAGCATTTCTGTGTCGCTCACGGCTGATTCACTTATCTCGTACCTGGAATGTAACTCATACTTAAAGATATCTACTGAATCAAAGATCAGACCGTATTCTTCCTAGGTATATTAAAAGCAGCTGTATAGGGCTATATCTCCTAAATAAAACATTTCAGAGCTAAACACAAATGTTTTTAAATCTCCCAGAAAGGAAAAATTAATTATAGGCTCTCTTGTTCTCATTATCAAATTCTGGCGTACCTTTTTAAAATGTGGTTTCCTGGTATACTTGCTATCCATGTATGAAGGCATTATTTATGTGATACAGTTCTAGCATGATGTAGATACTGCTTGTGCATGTATAAGTGCATATGTGCACACGCTTACACACACCGAACACCCACAGAACACACAGCCATACTCACTTAGCATTAAGTGACTGGCCTCGGAGAATGGCCAGGAGGTGAGCTCCTAGCTCTTAAGGGCTCACCCACTTCCTGGCTGAGTCTCCATCACTAAATGATAAAAATGAGGTCATAACAGTGGTTCAAGTTTTTCAGCTATTAAAATGGAAATGTTCCTTTAAACAGGCCTTTTCCCGTAAAGGATAATGTCAAATATGAAAAATATCGCCGTGTGAGCCACTGCCCCATTCAGCAGCTCCCAAACGGATGGTCTCAGTGACACTCCAGTCATACCTGCTTAAACAAGCCAGCCCCAACACCTGCATGACTGGTTCTTTGAGAGGGCGCACCCCTTGGTGAGAGGCTATTTTTGATGTTTCCAAATCAAAGGGGGAAAAAAAAAGAAAAAAAACCTTCACAAAGTCAGTCTCTGGATGAGGCAAAGTTAAGTGGTCTTATTCCCAAAGCCCCAGAGACAGGCTAATCACGGGAATGACGGAAGAAGTCTTAAAAATAGCACCGCCATTGTACTTTGAAAATAGCAAGCGATATTCTTCTAATGTCCCAAAACAGCTCTCGGAAGGAATTAAAGAGCTTTCTTCAGCTGGCAAAAGTTACAAAACAAAATATAAATTAAATAGAAAATTAAAAAAAAAAAGGCTCTAAAAGCAGCAGCGTTACAGACTTAGATTGGAGGGACGCTGGCCAGCGTTCCATCGCCCTCTGTAACTCTGCCAAGAATACCTCAGGCCTGAGTGAAAAGGATTAGATGGCGTACGACGTTTTCCCTTAGTGCACTTTGCTTTACCCGTATGGAAGGAGTCCCTTAATGATTTTCATACAATAAGCGGAAAGAGAGTTCACTTCTTTTTCCCCAGCCTAGAGGCCAAACTGCTGACATAGGACAAGAATGACTGTCTAATATCTGAAATTATAAAATGATGAGGTCCCTGAGATTGCAGGACCAGATACTATCAGGGATTGGGTATTTGTTTAAAAACTCATTTGGCGTTAGCACGACATCGTTTGGGCTGTGGAGGGGTGAATACAAGAATTTCCTTGCCTCGGCGCAATTGGCATTATCCTATTGTTAATACTAAACCTACTTAGGAGGAGAGGTACAGACTGACCGAGAAATGATAAATTCAAATGTTTGCTTCGTGGGGAGGATGCGGTTGCTATATTCAAGGGGCTAGCACTTGCCGCCTTAGATAAAACTGGTTCTTCCTGGTAACCCCCGACTTGTCCCAAATTGCCCATGTAAGGAAAGTTACGGGGCTAAAATAAGTATCTCGGTGTATCGGGTGGTATGCAGTGTCTCATAATATCCACTTGCACAGTCTGGGTACGCAAGGTGAAGGGAGCTTAAATGTCCTGACCACCGGGGGAGTGGTGTTCTGGGGAGAAGGCAGAGCTACGGAGTGTCCCCTTTCTAGTTGCTTCTAGGAGCCTGGTCACAGCACCGGACCCTGGAGTCACTCAGTGGCTGCTGCTATGTCGAGGGCACGGTTTTCGAGTGGGTTTCTCAAGCGTTCCGTGGGTGCAGGTGGAAGGAGGACGCGTTAGCAACCAGGAGGCGAAGGGGCATTTTCCTTTCGGATGAAGCACTGGCACTTGCCGAAAACGAGAGGGCACTGTGTCTGTAACTTTAACGATGGCCCTGGAAGGTTTGTGGAAACATAGATGGCTGGGCTCCAATTTCAGGGTTTTTGATTCGGTAGATGTGGACTGGACCGTGAGAATTTGCATGTCTAATAAGTTCCTGGGTGACACTGGACACTGTATTTAGAGGACTGCTGATACTGAGAATGTTTGGGGAGAGTTTGTTCTGCTTCTCTTTCTTCCGACATATGTCCATTTTGAAAGTGCTGGAGCCTCTCTATATAACCACCGGTTTGTACTAATATCGTTTGCTCTAAGGAAATCTATGCAAAAATTGCTTTCCCAGGGAAAAGCAAACCTCAAAGCAGTGGCAAATTGCAAAAGGTGAACTGATAAACATACGTATGATATAAAACTATATTCGAAAGGTTGGTGTATATGAGATTTTTCTCCCCTACAACCCAGGAAAAGAACTGCACTTTATTAATACAGAATAATCACATATTTACCTGCTCATGAGACTATCAACTCACTTTTTAATATAAAGAACATAATTATCACTGAAAAACAAAAATGTAGCAACAACATTATTTTTTTAGGCATGGGTAATTTTCCTCTGGAAACTTGATATATAGAGAGAGAGATAGATATAAAACAGCAAGTTAAATTACCCCCTTATATCTTGTAAACTGAACCCAGCGTATGCCCCACCACTTTGCAAACTAGAAGTGGTCGCTAAAGGAAACCCACTGAAGTCTACTGTCACAGTGTGCTAATTAAAACAGTGCAGTTGTTTCCCATTGTTCGTAACAAGCATTCTAAAATGAGCTAAACCATTCTAAAGTGAATTAAGTTGCTTACCTTTGAGCCTCGCTCATTAAAAATAATTTCAACATCTAAGATTTTACCAAATTGCTGCAAAGAAACAGAAATATTTTATAAGCAAGAAGAGAAATGGAATACATCATATTATGCACATCGGTAACTATACCCCGAGTCAGAATCTTTTTTTTTTTCTCTTTTCATACACGAGGACATACATTTCATGCTGTTCTAGCCTTAAACAATGCTCTTAAACCAAGAGAAAATACGACCATACATATTATTCCCATATTATGGCCTGCCCCATGGAGTGAGACATCGTAGCAGGGACCCAGGACAAAACAGGGAATCGAGGGGTTAATTCCACTTTCCTTTCTTTATGTGTTCATGATTGCTTTCCCAGGCCCTGAGCAGCAGAGATTAAAAATGGCTAGTGTGTATGCTGACTCTCCTTGGCTACTCCATTAATCTCTGGAGAAACACCTTTGATGAAGTGGGATTTGGGGAGTAAAATGTCCATATGGAATATGATGTTGAGGATTTTGGTCCCCGGACCCCATAAAAGCTACGAACAGCCAGGCCACGTAAGACAAGTAAAGTACAAAATGACAAAAGCAAGATTCACTAAATGAACACCCATCACGTAGACATTGGCATAGCTGTGATGAGTCCTCGGGCTGAAGTGTACTTCTCTCAGTAGGATTCTTGTTGAAAAAAAAAAATGGATTTTAGACAATTAGCATGAATAGGCTCTATGAAAAAGTGAAGGCGACTCCATGTTTTAATGTTTGGAAACACGGTTTCAGATGACAAATAAATTGGGCAGCCAGAGAAGATACAGATGCCTCATTAAATTTAAATTCCAAAATTTTTCAGGATAATTATACCCTGTGTAATACTGGGGCATACTTATACTTAATAAAATATTTGTTATCTAAAGTTCAAATTCAACTACTGTATCTGATATATATATATATATATTTTATTTGCTAAAACTGGTGGTTCTCATGAGAAAGGATATCAAGCAATTCTTGATTCATCTTTAATCTAAAATCCTTTTCCCTGACCTTGGAATCCTGTCAGTTTTCTTGATCACATGACGTGGAGTGGGCATGTTTGAGCGGGATCTCTTCTACCTAAGTGCGGGTGGGAGAAGGTGACATAAAAGTATGCGACACGGCCCAGGACAAATCAGATACAAAGTCTACTTTGATGCACAGTGAGAGCCAATGCTCCTGTTAGTGAGGAAAAATTAAACGGACAACAGAAAGTAATGTTTTCACCCTCTTTTTCCTTTATTTTGAGCTTTCCTATTGTTTCATTCATTTGCTTCTGCAGCCTGGATTTTTATTGCATCCTTTATTACCTAAGGAGAGTCTATGTTCTGTCTCTTTCCCCTGACTGGAAAGCATTAGGCAGCCTCTATGGAGCAGAGGACAGAGTGGTCAGGAGGGAGAGATATAATAGGAAAGGAACAATTTGAACACAGATTATTGAAGCCCACTTGCCTGACCAATGAGTTTCAGTCCTAGATTGCTGGGAGGCCCTGATAGCAAGTATCAAGAGGGTTCTACTAAGATTTAAGCAAAAAAAATAATTTGGAACATAGAGAGGCTATCCTCTGGAACATTCAAATAAATCTACCTTCCTTAGAAAGACAGAAAAACATATGCATCCTCTAGTTGAATATAAATAGCTCCAAACCTTGAAATGGCAGTAGCTCTGACTACGAGAAAAAGAAACCCAAGGCTTATGTCATCCTGTGCCTCTGAAACGTGGTCGTTGCTCAAAATATGTACCCACCAAGGGGACTACAGACTTGAATCATTTTTTTGTGGTTGTTGTTCAGCCAAAGTACTTCTCTACTTTCCAGAGAGGCAGAAGGCCAGAAAGAAATCAAGAAGAAGGAGGTTCAACTAGGAGAGGACATGGAAGGGCTACATTGCTAGCACATACAGGCGTGTCTCGAAGGTATCGTGGATTCAGGTCCAGATCAGTGTAATAAAGTGAATATCACATAATGCAAGTCATACAATTTTGGGGGTTTCCCAGTGCATACAGAAGTTATACTGTAGTCTGTTGAATGTGCAATAGCTTTAACTAAAAAAGACTTGCTAAAAAATGCTGTCATCTGAGCCTCTAGAGAGTTGTAATCTTTTTGATGGTGGAGGGTCTTACCTTCAGTTTATAAAATAATGCCATGTCTGCAAAGCACAATAAAGCGAAGTCTGATAAAACAAAGGTCTGCCTGCACAATGGGAATAGCGAGAAACATGCAGCTAACTCATCCTACAATTTGTGGACACTCAAAGAATCTTCTGGTCAAGAGAATATTTTTCTACAGAGCGTTTTCAGTGCCCTAGATTTAGGCAGAGAAAATCATTAAAAATAGAAGAAAACTTTGAGATTTGGGAAATGAAGCCTTTACCATTGAAAGGTGAACTAAATTTCATAGTAAAAAAAAAAAAAAAATCCTCCAGCTTCGTCAACTCCTCAGAAGCAGTAATTTTGATATAACCTTAGAAAAGCCAGTCCACACAGATGCTGTCACATTTATTTCAGGCATAAGAGCCCGGAAGCACACATATTTGTGGATTGGGATGCTTGCAAAGGACTCCTTCTCAAACCATGAAGAAAATGTCATCTATGGAACATTCTCTAAGCAGTCGTCACAAAAACACTTCCTTAAAAATAAGATCTGAGACAGATCTTGAGACAGAACCAATCAAAAAGTAATCTTGAGACAGAACCAATCAAAAAGTAATCTTAGCACGTGTCCTTCCCCAAATGAAACGATGACACCATATGCCCCCAAATGGTTTCGAATGTTTGCCTCTTTGGCAGCAGCCAACGGGGCTGATGATACTCAAAGCCGGGGAAAAGAGCTATAAGGAGAATGCTGATGTAAGCCCCGTTTCTAAGACAGTTGTATACTATATTTATAGTATCAACAGTTTAATTGGGGAGTTTGGTACTAATGATGTAAACACAGCTGGCACGTTTTCAATTTAAATAGACACGACTCATTCGCAGACATAACTAGCGTTTGTTTGCTCAACATCAATGTGCAGCAGCGTTCCACAACGTCTCGGAATCCACGCGAGGTGTCGTGGTGCCTGTATCACGAACACAATCTGGAAGCTGACAGGCACACACGTGGGCAAATATGTAGCGGGCATTTTTAGACATTCTCAGATCGAGTAAAGTTTCACTGTGAGACTGAAAAATGTTCAACGGATACAGCACGAAACACCAAAGTAAAGATTAGTTCAAAGAGTGTACAGAGAGGCTAAGAAAAGACATCATTTGGGTTTTCTTGGGGTCGACTTCGTGTTTAGGATGCAGATCTAGGAAGCATGATGCCATGTCCAAAAAATGGCTCGATTACTTATAATGTCACAGTAGATGGAAACCTGGCATTAACGTCGAAGGTGCAGATATCTCCATTTTACTACTAAAAGGTGATCATGGAAGCTTCTTTTGCATGTTCTAAGAGTCATGTGATCTGTTTTTTGGTGGCTATAAAGGAAAACTTCAGTAGATCACATGCATGCTCAGAGCATCTGTGTTTTGATAACAAGGGTACTGTGCAAATTTGAAACCTGTACTGTACTCGCTGAGCAGCTATTTCTGAAAACAACTATGTGACAGAATATGTTTTATCCGTGGTCTGGATATATTAGAACCATCTCTCTCACCCCAAATCCAGACATGCTTAAAATTTGAATATTAGGTGAAATTACGCTTTGTATTTAGGAGCAAGACATTGTAATTAATTTGGTGGAAATCTACACATTCTTTTAATGGGATCATCAAGAACTCCACGTAAAGTAAGTACAGGCTTGTGAATGATTCCCGGAATGAAGACAGAGCTCAAGAAGAAAGTAGCTAGGCCAGGACCAACGTTCCATCCACTGAAACATCCAGAACCAGTGCCCCTGGATCTCATATGTCAGAGCCATTCACTCGCACCTCAACTGGTGTGTGGAGAAGATTCTGCTTTGGATATTGTGGCCACATAACTTCTCAACCAAGGAAAAGTTCCATCTTAAAAGAAAAAACAAAAAAAGAAACCTATAACGAGCTAGAAGATGTAATGACAAGCACTGAAACGAATGCCTCCAAAAGGGGAGGAGAGTAAGGAACGTGAAGTGCCCAAAGCGTGTGGTGGAAGAGAGACAACCAGAATCGCAATGACGAGGCACCGAAGCCACAGATTCGACATCAAATGTGACGCACCTGCTGTAATCATGAGGCCTGCAGAGGCTGCAAAACTTCGTGATTGAATTATTCATGGCTACGGAAGTTATGCCAGGGTTTTAGGCAGTTTGAGAAAGGAGGATGCTTTTGTTGCCTTGTGGTGTTTTCCGTTTGAAATCTCCATGGCCGTATTTAACAGAAGAGACAAAGGAGAAAAACACGCAGATCTTCGAGAGGTTTTTATTTTGTTCTCTGTAATTGCCCTTATTGTAGCTTCTGCCAGAGTGAAGGGACAAAGGGAAAATACATGACCGAGAGGAGAGAAGATATCTCATGTACGAATGACTTAGAAAATACCTGATTGGCGTTAACATGTAATTTCTCCAAGTAACTATGACCCAAAAGAGGAAACCCTGCTAATTCTCTCACCTGAAGTGTGGGAAGCTAATGAGAATGTTGACAGATAGCTACCTTTCAATGTGATTTATGCCGCTAAATGTGGCACATAACCAGAATGGGTTTGCCACCACCGACGTTTGGCCAGGAAGAATCTATATATTATTATATACTACATACATACATGCATATATATACATATA
>NW_011888821.1:1445195-1464632 GCF_000151845.1 Pteropus vampyrus | reverse complement strand
GAAAAAGGATTTGGGTCATGAAGTCTCATGAGGAATCAACCCTATCATTTATTTCCACTGGGTTGGTGATGGCTTCCAGCTCACTCTGTATTTTGCAGTGGTGCCTGGGAGAGGCAGTCATTTGTGGCATGCAACATCACAATAAGAACCTCTGAATCCTCGTCATTCATTCCAGGAGAATGTACACTGCAGGATGCCAGTCAGACTTAGAAATCTCTAGATTTTTTTGTTCTGTTCTTTTTAAATGAATTTTTATGCAGAATTGAATAAATGCACAGTGCCTGGGAAAGAGCAAGGTATGAAGGCATATGTCATGATAATTTGGCAATTGCAATAGCAAGACGAACCAAGATGACACATAATGTTTATTTGAGCCGTGACATGGGGTCCTGGGTCCCTCAGTTTGGCATCATCAATGGGCTTGTTTCAACAGTGTGTTATCTGGGAGTTCATTTTCCATTTGCCTGTCAGGTTACTAATTAGGAGGAGACCATTGGCAAAATGAAAACACGGTGGACATAAGCAAAGAAATTTATATGAAATTCACAAACCGATCCCAGCTGCAATATACCCACAGGCTAGAGTTTTAAAATACCCCCTTTTCCCCCCGTATGTAAACGTCTCACCTTTGTATCGTAAATATCGAGAACTTACATGGAGGAAAGGGCTCCGGGGTACCCCAGAGTGCGCACTGCAGAGGAGGAAGGGGGTACTTACGCCAAACATTTGTCGGAGGTCCGGGTCTCGAAAGCGGAAGGGGATGTTGGAGACGTGCAGCCGCTTGGGCTGGGACTTGTTTTCTGTGTTTTCCGAAGGTTGTGTCTGGGGCTGGCCATCCGTTGGCGCTGCGTCATCTGTCTGCTAAAAGAAGAGCAAAGCGAAGAGGCTCTGAGTGCACCCCAGTGCTCTTTTCCAATGTGCTTTTGCACACCTGACGTGCTGGGAAAACGCCAGAACGAGAAGGAGCTGCTGAGTCATTCATTCATTCAACAAATATTCACTAAACATCCAACAGTGCCCGTCATGGATCTGGCCTTCAGCAGTAACCGAGCAAAGATCCCCACCCCTAGAGAGAATAATTCTCACGGGAGAAGTCAGACAATAAACTCGTTAGAAAAATTACATGTGGAGTTGGCCGAGGGAATAAACACCATGGAGAAAATAAAGCGAGGGGAGGGGCTAGTTGGAGCTGGGGCGGGGGAGGGAGCAGAGTTTTAACAGTTAATCAGAGAAAATCCCATCAAGAAGAGGCTAATACAAAGGTAGGAGAGGGTGAATCCTTTAACCGAGGTTGTTCAAAATCTTAAGATGTACCTACATAATTGTTGAGGCTGTGTAGATAAAATACTAGTAAACATAGTAAAACATTTGAAAAGGCTGCTTGGTAGTCTGCAGACCAAATAACCATCTGATTGCCTTAAATATTTTTATGGCCTGCACTTTTTATTTCTTGATTGTGCAGACCTGCTCTCCCATCACAGTTGGCCCCATATGGCTATTTAAATGTACACAAATTAAAATTAAATTAAATGTTTCCCATTCACACTGGCCACGTTTCAAGTGCTCAGTGGCCACATGTGGCCGGTGGCTTCCATACTGAACAAGTAGATCTAGGACATCTCTGTCACTGCTGAAGGTTCTATCGCACAAGCTGGTAGAGACAATGTTACATCACCGGCACACCTCATGGCTCTGCTTCCTACTCCACCTCTCCCAAATATAAGCCTGGATAACATGCTATTGCATTGATGTCCATATATAGGCAGGAACTAGAAGAAAAGTCACAGTAACTTTGGTATCATCTTATAGTCATTCCCAT
Source organism: Pteropus vampyrus (assembly GCF_000151845.1). Taxonomy (NCBI): domain Eukaryota; kingdom Metazoa; phylum Chordata; class Mammalia; order Chiroptera; family Pteropodidae; genus Pteropus; species Pteropus vampyrus. Next base: position 1,462,813 of record NW_011888821.1, on the reverse strand, counting down.
GCTCTGGGTTCTAGAGTTTTGGCGTTCCAGAGATGCTTCACGTCTAGATACTTTCTCTGCAATTAGCACTCCCTGCCCCCAGGTGGCAGTAGATGCCATCTGCATCAGATACCTGCTTCTCAGAAACCAAAATGGTGGAAGCCCATCAAATTTATGAGCAAGGATTTGTCTTCACCTACTTATAAGGAATTTAGAAGCATATGACTGGGACAAAACTATCAATGCAGGAAGCCAGGTATAAAATAATAAAATCTTATAAAGTGGAAAATAATAATTATATGTATAATTATACACACACACACACACACACACCCCAAAATAACATCGGCATAATTAGCGACTTTCTCATTAACCCCGTGTTAACCGGCAGATTTCATTTGCGTTCTCCATCCGAACACACCCTGAATTGCATTTCGAAGTCTAGACCTCCTCGTGGCTGGCACACGACGGGTGCAAGCTGGTTTGGTACCAAAAGCCCTATCAGATGACTTCATCGACTTTCAGGTGCAATGTCATGACAACAACGACATACTTGGCTGTTTTGCTCATGCTGTTGGAGTGAATAAGAAGGATGGGGATAGTTTTCTCGTCTGGAAAATGAACAATAACAATAGTGCTCATTTTATAAGGCCCTGTGAAGACCGAACACAATAACGTACACCAACTTGGCACATGGTCTATAGTCAATAAGTGAAATGTAATACATTTTGTAGAGTGCTAATTTTTGTTAAAATTTTTGTTAATGTCAAAATAGAGGTGTAAGATGCCTCTCTCAGGAAACATAAAAAAAGTTCTCATTTGCTTATCAAACACCTCTTTACTGAGCAACTACTGTACAAAGGACACAGAAGTCAGTCCTCCAAATCGCTTGTCGTTCCCAGTTTAGTGGACGATAAAGAGTTAGAAAAAGATACACTGTTTTGTTTGTAAGATACACTGTTTAGTGCTGGGATGAGAGTGAATCGCAGAGGGCTGAGTAAACTCAAATCTGGGACACACGGCACAGCTGGAGGTTCCACGAGGCTTGGCAGCTCTGCGGGTTAAATCTTAAGTGGGGGTGTCTCAGAGAAGGGGTGAAGGGGATTGAGGCTGTACCAGCAGGCGGAGAAGCACAGGCGAAGACACGGAGAGGTGAAACCATGTTCGGGATTCAGGCAGTGAGTCTGTGTGGACCTTGGTGTCGCCGGTCAGGGGAGGGGCGTGGATGGAGGGGCAGGAGACCACCTTGCAGAGGTAGGTGAGGGATCATGAAGGGCCCTGTGTGCAGAGCAAGAGTGTACGATTCATCCTACAAGGTGTGCGGAGTCACGGAAGGGTCACAACAGGGTGTGGCGTGACCAACACGTGACACAGAGGGTGAGCTGAGCTACATGACAAACGCCTATTTAATGGCTGGCTGACTCACTGGCTGAATGGGTGAATGGATTACGAGTGTATGAATAAAGGATGAAGGAATGAGTGATCAACTCGTCACCTTCAAGGAATAGCCGAAGAACAATGTTATAACACGAGACCCAAAGAGAATAGAAACTGTGTTTTCTCTGCTGGTAACGTGAGGTTTGGTGACATATCCATGAGATGTAAATGACCTTGAATCATGGGACTGTCACTTTTTAGAGGGGTCAGGGGTCTTAGTACTCTGAGTTTGCAGAAGCAGAAACTGAGACCGAAGTTTCTAGTACGCTTTTGCCTTCCTGCTAAAAATTGCTGTTTAAATGCAAATTGTCACCAGCTCCTTCTCGTCCCAAGAAGGAAACTTAGATTTGGATTTGTACAGAACTGCTGGATGTTTCAGCTTAATAAACCTAATTAGGAATTACAGAGATTATGATTAAACATATTAAATGATTAATAGCATTACGCCGCTCATGTGAAAATTAAAATTAATCATCTTTAGTCAAACAGGACTTTGGAGAAATCTTTGTGTTTTTTTCCTTTGATAAAAACATACAACGCTCAATTAATCATTTTGTAGCGTGCGCGTATACACAAACACCCATCAATTGTTATGTCGGAATACCTGTGTGTTCAAAGTAATTTTTAAAGATAACGCGTAAAATAAAAAAATACATCAAAAATGTTTCAGGCATTTGCAGGTGCACAGAAAGGATAGGATGTCAGGATCCAGCCACTGAGGAAGAAAAACAGAAAAGAATTTTTTTTTTTTCCCCAGATGGAGCATCCCTGTTTCTATGGCGTGATGGAACGTAAAGGACGAGATCGTGGTGGGGACACATGAGATGGGAGGTGAACAGAGCAGCTTCTGCAGAGCTGCAGGCACGTGATGGGGTTACGCCCTGGGGAGTGACCCTTCCTGACTCGCATCCTAAGGATGCTGGGGTGTGAGCTTTCTCGTTCCCCTTTTCTGAGAACTTTCGAGGACGACATATTCAGAACACATCCATGTTCTACATCCCTCTATTGGTCTCCTAGAAAAATGACCGCAAACTTGGTAGCCGAATGCAACAGAAAGGTATTCTCTCATAGGTGAGGGGGCCACAAAATCTGCAATGACGGTGCCACGCTCCCTCAGGGGACTCTAGGAGGAGACCCTTCCTTGCCTCTTCCTACTTCTGGCGACATCTGGACGGCGTCTCTCCGCTCTGTCTCCGTGTTCACGTGGCCTTCTTCCCTCGGTGCGTCTGGGACTCAAATCTCTGTCTGTCTTTTTCTCCTTAGCCATTGGTTCTAGAGCTTGCTGTAAATCCAGGGTGATCTGTCCTGCAATCCTGAACTGAATCACATCTGCGAAGACTCTTTTTCCAAATAAGTTGGCATTCCCAGGTTTACAAAGTTCGAGACATGGCCATACTCTTTGAAAATTATCGTTTAACCCACCACGGCCCCTTATAAGCAAACAAAGAAACCACAAGTGGGTGTGGAATGAGTAGCTGTTCTCAAGAAGTGAATGCATTTCCCACTGCTTCAGGCCGTGTGGGGCTCTCAGAAGGGTGGGCCTCAAACCAGGTCCAGAAGAAGTGAGAATGTCCACCCCTGCCGGAGCTTCCCTAGGCTCCCATCTGTCACACTGGGCACTTGAATAAGGTCCCACAATAGACAGAAGACTTGAGTCTTCCCTTTACCTGCCCAGGCTCGCAGACTGCCTTTCTTCCGCACCTGTGACTGGACTCAAGGATTCTGGCTGAGAAGTCCCCCAGCAGCCCCCCAAAGCTGTCAACACTCACGAAGGGCAAGGACCTGCCTGCAGGTTCCCCGAGCCCAGCGCCGTACGTCACATGGATGGATTAAGTCATCCCCATCTCCCTGAGAGGCTCATTGAAGCTGATGGCAGAGACACAGAATAAAATTTCGAAGGACAAGAATAAAATGATGTGGAAGCTGCTCGTGGGACGAAACTTCTAGAACGCGTGTTTCTGGAAGGCGGAGACTATGTGGTTTGCAGTTGCCATCCCCAAGGCTGGGTCATGTCGAGGCTTAAGTGGGAAGTCACCACCAAAGGAACAACTCTTGGCCCGGGTCTGATTTTTAAAAGTCATTTAGGCTCCGAAGTGGGACCCAGCTGAATTGAAAAGCACCTGATAACCAGGTTTGGAAGCTCAGAAGGTGAGCGAGCAGGTCTTCTCCCAGACATCCCCTATCAGAGAAGTCGTCCCTGGCCCCGGTAGCTAAACCGGCCGCATCAGTACCTCGGCTGCCCTCGCCTGTGGATTTTTTCTCCGTGGCCCATGCCGCTTCTTATCTTTATGTTACATGCTTCTGTTCATTTGTATAGTGTCTGTTTTCTCCCCTGGAATAAATGCTCCAGGAGAGTCGAGACTGTGAAACTCTTTGCTGTCTTATCCCTGTGTCCTAGAGCAGAGTTTCTCATTGATGGAACTAGGGACATTGCAGGCTGGTTAATTCTTTGAGGTGGGGCTGTCCTGTGCACTGTAGGGAGTTCAGAAACATCCCTGGCCTCCACTCACTGGATGCTGATGGTCTAAATCCTGAGTCGAGACAACCAAAAATACCTTCTGAGGTTCAAATGTCCCCGGGGATGGGGGACGAGATTGCACCAATCAAATCTGCTGAGCACTGAGCACACGGTAAGCTCTCAGTATGCATCTGTGGCATAAATAAATAGGCTTGGTTTTGCTAGGACTGAGCTGCATGACTGCCAACTTCGTGTCTCTGGGTCTCAGTCTGCATATGCATAAAATGATAAGTATGAATCTGTCCTGGCCTCTTTAGAGTGGGGTAATGGCCTCAAAGTCTTTGTGACCTTTAAGTCCTATGTGTAAACAGGGGTCATGAGAGTTACCATCAGTATTATCAACAGTATTAGTAATCATCAGCTTCTGTTCTTTATTTCTTGGCCCCTGGGTGTGGAAGACTCTGAGATGCAGCCTCCCCAGCAGGCAAGAAAGGCTGCAGGACCCCACGTGGACGGACAGTTCATTAACCTCAAGAGGTGGGTTTCTGGGCAGCTCTTGGCAGTTTCCCCGACAAGCTCATTAGGGTGGCAGAGCCAGCTCATGCTCGGGCCCTGTCCAAAGGCCCTGGGAGGAGGCAGGATGTGTGCTGCAGAATTTTTCCTAATAAACAAACTCCCCAGATATCGGCGTGGGTTATAAACGTTAAGAAAACACCACTGGCACTTTAATCTCCTGAAGATCACTTAGTGCTTCTGCAAAGACCTTAATAAAGAACCGCGGGGCCCCCTCTGCTATAATCGTTCCTAATTCAATGAATAGCTCCCAGCAACCCAAAGCTAATCCTGGCGAAATTGGATTTCGATATTGACCAATCCAGGGATGACTGTTGGAGAGACTATGCAGAGTTGTGTAGAAGTATCCGCCTTTCAGAATCTGGCCCCGCCCCCACGGCTTCCTCTCTCTCAGCCTGTGTAGACAACGCTGAGTTTGCCCACCGTTCGGTCTTCTGGGGGCGATGGGGTATCTGGGAGTGGAAGTGCAGGCGAGGGCTTTTTCAGCTGGATATCTGTGAGTTACACTCCAGTTCCATCCCTTACTAACCCAGCTCCCTAAACTCTCTGAGCTTCAGTTTCCTCGGATGCAAGCAAGGAGAAATAATTTCCATCGCAGAGTTCTCCGTGGTTCCAGATCGCTTGCAGTGATATAGGTGACCATCACGAGGACGGATGAGTAAAATGTGGTGAAGTTGTCGACAGAAGTCAGAATTCAGGGAGAAATTAGAGATTTAGAAGCAGTGTTGCCTATATGGGGAGGTAACGGGGGATGACGATGAGAAATAAAACAAGAACTGTATCAAAGGATATTTGATGATGGGTAGCAAATTATGCCACCCCAAAACATGCTTCTTTGGCATAAGGATTCCTTTGAGCTGATTATTTTTGAGAAAGAGAAGACACGGGGGAAGCTCTGAGAACAGAGCAGAAGCCACTCTTTTGTGAGGGACATTTACATGTATCAGGGAACTCTACACTTGTAAGAGCTTCCCCCGCTCTGGACAGAAGAGAACAGGACCCTAGATCGCAAGAGACTCATCAATGGAGAAGGCAGCTGACTTACGTCTGCATAACCACCTTCCCCTCATCCACTGTGCCTTTCCTGGCAGCCTCCCATCACTGGCCTCCCCTCAGCATCTTTTGTCTTTAGTTGCTGATGGTATTTAAGGTGGCGGCTTGGGCCGTTTCGGGAGTTACTCGGTTTTCCTCGGTATTTCCCACATGTACAGGAGGAATACATGTTACTAAACTTCTGTTATTTTTCTCTTGTTACAAGGGGCTCAGCCAGGAACCTAAAAGGGTAGAGGGAAAATTATTTTTCCTCCCTATATGATGGAAATTTAAAATGCATGTACTCACAACGCAGCACTTGATACAGTTCAAGGATGGTGGTCGAGCACTTTTGAGCGGTCCTGTCTGATAAAATCAAATAGGAGCCACATATGTAATCTTAAAATTTCTAGAAGCCCTATTTCAAAAAAATAAAAAAGAAATTAGTAGAGTGAATCTTAAGGATATATTTATTTCAAACCAATTTATCGAAAATTTTATTTCAATATGTAATCAATGTAACTGATATCTTACATTTTTTATGTACTAAGTCTTCAAAGTCTTATGTAAAATTTGCACTTATGGCTCATTATCTCAATATGGATGTTAGATTTTCGGTGGAAATACTTGATTTATATTTAGGCTTTGAAATATTGACAGTTGAATGTCCAAGATTTTCAAAACATACCTCAAAGGTTTTTAATAACTGAATTAAGTATCTTATCAGTGTGTTTAAGTTTAAATTAAAGTTGACTCAAACTAATACTCACACCAGATACATGTCAAGGGCTCAGAAGACACCTTCGGCTGGCAGAATAATGGCCTCTTAACAATGTTAATGTCTTAATTTCCAGAACTGTGACTGTGTCACTCTACGATCCAGCGGTCCCAACTTTTGGGCACCAGGGACCAGTGCTCCTATGAGAATCTAACGCCTGATGATCTGAGGTGGAGTTGAGGCGGTGATGCTCGTGCTGGGGAGCGGCTGCAAACACAGAGGAAGCTTCGCTGGATCCCCTGCCTCTCACCTCCTGCTGTGTGGCCAGGCTCTTAACAGGCCACAGACAGGTACCAGTCAATGGCCTGGGGGTTGGAAACCCCTGTTCTCCATGACGAAAGGGAATTAAGGTTGCAGTTGGAAGTTAGGTGGCTCATCGTCTGACCTTAAAATAGGGAGATGATGCTGGATTATCTAGTGGGCTCTATGTAATCACAAAGGTCCTTCAAAGTAGAAGAAGGGGACAGAGAACAGCAGGTGTCAGAGTGATGTGGCAGGGGAAAGGCTCAATCCACCGCTGCTGGCTTCCGGGTAGGAGGAAGCAGACCTGAGGCATAGAATGAGGGTGGTTTCTAAGAGACGTAAAAGGCAAGAAAGGGGTCTCATCCAGAGCCCATAGAAATAAATATCATCCCAAAGCCACCTTGACACATTGGCCCGGGGAGACCATTGCCAGGCTTCTGACTTCCAGAACTATAAGGTAACACATTCGTGTTTAATTCGCCAAGGCTGCGGTGACGTCTTAGGGCGGTGATGGAAAGCAAACACGCCTCCCTCATTAGAAAGCGGAGGTACAGAACGAAGCTTCCATTCTTGCAGAAAGTTCTACCGGACCAGGCCGCTTTAGAGCAATGGCATCTTAGGGGGATGGGGGTGGAGAATGGGGTCGAAAGGAAAGAAAGTCAAGAAAGAGAGAGAAAGAGAGGAAGGAAAGGTGTTCTCTGAGCCAATGGGGATGGGGTGCTTCAACACGAGGAATGTGATCATTTGGGCATCAACTCTAAGTACCTGAGTTTTCAGTTAAAAAAAAAAAAAATCATGAACGAAGTTGAGATAATAACTCCCTTGCGTGGGATTGTGAGAATCAAAGCCTGGGCCTCTCGTGCACTTGGCTCCACCAGAGGCAGTGGCAACTGCTGTTGCTATCGCTGTTATTGTTGTTATTACTGTTACTGGTGATGTTTCTCTTTAGCCTGTAGATAAACGTTTCTCAAGCTATCTTTGTGCTCCCAGACACACTCAAGTTTTTATGAAAGTTGTGGACGCATTCCCTGGGGTGGGGGCAATGCATATACACTTGAATTTTGCATAGGGTTTCAGGAAGTTCACGAAAGCCCTGAAAGAGATGTAGACATCCATGGACCCCTGGATAAGCATCACTGCCGTGGAAGGGCATTTGCCTCTCCCCAGTTTCGAGCTGAATACCTGATACTGAATGCTACCATCCACTGGGAGCTTGTAAGCCAAGTGTGGCATTGGCTGAAGGGTCTGGGATAGGAGATTGAAAATAAAAACTTGCTGAGGTCCTACTGTGACCCAAGCGTCTTGCTAGATGTTTTTCATACTTTATCCTACCGAATCACCATCACAATTTGAAAAACTGAGGCTCAGAGGGGTTAAGTGACCTGTCCAAAATCACACAGCAAAGAGACGGCAGAGCCAGGACCAAACCTAGGATATCTACCTTCATTTCCTGAACTCTTTTCAGCCCTTAGAGGCCTCTCAAGGTCAAGGTGAAGGATGCTTTGGAAAGTCCAAACAGCCCGGTCTTAGAAGTCAACTGCAAAGCACTCTTACAGAGGAGTAAAGATTCGCCGACATGCCGACCGCGTGCTCTAGGTCTGGACTAGAGCTGGTGATGAGCTCTGTGAATGAGATCCCATCACAGCCAACCCACCAAAAAGCAAACCAAACCAAAACCAGGTTGCTTCAGATGCCTCCTCGGATGTCCTAGAGCCCCTCGTTTCCCCCTGCTGAGCCCTTATTAACTATAGATTTTTAAACTGGCTATTTACTTACCTCTCTATCCTACTAAAATATAAACATCCAAAGACAAATACTCTATGAATACATTTCTGAAGCCCTTTACCAAGGCACTCTGCAAATCTTTACCGCAGCCTTCCAGGCAACCTCTCTGGGTGCAGCTTCTTTGTCCACGAGCATCCCCAATTCCACCATCCAGGTACTGAAACCCAACACTCAAGACATGATGCTCACGCAGCATGATTTCCCCCCAAGTCTGCCTATTGAATCTTCAGCATCTTCCCTCTCCTACAGGTTTCCTGCTCTCCATGCACAAAGCTCTTAATAGTGATAAATAAAAAGTGTACTTTTGAATAGCCAGCTGCTTCTCCCTTCTCCACCAATCAAGTTATTTCTCCGAGAGAAAAGCTTGTGAGTGTCTTCGAGGCATTATTTGATTAAGTTGACAATATTATGTGAGCGATGGTTGAGTACCCACTGCGATGTACTTTGGCCCAAATTGATTTGTGTAACGAACACTTGCTCTGTCTCTTCTTGCAGCCTGAATAGCGGTCTTGATTTAGCCAGTAATGCTGGGCGCCAAGTGAATTTACAGGGCCCACATTCCCTCTCTCTCAATCTGCGGAGAATAGTAGAAGCAGAGCGTGGACTGGCATAATTCAATACATTGTACTATAAGCTCAGAAAATAATATCACAGAGCTCTGCAATATACCTATTTTATTTGATTTGTAAACCTGATAAAAAAGCAATCGAGAAAAGTTCAGGGGGAAAATATATATGTTCTAAGCAAAAATGTAACTATATTGAATGTGTACAAAGAACCAAAGAACGGGGTGGGGGGGACGATCGTGCATAGTAAATCGACTTCATACCCTGAGGTAGACAATATTGCACATTCTCCATTTAAAACGGAGCAAGATTGTGCAAAGTTCTTTTCCATTAAAAGTAATAATAACGGTAAGCCCGGGGAATGTGAATTAAAACCCGCGTCTCTGGTTTGCTCGCAATCCTACTTCAAAACGGGGCTCGTGCAGATTCACTCGGCTTCCTGCTTTTTCATTTTAGCTCTGTGGGCAAACAAATAAGTTAATCACACAGCTTTAGATGTAGTTAATGCCTCCTTCCAGGCTCAGCAGGGCTGATTCCACAGCCAGGTGACACAGATTTAAGAAAAACATCACATTTCCCTCAACTTGAATAAATACAGTGCTCTACTGGAATGATGAAGTGCCATGGAAAGGGATAAGGCTGAAATGGCAGAGAAGGGCTGACACGCAATTCTTTGGCTCTATTTTTCACCCTTCGGAAGTACAGGATGGGCATGCAAGGGGCCAAGTGTTTAACACGTCGGTAAAGGAAATGGACTGCCAAGGTATCTGTGTTAGTCTGCTCGGGCTGCTGTAACGAAATATCACACTCTGGCTGGCTTAAACTACAGACATTTATTTCTCACAGGTCTAGAGGCTGGGAAGTCCAAGATCAAGGTGTCAGGAGATCTGGTTCACTGGCGAGAGCCTCCTTTTGGGCTTGCTACCTTCTCACATGGTGGAGGGAGAATGGTCTCCCTCAGTTCTTCTTAAGGATGCTAATCCCATCATAAAAATCCCACCCTCATGACCTTATCTAACTTGAATTACTTCCTAAAGTCCCCACCTTACTAACACATTGGAGGTTAGGGCTTCAACATATGAATTTTTTTTTTTTTAGTAGGGGGGGGCACACAATTCTGTCTATAGCAGTGTCACTGAAGCAGAGCTTGCAAGCACCAGGGAATAAGAAAATGTATTTTGTACTGGAGGTTGACAGGGGTTTCACTGAGCTGGAAACCAGGTGTTCTCTTATGCAATCATTCGAAATATGTTGACGGAGCATCTATGACGTATCAGTCCCTGGGGATTCAGCAGGTGGGTTTGGGGATCAGTGTTTGCTTATCAGAGAGCAGGATAATAAGACTATATAAAATACTCTTTTTCTACTTCGTATTCACCGCTTTAGTTTTTAGTTCCAGGAATGAGGAGTTGAAAATAACCACTACTACCACTAACAATAAAAATTTACAGACTCTGGAACCAAAGGATCTCGGTTTGATTTCCAGCTCTACCACTTCCTGCCTTGCGACCTTGAGGAAGTTACTTAACCTCTCTGGGCCGCAGTTCCTTCATCTAGAAAAAAGAAATGATGTTATTAGCATTACCCCAAATGAGTCAATATAGGTAAGTGCCCTTCCTGGCCCATCATTATGATGATGATCAACATCTAGAACACCTGGTAGCCATTTAATAAACATTAGTTGAACGATTAGCACTCTGCTAAGCCCTCTGCATGCATTATATTTCGCTGCAGCACCTGATGACTCAGAGGAAGATTCCATTATTTGTCCCCACTTTATGACAAAGGAGCTGAGGTTCAGAGGGGTTAGGAGCTTCTTCAAGATGCTCGGTTAGTAGGTGGCGAGCAGTGGGGCATTGCAATTTTCTGAGTCGAATGCCTTCATGACATCTAAAGAAGATGCAACCGTTTCCTGGCCACTTGGTTCTTAAAAGCTCAGGCCAGTCCATTTTAAAGATTCCAAAGTCAGCGAGATTCAAACTCTTTTCCTCATGCTGCAGACCTGCAGTGGGTGGGGGCCCCTCTGTTCATTTCTCCCCTACTGCTCCGGCCCTCTGTGTTTGTGGGAGGCGGTCCACTCAAGGACCCTCTCACTTCTTCCCCTCTTGGGTTTTTTTCTTTTGGGGCTGGGGTTGAGAGAAGGGACGAAGGGACCAAGGAGGTAGAGGGCATCCAGTGACACGAGATGCTTCCTGGTGGTGAGAAGCAAGTGCCCCTCTCTGCTTTCTCGCTTTTTCTGCTGGAGCTCTTGTGCATGTTGTGGCTTCTGGGGATGTGGTGGAGCCTGAGGTGTCCATCCACATGCTTGGGTTTCTCGGGGCCGTGACAAGCCATCTCATCATCCGCCATTGTTACTCAGGGTCCTATGCTTTCAGGGTCAGTACTCAATGCTCCCAACTCGCCTTTCAGATAGGGGTCCCTCCTTCATCACCTGGCTTCCTAATAGCCTTAGAACTCTCTCCCCATCCTCTGAATTTCAGGCTCTTTCAAGAGCCAGGGTAACCCTAGGGAATGGATGGTTGGTACCCTAACACATCCTCCATAACCATTTCGGACCATGTCAGCAAGCCTCCACCTTGGTAAAACCCCAGGGAAGAAGCAGGCACGAGTCTTTCTATTAATGACATCCCTACACCCAACTAATTTAAGGAACTCCCAAGAACTCTTGTCACTACCCGCTTTGATGGCTTCATTACGATGAGTTTTCATGTTTTCTAGCTCAGCGAGCACCCCGCCTGAATGAGCCCGCAGCTTCCTCTTCCCATCAGCGACCCCGTGCTCCCTCTCCAGGAGTGACTCTTAGAGCTTTCTCCACACCCCACCTCAGCCCCCTGGTTTTCTTTACTGCCCTGTCCCACTCAGCAATCAAGGCTGGTTTAAATATCAATTCGAAAAGAAAAAAAGTTACTATTTTGTAGTGAATCCTCAAATCCAACTAGCTCAGAGACATTTTTCCCTCTCACATAGTATGCTAGATTTAATTTAACCAAATGGCAAATCTATACGTTATGCTAATTTTCTGGCCCTAAGAGAACTGCTGAGGGCATAATTCGGTTGCGTAAAATTGGTGACGAATTTAAGATGGAACTGATCTTAGCCAAAATCCCTGGATTTTCCTTACTAATTATTTCTTTCTTTGTATAAATGCTTGGAACAAAGAGACAAGCACTCTGAGGGTTTTGTTCTAGGACTGCTGGGCTTTGTCCAGTATATGCTAAGACATGTGTAAGCACCATTTCTTGTGAACACAGATATGTCTGTTCACAGACATTTGACAGTCAAAGAATCCTGTCTCATAAAATACATGATTTCTATAAACTGACATGATTCAACTCTTTCTTTCCTTCCTTCCTCTCTCTCTCTGTTTCTCTCTCTCTCTCTCTCTTTCTGTTTTTCTTTTATTAAATGTATTGGGGTGACATTGGTTAATAAAATTATATAGATTTCAAGTGTACAATTCAATACAACATCATCTGTATGTTGCATTGTATGTTTACCACCCAAAGTCGAATCTCCTTCTGTCACTGTATATTTGACCCCCTTTACTCTTATCTACCTTTCCCCCCGCCCTCATTTCCCTCTGGTGACCACTGAGTTCCAAATCCTGTTCATCAGAAGGTTCATTTCTCCTGCACTGGTGGGTGGGAGAGGTATAAATATATGTTAGGAAATGAAAATACTAAGAAATGTACTCTGAAAATAGAAATGCCTGCATCTCCTTTCCAGTTTGTTCTTTACCTAGACAGACAGTAAACTTTTGTCTTAAAGGGCTATATGGTAAATAGTTTGAATTTGTGGGCTGTTGCATCTGAAAAAGGCCATAGGCATATGTAAACAAATAATTAGCTTGGCCATGTTCCAATAAAGCTTTATTTACAAAAACAGGAAATGCGCCAGATTTGGCTTGTGGGTCATAGTTTGCCATGTTTGTTCTTTGAGGAACAAACTCTGGGTGTAAATGGTTCTATTCGGTACCCTTTAAAGTGCTCCTGCTTGTATAAAGAACATTTTCTAGATGTGAGGGATAAAGGATGGAAAAGACATACTCAGAGTCTTTGGGATCTCCTACCCTATAGGGGAGAAGATAGTGAACCATACAATTACAAGACATGGGCGAGTCCTGTGATTGAAGGATACATAATTTGGACACATAATTCAACAAGAAAATATGGAAAACTTCTTGGAGAAAGTCTTATTCATCTAGAAACTTGGCAGTTGTACATTAGCAGAGCACAGCAGCCATTCGTGGCTCTAATGAGAAGTGGATGAGATTTCACATGATAAGGTTTAGGTGGTAGACATGATGCCCTGTGACCTTGGATAAGTCACTCACCTTCTGAGAGTCTCCATCCTTCATTTGTAAAAGAGGAATGGCAAAACCAGCTCACTCTTGAGTCAGAGAGAAACAGAGGGATTATACTCCAGAAAGTTCTTTGGCTCTCTCAAGGTGTTGTACAACTGTAGTCAACCATTTTTCTGGGTTATTCTACTTAATAAGTAAGATTTGCTCACAAAGAAGATGAAAATATGGAAATCAATGTGGCGAACAGAAGACTTTCACTCAGTGGACGTCCTTCAATTCAGGAAATTTGGACTCTAGTCCAACTTTTGTCAATTTCTCACCATTTCATGTTGCTGGGATGAAATTTACTGCAACTGAGTCATTGAAGGCACTGAATTTGGTGGCCTTACAGGTGCCATGTCTAAAAATTCAAGGCTCTGAGACTTAAGGGCAGTGGGCATGGTAGGTGGGGCGAGGGACTCTCCCTTGATAGTGAGGGTGGTCCGTGGTGACCTTAGCAAAATGCAGGTTTTATAATCTGAAGATTAGATGGGTTTGCCTATGTTTCGAGATTTGGATGTACTAAATCAGTCTATCTCCAGATATAACCTCAGATCACCTTGTTTAAGTCACCTGGGGAAGCCTGTTGAAAATGCATATTCCTGGGCCACACTCCCAAACTAACCATTCATAATTATGAACCCAAGATGTATCGTTTCGAATAATACTCATGGGTGACTCTAGGGAAGCAACAGTGTGAGTTTATGTGTTTGGATTAAGAAAATGGTTGGGAATGGAGTCTCTAAAACCCAGTTATCTGACCTTGGATATGTTTCTTCATCCTTTTATACCTCACCTCCCATGGCTTTAAAATGGGGATTGGTGAATTCGCTCATTCAAAGAATACTGACTGACTACCTTCAGTGAGACTGGATAAGAACTCAAACACAGAAGGAAGATTAAAAATAGTAATTGGCAAAGTGTTTACCAATGACTTAAGGTATTTTGTAAGCACCGAGTGAACATTAGTCACAGATATCCATGAACTAACTTCCATATGCACCTTCCAAAAGCAAAATCATTGTTTAGAGGACAAATCCCAAGCCATGGATTGGATATCTTGTGTATCAGGGTTTGCACACAGCTATTGCAGTGGTCCCCAACCTTTCTGGCACCAGGGACCGGTGCTCCCATGAGAATCTAATGCCTGATGATCTGAGGTGGAGCTGAGGCGGGGATGCTAGCATTGGGGAGCAGCTGCAAATACAGGTGGAGCTTCGCTCACTCACCAACCACTCACCTCCTGCTGTGCGGCCTGGTTCCTAACAGGCCACGGACCAGTATGGGTCTGCGGCCCAGGGGTTGGGGACTCCTGAGCTATTAGACTGCCTTTGATTTGAGGGGCATGCTTTCTCTCTGAATTACAACCTTTACCTACAAAAGAGACATTTGTATTTTTAAAGTGGGCGGGGTTGGGTAGGGTGGGGTGGGGGTAGAGGGTAGATAGAGGCTGATGATGTTTCAAATGGTCTTCCTACTGAGCCAAGTGAGAGTTCCTTACGGGCTTCAGAGGTGCCCGGGTTTTTCTATGAGGTTATATATATGAAGGGAGAGAGAAAGATGTATAATGTACACATCATAATACAATCACAAGGTTGAATTCCAAGACAGGTGGAACATTCTGATGGGGAGGCTCACTGCTGACTGATTATTTGATGTTTTCGATCTTGTATATTGAACTTGAGATTACAAGCCTCTCTCTTCATTCGGCCCTGCCTTGCGACTTCCCCAGCATTTTGTTCTCTTTGCCCTAAACCTTTTGGGAAGAGCCTCTGAATGGTCCTCCTATGTTGGCTGCAAGGGCAACAGAATTACTGTCTATTCTCCATACTTCATCGAAGGGCGAAATAAAATAAACATTTTTGACTTTTTATTCAATTTTTTTAAAAAAAAAAAACTTTTAAGATGAGTAACAGTAGAATTCATTTATCCTAATTGCCCATGAGTATTGACTAGGAGTATGAGTGCCCTCTACTTTTTTTTTAGATGCTTATTATATTTTATGTTATTTTCATGCACTTACTTGAAATGTGCTCTAAAAAAGGCTTATGGAGCTGGCTCAATAATTGGAATGTGTCCCAGGATCACAGGGGGAACTCTCTAGAAATGCGGATTCCAGGGTGCCAGCCTTTTCAGTGTTGATTTTGTCAGGCTGGGGTGCTGCAGCCTGCTCATACCTATCTGTGACAGCGGACTGTTGACTAGCCAGGAACATCGTAAGCTTGTTACTAAACATAACCTTTAATAGAAATGAAGTGATATAAACCCATGATTAAATACCATGTATAAAAATGAAATAAGTGTCTCAAAATTCATCATTCTCTAATTCTTTGACTATATTTGCTATTATTTGAGGTTCATTCATAGTTTTTGTACTGGAACGGTTGGAATACCATACAATGTTGTGTTGCTACACATCTTTGGCTAACTCTGCATTCAGTGACCAGGCATTGGTGGCCCGACATTGGCTATGGTGGGAGTACTTATAACACGGAAATTGGCAAATGTTTCAATCTGTCTCCCCCACTCCCCCGCTCAAGCTGGTTGGAGCTGGCAGTATGCATTTGTAATAAGCATACCAGGCAATTCTGATGGAAGTTGTTTCTGGCCTACGGTGTAAGGAAATGCTCATGGAGATTTAGAAAAGCCAGTCCCTGGAAAAGTCATATTATGGTTATTTTGCCAGTTGCTTTAAAAGCTCTCCTTGGCAATAAGGCAGTGCCAAGTATTGTTGAAGGGCTTGGCTGTGGGATCAGAAATGTCTGGGTTCCAGGTCTGGCCCCATGACTTCAGAGTGCCACTGGGCAAAGTACTTAACCTCCGGAAATCTCTGTTCTCTCATCCGTAAAATGGGTTTTTAATAATTGCTGTGCAGACTCATAGGAAACAATAAAGATAACATTATTAAGAGTGTAGCATAGAGCCCAGCTCCTAATAATTGTTCAATAAATAATAGGCGTTTGATGATGATCACGATGATGAAGATGATGACGACGACGACGATGTGTTAATAATGGTATTTGGGAGAAATCTCTTGAAATCATGGAACTAGTCGATGGATATTAAGCTAACTTAGTCATTTGAAACTAAGAAGGTTCTAGGAAAAAATACTTAATGTCTATTTCAACGTCTTCATTTACACTATTATATCCAAACAATAATAGCAAATGCTAAGGTTAGGATGGCCGCGCATAGCACTTCACATTGAACCTATCACTTATCCTCATGACATTTCCCTGAAGTTGCTGCTAAAATTATGCCCATTTCATAGATGAGGAAACTAAAGCTCAAGAGAAGGTCCACACACTAGCAAATAGGAGAGTGGGCCGTGGAACTAAGGCTTTGAACTTCTAAGCCAGTGGCCAACCTCTGAGGTCACGCAGCCTTCTTGGGAATGAAACTCTTTATCCATAAGGATTGTTGAAGCTGAAAACAAAAATAGGCCCATGAAGAAGAAACTGAAGGTAAAAGTTTCATATAAAATTACTTGTGAAAAACCCACAATATTCCAGAATTATCTATGACCTCTATGGGAAATAATATGTTCCATATATTTACCTTGGATGGTATTGCCACGGCGGAAAAAGATTAGAATTACATGAACCATCGACTCCGAGAGTTACACTATTTCTAATCCATGAGTCCCATGGTTTTAATGAAAGGAGGGAAAGCATGTCATCTTGGCTGACAGTAGATGTGCAAGAAACAAGACAGGATGAGCATCGGGACGTTCAGGTCTGAATCCTGGCATGAGAGCATCTGACTTTGGATAAAACTTGAGATTCTAGAGCCTCATACATGACGGTAACAACACTTAAATTTCAGGGTGTAATGAGAATTCTACAGAACTACATGCTTAGGTGCTTTGCACTATGCCCGAGTTCTCCAAGTGACCAGCATATATTACTTTCTTCTTTTAGCTCAGAATTTAATATTTAGGTTCAGCAAATATCCATCAAGCACAAAGTAGACACGAGGTACAATTCTAGGTGATGGAAATGCGTGGTGGAGAAAGTAGATGAAAATCCCTCTTCTCAAGTAGCTTAACTTGTAGTAGGGGAGGGAAAAAGTAAACACTCACATCATAAATAAGAACATTGCCGAGTACGTCAGAAGTGTGTGCACCGTGAGATAAAGCGCTGCACGTGAGGACTGGGGGTTTTAAAAAGGCTTTGATGTTTCGATGAATACTTTTTGAGAAAGTGACAAGAGGATTGAGCCATGGGGATAGCTCAGGCAAGAAAGGCCCAGACACAGGGATGGACAGCGCAAAGGTCCTGGGGTAGAAAGACGAGTTACGGTGAGGCTGTTGCAGTGAGATTAAGCGTAAGAGGACAGGCGATGGCATCAGCGATATATTGAGGTGGTGGGAACAGGTCATGTAAGGCCTCGTAGGCTGCTGTAAGAACTTCGGCCTTATTTTTA
>NW_011888821.1:1439385-1445145 GCF_000151845.1 Pteropus vampyrus | reverse complement strand
GCACTATGCCCGAGTTCTCCAAGTGACCAGCATATATTACTTTCTTCTTTTAGCTCAGAATTTAATATTTAGGTTCAGCAAATATCCATCAAGCACAAAGTAGACACGAGGTACAATTCTAGGTGATGGAAATGCGTGGTGGAGAAAGTAGATGAAAATCCCTCTTCTCAAGTAGCTTAACTTGTAGTAGGGGAGGGAAAAAGTAAACACTCACATCATAAATAAGAACATTGCCGAGTACGTCAGAAGTGTGTGCACCGTGAGATAAAGTGCTGCACGTGAGGACTGGGGGTTTTAAAAAGGCTTTGATGTTTCGATGAATACTTTTTGAGAAAGTGACAAGAGGATTGAGCCATGAGGATAGCTCAGGCAAGAAAGGCCCAGGCACAGGGATGGACAGCGCAAAGGTCCTGGGGTAGAAAGACGAGTTACGGTGAGGCTGTTGCAGTGAGATTAAGCGTAAGAGGACAGGCGATGGCATCAGCGATATATTGAGGTGGTGGGAACAGGTCATGTAAGGCCTCGTAGGCTGCTGTAAGAACTTCGGCCTTATTTTTATTATTATTTGTTATTATTTATGCCTTCAGCACCTGGTCTTCCTAGGTGGTCTCCCATCCAAGTACTAACCAGGCCCAACACTGCTTAGCTTCCGAGATCGGACATCGGGATTGTTCAGGGTGGCAAAGCTGTAGACCGTGGACCGTGGCTCCACTGGGGCGCGAACCCAGGACCTTCTGCGTGTAAAGCAGATGTGCTAACCGCTACACTATAGAACCATGTCCAAAACTTCAGCTTTTTAAAAAACCCTTTTTAATTTTTGAAATAATTTTGCATTTATAGAAGTGTTGCAAAGATAGTACCTACCCTTCACCTACCCTTCACTCTGTCCCCTAAAATTGACATCTTAACTAACCGCATACATTTGTCCAAACAAAGAAGTTAACAACAGTATATTATTATTAACTAAACTACACATTTAATTAAAATGCCCCCAGTTTTTCCACTGATGCCCTTTTTCTGTTGCGGGATCCAATCTAGGATATCAAATTGCATTTATGGGATTTTGGCTTTTACTCTGAGAGAAATAAAGGAGCCTCTAGTGGGTTTTTAACAAAGGAAGGAGACGAAATGACTTACATTTTAGCAGGATTTCTGGGTGTTTTCTTTCTCTACTCAAATCTGAGTTGAGAGCAATAGGATAGGAAGATTATGTGAATTGCAATTTAAAGGGCTCTTACTTAAACCTCTCTCAAGCCCACAAGAATAGCTAATGTCCTTTATCAGAGTTATACCAAAAGAAACATCCAAAAACAATTATCGGGCATTTAATTAATACAAAATGCTATGTAAATGCTAAATAATAAACATAATATTCATTTACTTAGTGGTCTCCTTGATTTTTATTACTGCAAATGCTAATTGTCCCAACGTCTTGGATTTATGTTACTCCTTTCTCCCTAATAAACAAGTATTTTTAACTTGTATTTTCTTAATTGTCTAAACTAATACGTTTGCTTCGTTAGAACATGGTGATAATGTGGCCAAAATTAGAGGTCTGATGTCATGCTTTTGGCTTTGTATAAGAAAGGAAAACACAATAAGAACACTCAGTAGCCATAAAAATTGTTCCAAATCGGGGCTCATTAAGTTATAGGTGCTGGGAGTTTGGTTTAAGAAGGGTGGGGGCTAAAGGTGCCTGAGTTAGTCACCTGAATTCATTGACATTCAAAGTCTGCTGCTCACCTTTATCTCCATGTTTCTGCTGCACACAGTATCCAGCGTGGCTGAGTCTGTGTAACTCTGGCTACATGTTAGAATAGCTAATGATCAAGAGGCCGAGGTCAAGTATCTGATTCTCTCAGTTTGAATCTTTTCTCTGCCACGTGCTGTGCAACCATGAGTCTGTTAGCTCACCTTTCTGTGTTCAGGTTGCAAATCAATAAAACGGCTATTAAAATAGTTCATGAAAAGGCCTTAGTATGGTGCCTAGAAGATAATACTCGGTGATTAACTGTTTCTGGGATGACTAACGGTTCCTGTGAGGTTATCTGGCTGGCACTTTTCCTTCTCCTAGCCTTATCTTAGAATATACCATATTAAACTGAAACTATCTGTTAATTTTCCCATTATCCGTGAGCTCTGAAAAAATAGGACCTGGGCCTTCTATTCTTTATCTTCAATGCCTAGCACAGACCTGACAAACACTGATGACTCTGGACTCTTCAAAAACACCTCTTAAGCCAACGGCCTAGACTACAGCCGAGGTTGGATGTCACCATCTACCAAGAATCTTGTCTCTTCTTGGCTTCTAGCATCAGTCTCCTTGGCTCATGGATTCATCAAGATTGTGACTGTCCAAACACGTGGAGTCAGCCAACTCCATCTTGTGTAAGAACTCCCTTGCAGCTGGGGCTAATGACACAGCCCCGCCTGAGCAATAGCCAACAGCGCCTTCTGCAATGAGCTCCACCTCCTAACCCTCGTCCACGGGCCACTCGGAGACCTTCGTTTGAATTGCGGACTTTGTCATTTGCTCCTTCCTTCCCTTCTGAGTGAGCACCAATGTTCGGCAGTGCTTCTCACGCCTGTGAGTCTAATAATCACGTGTAATTGTTATGCAAGATTTTAGACTATCTATCCTTCAAAAATTGTAGCTATTGAAAAATTTAAAGAGAAAGAAAGAAGGAAGGGAGAACCTTGTTTCCCCTGGAATATCTTATTTGTTCAGCGAGAGAACAGAGGAGATGATATGCCAGGGAATATTTAAGAGTGGTGGACAGATCATGCAAAATAAAACAAAGCAAAAGGATGAGGCCTTGAAAATGCTGGAGACATAAATCTTACAGGGTCATGAACTATGGATTTCTCCTCTCTGTTTCTGTGGTGCATATTAAGAATGGAGTTAAGGTTTGGTTCATATTTTGCCATAAAAGGCATCATTATCAATTAACATTGACTCGCTGGTCACATAGGCCATTGATCCACTGGGGTCATTCCTTCGGGCTCAATTCTTCAGCTTCTCTGAAGACACCCTGGCGCTCAAGAAAATGCTTCTGGAAAATATCTTCCAAAGTCTTTTCACCTTCCAGTGCTAAAGTTCTACATCTCCAGGTGTTAAAGAAATAGTCCTATTTTTGCTTTTCAATCTCCTCTAACTGTAAAACAATGTCACAGACTACATAAAAACCTATAGCTACAGACCAACATTTTCTCTGACAAAGATATAAAAAAGCATTCCTGGGAATAAGTAGTAAAATTCCACAATGGGAAAACAAACAAACAAACAAACAAACAAAAAACCAAAAAAAAAAAAGCAACAGAAAGATACAGACGCAGAATGAAGAAGACAGTCTGGGGACAAAATTAAGGATCACAGTATGATAATTATATAAAGATGCTCCCCACTGTGCTGTCATGAGATTAAAAAGGGGAGAATAAAATGGCTGATACACAAGTAGAATGAAAGCTCATTAAAGATTGTAGGGAAAAGTGAAGCTTCCACAGTGAACATTAGACAGGATACAAGACCATAGAATGTGGATGCAGGACCTTTGCACATGCTATGTTCTCTGCCAGAACATTCCTCCGAGGGTTTGCCCATGAGGGGTTGGCTCTTCGTCCTCATGTCTCAACAGAAATGACACTCCCTTCCAAAGCCTTCCCTGACCATTCTATCTAAAAGGTATGTTGGTCAGAAAACTCTGCAAAAAGCAAATGAACGAACAAACTAACAATAACCAAAAAACGAGCTCTAGTGTCAATATTCTCATCCTGGCCAATTTCAAGCTACCATCATGATGTCACTGACACACAGAGTTGGAAAGAAATGCTCACAATTGGCTCTTGCTGGCCCGTTCACATAGCCCACGGAGCTAGCCGAGATGATCCCATTTATTTATGGAAACTTGGCAGAGAACGGTCTTGTCTGTCTCAATTGATGCGGTGTCCCCAGCATCTCATAGCTGATACCCAGCAAGTGCACCCTAAATATTCACTACTCGGGTTCCCGCTCCTTGTCCTGGAACCTGGCAACCTACTTACACAGTGAGCTGGGGACACTGTAGGGTTCATCTTTATTTCCTGTCCCTCAGTGCTTCCTGTCGTGTAATATCTGAAACCACTGTTCCTTATAGGTTGACTGATTTCTCTCTCTCTCTCTCTCTCTCTCTTTCTCTCTCTCTCTCTCTTTTTTTTAGTTAGTTAAGGTGGGAATATAAATCCAGCCCCTGTTATTCCACCATAGCTAAAAGCAGAAGCCCCCTAAGTATTTCTTGTTTGGATCAATGAGGTGTCTGAGTCTGAGTGAAGGGGGCAGTCATTGTGGTTCCCGAGAACTGTAAAATACAGGACACTATCCAAAAACTCACCATCTGTGCCTTCCAGTGAGTCCAGGGGGGCATCGTGCGTGTTCTAGAAATTTCTAAGCCTTCCTACTTCTGTTAGGTAGGGATTAAAAATTGGAATCCTTTTTCGAGCACTGCTTGTTAATATGAAGAGCATCATTTAATTAGGACTAATATAAGATGTCCTGTAGAGTGATAATTTAATAATTTGGCCGTTTTATTTATACAGTGCCTCCAGGCTCCTCATTAAAAATGGAAGAGACATTCAATGGGACAACGTGGCTTTGCGGCTACAAACATTCCAAGTGCTCTCAGATCATAAAGTCTACCCTCTGGGCATCGTAAGAGCCATCTCCCCAGCCTGGGAGCAGATATTTGTATCGTCAAATTAATCTTCATGGACAGGGGAGTCCCAGAAACCACTTGTTGACGCTGGCACTTAAGGGTATTCTCCAGCCCAGACCATTCCCCCCCGAACCCCCTCCCCCGCCCCCTACACACACACAAAAGACAAGACTCAAGAGAAGGTACTCTCACTGCTTCAAAACTCTCTGGTAGCTTCCCCTTGCTCTTGGAATTAAACTCAAACTCCTGGTTTAGCTAGCCAGCCTCCACCTTTCAAGCACCGCTCTGCGCGTTCACGTCCTGAGAGCCGCACCTCCGCCCCCCGTCTCTCTACCAACACCGGGGTCTTGCCCAACTCGAAGCCTTGGCTTTGCCTATCCGACTCCTCTCCCTGGAGCCTCCTGCTTCCACTCTTTGCCAAACCGGACCTTCTCATCCTTAGTCATCGGCTTAAATGTCACCTCTTCAGAGAATCCTCCCATCCACCTGGTATTACTCAGCGCTCTTCCTGTCTCAGCATCGAGGCTAGCGAGTACTTTGATGTATTTCTTTGGTCCCCTGGAACATAAGCTCTGTGATGGCAGCGTCTTCCTCGGTCTTGCTTAACACAAGTCCAGAACCCGGAGAGGTAAGTTCTCAAGAGTGAATACTTCACTAATGATTCCTGCATAATTAAGGGGGTTCCTAATGAATAGTCGTAGCAAAAAAGTGCCACCACGCCTGGAATTTTCCCTCTGTTCTTCTGCCACTCAGTAGCCAGGGTGATGACTCAAGATAGAGATGTACATGGTGATGTCAAGTAGAGAAGACACCGCAGAGGGAAACGGTCCCCTCTCCCTTGGGATGTAATGGGCAATGGGGGGGGATGTGGATGACAGAGGCAGACGCTATCACTGGAAAGAAGGAGCTTCTGTGCCTCACTTGTCTGGGCTCCCACAGCATCCTGCTCGCAAGCCTCGTGAATCTTTGACAGCCACGTTGGTCCCACTAGACTGGGATGTGCTCCTTGAGGGCATAGAGTATGTTTCATTCACCTCTGCATTCCCAGTGCTCAGCGCCAGGTTTAAAAGTT
>NW_011888821.1:1436532-1438925 GCF_000151845.1 Pteropus vampyrus | reverse complement strand
CCTACCAGAATAGATTACTCTTCTGCTTTAAAATACACACAACCTTCACTTTCATTAATCACGGTAATAGGTTGCAACTTCATACCAGCCCATCCCAGAACAATAGCAAGGAACCATGAAACCTGTTTTCAACGGCATAAAAAGTGAAACGAGCAAGGGAACTGAATCGCAAACTTCGAAACATGAACTAAACTATGTAAACGTCTAATTTCTAAAAGTACGTGCTTTCTAACGGTGCAGCTGTTTGTCATATCTGCCCCAATTCTGATTCCAAAACGGCCAACCTTGTGGTAAGTTCACTGTTAATACATGAAAAAGACGATTTGCTTTATTTTTGCTCCAATACATTGGTCTTTCTAAGTATCTCTGGCTTGCAAAAAAAAAAAAAAAAAAAGACTAAACGCACAGTCAGATTCACTAACAATTTTCTTCTCAACTCTCCTCTCCTCTTCTTTTCATTGTTGGCATATCACGGAAGGCAAGGTGCTCACTTAATAAATTATGTTTGCAGAAACAGTGGTGCCAGCCGACACAATTACGCACTTGTTGAGTTAGTGGCCACTTATAAACAGACTTTGTGTAAGTCATCGCACTTCACAGTGAAAGGCGCTAATGCATCATTATGATCTAGCAGGTTGCCTGCTGAATTTCACAGCGTTGCACACTACATTAACCTTTGCTACCGCCGATATTTATGACCTTATAAGAAAGTATTTATCAAGCTGAAAGCCAATATGCAGCGCTGGCGTTTTCGCGACCGCTGTTTAGAAACCGTTATCGCTCCTTCCTGCAGGCACTTTAAATCACTCGGAGATAATGCTCCGGACTGCCCAAAGTTCGGGAAATGGGGCACTCCCGTGCCACGCTGGTGGGAGTTTAAATTGCTATGATGTTTCCGGAGGGTGATTTTTTTCTTTTTTTTTTTTAGTTTTATCTGACTATCAAAAGCCTTAAAAAAAAAAAAATGTGCATTTTTACTCTCTGACCCAGCAGTTCTACTTCTGAGAATTTATTCTACGGAAACAATCATGAAAGTGGGCAAAGATTTGGGCAAGAGCAAATCCATCACGGTGATATTTGCCACAGTGAAAAATGGCAAACGACCTACGTGTGCAGCAGGGAGGGACTGGCGAAATGAACGGCGTGCGGTTGAAATGGGGCCAGAAATACAACGCGAAGAGGCCATCGGAGGGGAAAACAATGCCAAAATACAGGAAATGACTTGGGAAGACATGCACGACGTTTTAAACGAGAAAGCAAGTCACAAAACAGTATGGTGTGTGCCATCTTTGTATTTTTTATTTATTTTTGATTTTTTTTGGGGGGGGAGGGGGTGGTAACATGTTGTAAATACTCTGAGGATGAAAGACCAGGTGGCCAATGAAGTGATCGAACAATTGTGATGCTGATGGTGATGCTGCTGCTGCTGCTGCTGATGATGATTTGCTTATTTGGGTTTTCTATCTTTTCTGTAATAAATAGGAGTTACTTGCATAGTTAAAACAAAGTTATAAGGATGGGGTCTTGTTTGTCTCTCACTCTGCAACGCATAACATGGGGTCAGTAACTGATTTTTTTTTTTTTAATGAGCCCTGTAGTCACGGAATGATGGTAATCACTGCTTCTAGTTTTTATAATGCTTCCCGATTTCTAAAACGTGCTTCCGGCTTATTTCTCATGTGAGTTTCAAACAACTCTGTCGGGTAGGCAGGGCTGACATTTATGGTTCTGTTTCCAGATGCCATGACCGGAGAAGGCCCATGACTTGCTGCTGGTCACACAGTCTTCGAAGGCACAGCTAAGACTTTTTACCAAGTTTTCTAGCTCCTGGACCTATATTCCTTCCCTCTCCATGGCTTGCCTCTATCTGGAAAGCTAGGAAGAATACAGTGGCCATAGGGAAATCGACTCGCCATGAAGTCTAGCTCTTCCACGCGGTGTACTTGGCTTAATTCTAAATTCACTGAGTCAGAGGCAAACAGAAGGGAAGGCAGAGCTGTGCTGAGTGAAACGTGTAACCTTAGCACCCTAAGCTCCAGGAAACAGAGTGGGCCCATCTAGGGCCCATGAACGTGGCTTGCAGCTTCTGGAGGCCACAGAGGGTGGGGGTGGGGGACGTTGGTGCTGGGATTTTGATGTCTCCCAGAATTATCGACTAATGTGAGTCTGTTGAACAGGGAGATGAGATCAAAGCCTCCTGCAGAATGGTTAAGGGGTCAGGAGGCTGCAAGCACTCACTGCCTTCTCTACTCTCCACCACCTGGATCCTGCATTCCTCTCTGGTGGGCTTCGCTCCTTAAAGGGAAACTGCAGCTCCAGGAGAGGAGGTGGGGGCTCCCATCCCACCCATCTCTGCAGAAACAACCTTCACTTTGACTGGTTCTCTCAGTCCA
>NW_011888821.1:1431380-1436482 GCF_000151845.1 Pteropus vampyrus | reverse complement strand
CTCCATGGCTTGCCTCTATCTGGAAAGCTAGGAAGAATACAGTGGCCATAGGGAAATCGACTCGCCATGAAGTCTAGCTCTTCCACGCGGTGTACTTGGCTTAATTCTAAATTCACTGAGTCAGAGGCAAACAGAAGGGAAGGCAGAGCTGTGCTGAGTGAAACGTGTAGCCTTAGCACCCTAAGCTCCAAGAAACAGAGTGGGCCCATCTAGGGCCCATGAACGTGGCTTGCAGCTTCTGGAGGCCGCAGAGGGTGGGGGTGGGGGACGTTGGTGCTGGGATTTTGATGTCTCCCAGAATTATCGACTAATGTGAGTCTGTTGAACAGGGAGATGAGATCAAAGCCTCCTGCAGAATGGTTAAGGGGTCAGGAGGCTGCAAGCACTCACTGCCTTCTCTACTCTCCACCACCCGGATCCTGCATTCCTCTCTGGTGGGCTTCGCTCCTTAAAGGGAAACTGCAGCTCCAGGAGAGGAGGTGGGGGCTCCCATCCCACCCATCTCTGCAGAAACAACCTTCACTTTGACTGGTTCTCTCAGTCCATGTAACTGTCGAGTTCGTGTTGGCATTCAGCATGGCGGAGGGGCCCCAGGAAAGATCATTGTGGCCTTGGATGACAATCAACACAGCTTTTATTTTGCATGCCTGCCCTTGGCCAAACACTGTTTGATGCAATTTTAATATATATTAATTACCCTGCTTCATCCTCACAACAACCCTATTCGTTCACTCATTCATTCATTCATTCATTCATTCAGTTGGCACATTATTCCTGAGCACCTACTTTGAGCAAAGCATCGGGGAAACAGGGATGATGAACAAAATGCAACATGGAACTGACATTCCAGTGTGGCTGGCAGGCCGGCATGAGGTAGCAAACTTATAAAGAAAATTATTGCAAGTTGCAATTAAGTGACATAAAGAAAACAAATTCAAGAAACAAATATTCATATGTATCGATTTCCTAGGGCTGCCATACCAAATTACCACAGACTGGGTGGCCGAAACCAGAGAACTTTATTCTCTTGAAGTTTTGAAGGCCAGAAGACCAAGGTCAAAGTGTTGGCTGAGCTGCGCTCCCTCCAAAGGCCCTAGGGAAGGAGCCTTCCTTGCCTCTTCCTGGATTCCGGTAGCTCCTGGCTTTCCTTGACAGTCCCTGGCTTGTAGCGGCATCACTCCAAACTCTGCCTCTGCCGTCATGTGCCCTTCCCTCTGTGCGTCTCACACGGGCTCCTTATAAGGACACCAGTCATTGGGCTTAGGGACACCCTAATCCGATATGACCTCATCTAACTTACCTGAATACATCTCAAAGACCCTATATCCTAACAAGGTCACATTCTGAAGTTTCAGGTGGACATGACTGGCGGGGGACACTATTCAACCTGCTACATGGTATGGAGCCCATTTTGCAAACTTGGAAGCACAGCGAGCAAGTGTTTGGACGCACGGTTCTCGATTTTAATGTGTATAAGGCTGCGTTCAACTGGCTGCATTACTGTGGGCATAAAGGACCATTTAACCCCTCTGAGACTCATTTATCTCATCCGAAAAAGGGACAGATAGCTTTAAGCAGGGGTTCTTGACATCAGGTGATACACAGGACAGTGCCTGGCATCTGATGGGTCCTTGGCAATGATGGCTGCCAGCACCACCATTATCGTGATCAGAAGCAGGTCTGAAAGATATCTCGTATCTTACATCAGATCCCAAACGTCTCCGAGCGTTTGACACTCCAGTGAGCAGGGAGACCATTCAAAACACTGGCTCTTAAACCCTTGTGTGAAGTTGTGTCTGGCTGGCTGCGTAAGACTCTTCCGTGAACGTATTCACGCTAGGTTCCCACTGGCCTCGGTCCCGCACCCCAAGGTGAACATCCAGTGGCTCAGGGCTTGTGCTCCTTAAACATTGTCCCTTGTGCGTAGCTGAAGGCAGGGACAGTAGGAGAAGGGGTCCTGCGACAGCTCTGTGCTTGGCCTTCCTGCCCTGCCCCTTTTTCTGAAGAATGACGACCGCCTATACGATCGTTCAGAACATTCGCTGGGACTCAACCTAAGAAGGCAGAGTCGCCGAGTCTCAGACGTCAGCACCTGCAGTGGCGATGCCACTTGAATTCCTTGCTGTTTGTGTTTTTTTGTTTGTTTGTTTTTTTTAAAAGAAGACAGAAATGATGGGCTAAGTCTAGCTTCTCTCTCTGTTTCCGTCTGTCTGTCTGTCTCTCAGTCTCACTTCCTTTCCCTTTCATGTTTTCTTTCTTTCTCTCTTTTTCTTTTATTTTGTCCCCTTTCTCCATTCTTCCTCTTCTGTGCTTGTAGCTGTGTGGAAACATCTACACACCTGCAATCCAGGACAGAAGGTGAGGCGACAAGCTAGGAGAGAGTCACATGCCTGCTTATTCCTTCGGGCCTAAGTGACATGCTCCTGTTATAAGGCCCTGTATCTGGATATTCGTTGCTTGTCTATATAGTTTAAAAGGAAGTATTTGGTCTCCCCTTTGGCCGATTTTCCCGTGTGTATCTCTCTGGGATAGTACCGCATGGGGGTAGAGGGAGGGGAAAAAGTAGGTATAGAATATTCTGGGTCCCAGCCTTTGTTACATTTAATATCATCAAAATCCGTTCTGCCATTTTTAACAGGGAACTGCTGCTCTAGGTAGTTCAGGGACACCCTTGAGAAGGACCCCAAGGCCCACAGTCCTCTCCGGCTCAGGTCCGGACAGAAGGAACACCTCAGATACTAGCCAAGCCCCAATCCCTGCAGCTGCTCTGCCCCTTGGGGATCTCGCTTTGCTGGGAAATGGAGCATCCATTCAACCCGAGACATCTTTGCGAGCACTTGCTCTATGAGTGAGTGACCCGGGAGATTTCATGAGCACCCAAGTCACTCATATCATTCCACTTAATCTCCATGACGATCAACAAGACCATCTGCCAGACAAAGAACCTGAGACTCTGAAAAAGAAGTGCTGCACTCACGGGCCACGTGGTCCGTGAGAAAGAGAGCGTGGCGACTCGGCCCGCAGGGCCCATGCTCTTTCCATTCTGATGTGTATTCCAGAAAATAGATCACTAACCCTTTACGTCAGAAATCCATGAAGGGGTAAACCCAACACATTGATTAATATAACGGTACCTGAGACACTCGAGGTGGAATGAACGAGATTTTCATAGCAAATCGAGATGCATTTCCTCTACCCTAGTTGAGAATGACCACTCGATTTTAAGTAAGATATGTGTCAGAAAAAAAGATGAAAACCAACACTTATGGTATAACTTGATACAGGATAACGTGGTAACAGGAGGTAAGAACCTTCTTCCAGTAGGGCTCCTTCTGGGCTCAACTGGAGTGAAGGGAAGTGTGCCACCGGTGGGCCTGGGCCTTCGTCTTGAATTTGCAGCCAACTATGGGGAAAGGTCCCCTTTTAGAATTGCCAGCGATAAACTCTTCTTTCTGAGGGAATTTGCCTCGTGTGATGTTGCTGAATCAGTTATTTTTAACCTCAGAGTTCTTTGTACTTGTCCTTAAACATGCATTCTGGGTAATTAGGGTGAATTATCTTTCTTCCCAGGGCGTGTGCAGTGGTAGGGGGTGGACAGGGGCTTTCATCAACTGTCAGAGCCTTGGCCTTCCAGGTGGGGTGCTTCTTCTGAACGGGAACACCCTGGGCCTGGGACAAGGTGGACTCCAATGTGTCTCTCATCGGACCCTCTGAGAGAAGCAGCCAGTCAACTCATGGAATTAACCAGAGTTCACTAAGTGAAGGCCCCTCATTTAGGGCGCGTTATAAGGCTTCTTTGAGCCTCGGATTTCTAATCTGCTGAAATGGAAATAGTCATACTAGCTGTTAGGTCTCTCTGTAAATTACCTCATAGGTGTTTACCGATCTGTCTCATTGCACTTTCAAGAAGAGACAGGAATAGGTACTAACAGCCAGCCTGAAGAGGTCTTGGCTGTCATGAGCGGGTTTATATATGTCTTTTGTGTCCATGACAACAACCAGAGAGACAGCAGAGACAAAAGCAACCAACGGTTGTTGAATAAATCTTATGTGCCTGGCGTACATTAAGAACTTTGCAGTCATTGACTTGTGTCATCTTCACAACCACCCTCTGAGGGGAGTACTTGAATTATCCTAATTTTATGGCTCATGATAAATACCACAAAACAGGTAGGTTACTTGCCGAGTCTTGTAGGAGCGACGAGGGGGAATCTGCATGGGAGCCTACTCTCTGAGCCATATCACCCACATGGTGCCACGTGTGTCTTATCTTGAATTCCCTGAGTCATGAAAAAATTACTGCAGGTAGAGACCAAGGGGTTCCATCCAAGGGCGATGGTGGGGTCTGGAGAAAACCAAAAGAGATGAAGTGACATGCCAAGGCTGGAGGGTGACATGCAAGCTCTAAACTGGCAAAATGAGGCTTTGTAAGTAGGAGACAGGGCTTAGGAGAATCCTCACCAATGAGGATCAATGCCACCCTAAGCATTGACCATAATAAAAATCCACCAAGTAGTAACAATCATGGCATCCATGACGATAACAGAAGTAGTAGCGGCTATAGATTATGGAGCACCTTCCATGCTTCAGGGCTTAGGGAGATTAAATAGTTTTCCCCAAGTCATGCAGTGAATTAGTGGCAGTGTCAAGATTTGAACCAGAAATACTTAACGCCGAAGATGGCCTTTTCTACACAGGAGAGATAGGCTAGTGTAGGGAAGGAGTCATCATCTTGTCTCTTCTCATCTACTTATATGTTAAATTCTTATAGTTCTGATAAAAAGTCCTCTTTTACCTTTCATTCCCTGGTCCCCACCTGAAGTGTGCTGGGGAGGGCAGAAGCCACAAGCTGGGTATGACCATGGACTTGGTTACCAGGCAACAGGCTACTCTGCCTGGTCCTTTGTGGCTGGACACAGTCCCCATGTCCTCTGTGTGCCCTGTGTCTCACCTCGCCCTGGCCACCAATGGCTGGTAGCACCATCTCATAACTGGCTGCAAGTCCACTGGGTGATCCCAGTTGCAAATACATAAAAATATAATTGCCATCATGGAGCTCCTACTGAGATCTGCAGATTTCTGTACATTAACTCTTGCCTCAG
>NW_011888821.1:1413303-1430075 GCF_000151845.1 Pteropus vampyrus | reverse complement strand
TGGGTGATCCCAGTTGCAAATACATAAAAATATAATTGCCATCATGGAGCTCCTACTGAGATCTGCAGATTTCTGTACATTAACTCTTGCCTCAGATCACACAACAGGGACAGGATTTTACCTGGGCTTCTCAGATGTCCAAAAGCTCTGTATAGTCTGCCTTATTCCCACTGTCAAGAAGAGACTCCTACTTGGGGGAAAAGGCAGCACTGGGATTATAGAGAGATGGAACATGTAGTTTGCACACTCTCTTCCCTCCTCCTGAAATGCCGTTCCCACTCTCTCCTCATGCTTGATACTCTCTCAGCCTTCAGAATACAGCTTAATAGTCACCTCCTCAGAGAAGGCTTCCACGACCTGATGTTTCCTCTATCATTATGCTCTTTCTCAACCTAGTAGGTGTTTATTTCCAAAGACATCATGGCAGATTCAAGACAGCTGCACATTCTTTGCCATTCCTCCCGGTCAAAGACGGAGTCTCTTCCCCTCTCCTTGAAACTGGGCTGACTTTAGCCAACAGACTGGGGAGAAGTGGCCCAGTGCAAATGCCAAGGCCGAGCTTTAAGAGATGCGCAGCTTCCACTTTCATTCCTGGGACTCTCCCTTCTTAAACCCAGCACCATGGGAGCATGTATATGCTGTGAGGATGCCTATATAAGAAGTCTGATTAACCAGAGACCACTGTGCTATGGGGAAACCCAAGCAAGTAGAGAGAGAGAGAGAGGGGCCATATAGACAGTCACCAAGGACTGGACATCTTAGAGAAACCTTGGAACTTACTGCCCAGCCCAACCACCAGTAAATATGGCTGAGCGAATGAGCCCAGCTGATCTGTCTCGCTGAGCCTTACCCAAATTCTTGAAGGACATAATTGAGAGTAAATAAAGTGGTGGTGAAGTCCCTGAGTTTGGGGATGGCTTGCTAGGCAGCAATGCATAACTAAAGCAAGCATTACGGTTTCGAATGATTTTCTGATATGGTTTACTTCTTTCTTCTGTCTCTCCTAATAGAACATAATCACTCTGAGGGCAGAAACCATGCCTGGTTCTTGAATCCCCAGTGCCCATTACATAGTAAGCACTCGACAAATGATTGTGAATGAACCCTCTACCGTCGAACTAGTAATAACAACGACAATGTAAACAATAAGCACAGTAACAATGGAGTTGGGGTAGTTGAAGTAGCAGTAATAGTGGCGATCAAAGGAACAGTAACATAGTAGCAGTGACAGAGCTAAAGGATCAACGGTAGGGAACACACTTCTCAAAACGATTGTCAACATGGTCATCACAGCAACTCCCATCGATGCATTAGCATATCATGCAAACTACTGCAATCAAAGCTTCTATACATTATCTCTAACCTTCACTCACGATCACCCTGAAATGTAGTGAAGGTAGTGCTATCTTCAGAAACTCAAGTGACGTGCCCATGATTGAAGGTGCTCAAAGATTTAAGAAGCATCTAGGTGGGTTTTAGGGATGTGCATCCTCATTGGTTGATCCTGGCATCAGAGGGGCTGGAAGGTAGAAGGACTTAAAGAAGGATCTTACTGATGAGGAGAAGGACAAATGGAAGAAAATGGTACAACTGAACCCGCAGGTGGGGACACCCTTTCTCGGCAGACGAGCACTCTCGGATCCTCTCGTCCTTCCCTGCTAGGAGGTGTGCTCCTCCCTGACAATCCTCGTCTCTCAAGCTCAAGGTCTAACCCAGCGCTGATCATCAGCAGGCACCTCCATCAATTTCTCACTTTTCCTGGGCACAGACCGTGTCTGATTCATCTCTGTTTCCCGGCAAGGACCTGGCACACAGTAGGTGTTGATAAATGTTTTCTGAGTTAAATGCAATTGGGATCAATGCCCAAAAGGCAGATTCTCTCATTCTCATTGTTTAAAAATATCATGGATTTCCCCTCATGCATTATGTATCACAGAAATTAATTTATCCGGAACTGTTTTCCAATGCATACTTTCCAAAGGCTCTATTCTGCATCCAACTGGAAATGTGCAGTGGGGTGGGGGCTGTTCTGGCTAGCCTCTGGCTTTCTCTGGGAATCTCAAACACCATTTTGGGGGTGGGTGCAAAGATAAGGGGTTGAGCGAAGTCGTGTCAGAAGCCAATGCTTCTTGGTTCCTACTTCCCTTGGCAAGGTCAGGATGGATAGATCACATAGAACCAACTACATCTTTCCCTAATCCCTCACCCCAAACCCAGTGGCTTCTCCATTCTTCTAGCCCCTTAGGCGAGGACTGCAGAAGTCGTACAGAGCTGTGGCTATTAGCGCAGGGTGTGGATTCGGTCATTCCACTTACTAGCAATGTGACCTTTGGAAAGTCACCAAGTCACGTCGACTGTCCTAGCCTCAATTTGCACCTCATGACATTTATACTCGATGGCCATTCTGAGGATTAAATTACAAGGAACTACAGCACCCCAAACTTGTCACATGTGTGCATGGGGCATATTACAAAGAGCTGTTGCAGATTCTTGAGTCATTTGTTAGTTATCTAACTGCAGGAGTCAGGCACAGCATTACTGTGCCCATGAGAAAGATGAGAAAACCAAGGCTCAAAGCGATACCTAATCTTAGCTCCCACTGACTGTCAATCACACACCAGATATACTAATGAGAGAGCTTTGCTTGAAATACCTCCTCTGTGTTCACAAAAGCCCTGTAAGTAGACAGTTACAACCTGAAAATTGAGGCTCAGGGAGATTAAGTCACTCGCTTAACTTGTCAGGAAGTGGTGAAGCAGGGTTCGAACCAAGACGGTCTGGCACCATAATTGGTGATCTTATCCACTGCTCTGAGTGACTTGCTTAAGCAAATGCCTAAGCTGGAACCAGAACTGGAGACTTTAAGCTTTAACATTTGTCCCCCAGTGACACTATACCCTATGACTCAATTATAGAAAACTCTGTGCATTTCAGACCACACCTAAAACATTACCAATTAACTCTAGTCTGGCTGGCCAACTTTTTAAAGGACACAGATTCTATGTGTCAGTAATTCAGGATTAATTAAATTTTATCACTTGAATCTTACATGCCAAGTGCTTCCATATATATCAGTCTGTTTAAGAATCACAGCTACCCTGTGAGATATTATTCTGTCCATTTTAAAGATAACAAAATAGAGGTTTGCTTAATGATATGTCTTGGCGTCCCGCAAGCATCTCAAAGTTAATACACGTACAGACAGACACACACATTAAAATTTTGGTCTCGATTCCTTCTGCTCCATGGAAAATGATCCTCATCTCCACCAGAATTCAGCTTTGTAAGAGTGGACATTGACTCATCCTGTCCTCTTTCATATGTCCTACAGCCAGTTCATCGCCCACACCACACGGGTTCATGTTGTCTTCTCTTGTCTGGATCATTGTGATCGCTTACTAACTGCTCTTTCTGCCACTTCCTCCCACCCTATTATTGTGTCCCTCTCATCCATTTTCTTCACTGCTGTTAGATCCTTCCTAAAATCAAAATTTAATCATGACATGACCTTGTTTAAACTCCACCACTGGCCTCCTGATATACAAAGGATGAGTATGGGACCCCCGAATGGCGTACAAGGCCCCGCGTGAGTGTTCTCTGCCCACTTTTCTGTCTTCATCTTAGGCCATCTTCTCCCTGTACCTCCAATCCCGTGAGACACACTGACTTTCTTCCATTTGAATATGGTAAGTTTCCCTCTTGCTGTGGGTATGGGGGTAACTGGTCAACAACCAGCTGCTATACAGAAAATAAAATTTAAAAAAAAAACCCCAATTTATATCTTTGCCAATTTCCATGGTGTAAATACTCTCGCCGTGACCATTTCAAACTACGACCACAGTGTCCCTGTCATGCTCGGGATACAAGTGTCCTCTTGCATAGCACCTACACCTTTCCTTTCCGGTATTTTCCACAAACGTGATTATTTAATTACGCAAGTGATTTTTCTTTGTTTGTTTATATCCTATGTTTGGTACTAGATTATAATTTCCTTGAAAGGGAATCCACGTCTGTCATTCACTCTCATACCTCCAAGGCCAGCACTGTGCCTCTCAAAAAGGAAACACTCAAGAAATATTCACGAATAAATAAATGACACGTGATTGTTGAGTATCTACCTTGTGCCAGGCACTGTGCTTGACAAAGAACAAAAACGACAAGGTACGGTGTCATCCTCGAGGAAGTTATAACTTCACTGCAAAAATAAAGTTTTAAATGATTATAAAATTGTTGGATGTGCACTTCATAGATTAAGGTATACTGTGACATATTGTAAGAGCTCAAAAATTTTTTTTTAGATGCTAAAGGGGTGAATTTTCAAGGCACATACAGCATGTAAAGGGAGTACCAGCTCTAGCTTTGAGACGGTGTCAGGGAAGGGTTTAAAAATGAACAGAAGCTGGAGGGAAGAGTAAAGATGTGAGAGAATCTCCAGCAAAAGCAATTGTAAATGCTTTAGAATTTAATTCCAGCATGGAGGGCCTCTCTTCTAACTAGCTACTTCCTTCCTGATGCCATCTAACCCGGTTCATTTTAAAAGTATGCTGAGGTCTCAAAAACCGTTTGCATTTCTGAGCTGCAACATACGGTGAGATGTCTGGAACGTGGCTCGTCCACATCCCCACCGTGAATAAAAATGATGTGGGCCAAGTGCTTACGGCTATGAAAACCTAAGTGACTGTGAAGGTAGGCTCCAGGCTCCCGGCCATGGGAAGGGCCTGCGAGCCCAGCAGCCCTGAGCTGGCCCAGGGAAGTGATGGGAATTTCAATTTCACAAGGGCTGTTTGCAAAGTAATCCAATACATTACGGTGTGTGCATTATTATTGTATTATATTGAGTAATATCACATTTAAGGAGATTTCACAGCATCATAGCCATGCACAGGGGAATATAAAAGTGGTTAATAAAATAGAGAAGTACAATTTCCCTTCAGTGTTAGTTATGCTCCTATTATACTCAGAATAATCATCAGAGGTCCACTTAGCTTGACTTGGGAAATAACAGATCTGTAATTACCTCGTGTCTATGGTGTCATTACCAAGGGCTCAGCACCGATGTCAGGCCACTGCGATTCCTCAGAAAGCCTGCAGGACTCAGTATCCAAGCTGCAGAAGGACAATCACAAGGCTCCCTAAAGCCACACACACGCATCAGGGTAGGTCGAGATGCCTGTGCAGCCCAGGCTGGGCTCCATGCTACAATCAGGCTGCCATGTGAGACATGATTCTATTCAGGCTTCCTTTTACCGTATTTTCCCACCCTCTGAACTCTTATTTTGAAAAGGAAATGTGTGATTTTCCTGACCCACTCATTCACCCTAAATTCTCCCTCTGCTGAGCTTGCTAAGGCTAAAGGAAAAAGAATTCTCTGCAGATTCGTTGAGGGCAGTGGAAGATGCTTAAAAGACTGTGTACCAGAACCTGACCTTCAGTGGATCTGGCTTTTGGAGGCTCTTCTTGGAATCAGTTGTTCCAGCTGTAGGACAAGCGATTCGGGTGCTTACTACAATCTGCATGTCAACTCCAGAGCTGGGCATCCGTTGCCTATTTGAGGGGTGGTTCCATTGTCTGTGCCTAGGTATTTATGGAGCTGCACTCAAGGGGTGTATCTGAGTTCTACGCTTGTCACTTCCTGGTGGTGCCACCGGGGACAATTTATTTCCATAACTTCTTCGAGTCTCTGTGTTTTCTTATTTGTGACATGGGGTTAATAACACCCGCCACTAGGTTTAGCATTAATAGACGTAAAGCCTGAATATGTTACCCAACACTATTATTACTTACTCTATTAATAACAACAATTGCGATAGAACACAACGTTTACTAATCCTGCTTTGATTTAAATCAAAGTCAATAGTGACTTATATAGGTTTTGACTCCAAAGAAGGATTTTTGAGAAAACATGATGTGTGTGTGTGTGTGTACGCGCGCGCGTGCGTGTGTGTGTATTTGGAGGTCAAAGGGGATGTTATACTCCCGATATAACAACTCTGATATTCACTGTATTCTGGCATTACATTTTTATTTTTTTTGCCAGAGTCCCAAAGGGAAGTCCAGCTTGATGGAGAGGAAAGAATAAAGAAATGTAATTCATCAGTCAGCGGAGAAATTGCAAATATTTTATCCAAAAATAATCCAGAAGACTCCGGTGACATGGCCAAACTCAAATGCCTATGAGGGCCAGTCCACGCAGACGGGGAGGCGAGCTTGGAGAAATGCTATAGGGAGTGGTGGGGACTATGGCAGTCTTGGTGACAGCCTGTCCTCAGCATTAGCACATCGTTGCCATGTTTTACTAGATTTTCTTGTTTTTTAATGAAAGCTAGATTTTATAGTAAAACCTCCCATTTTAAAATATAGGTAATTAATTCCATTCATGAGCTCAAATAAACAAACAAAACAAAATAGGCCCGAGTCTGAATAAAGCCAGGAGAACAATAATATGTAAAGTTTGGCCTAGATCAAAGGTTGACAAACTTTTTCTGTAGGGGACCAAATAGTAAGTACTTTTAGTTTAGTGGGCTACATATCTCTAACACAATTACTCAATTCTGCAAAAGCAAAAGCAGCATACACAATGCATGAATGGATTGGTGTGCCTGTGTTCTTATAAAACTTTATTGACAAAAATAGGCTGTAGGCCAGAATCGACCTACTGGTCCTATTTTACCAACCCTTACTTAATGCTGATACTAAAGGCTTGGAGAAAGCTGGAGAGAAGACAGAAAAAGGAGGGCTGGTGAGGGTTTCTGGGTCCCATGGACAGCCGGACCAAGCAGAAGGACAGCCAAGGTTCTGAGGTCCAGGCACGGCTTCTAACTCCCCTTTCCAGCCTTTGACCAGGTCCTCTCTAGTCTTCGCTGCTAAGACCATCAGTGACTCAAAACAGGAGAAGGTCCCTAAATCCAACTAACCTACCTTGCCTCCCTCTTGTCTCCAAACTGCCATCACCTGGAGTCAAGAAGACTCTTCTGAGCTCATTCCTTCAACCCCCGAGCCTGCCTCACCCCCATCATCTCTTTCTCTTTTGTGAAGCCACCAGATGAGTGTCACGCTGAGACACCGCCTGGAACCCCAGGCGACTCCTTGCATAATTGCTAACCTCGCTCCCACTTGCAAGCCAATTAGAGGGAAAAGGGGGAGGGGGCGGAACCCACCTCCTGTCACTGCCACTACCACCGCTTTTCTTAGTGAAAAAAATGGTAGTTAATTTCTTCCCTGAAAAAAGGCCAGGGAACAATCTCTTTAAATTACAATGTTACATTGTGAAGCAAAGATGCAGAAGTCAAATACAATTTGGGTTATAATTAGCAATTTCCTTGTAGCAAGTTTCTCTGGGAGATCCAGGCTTCCTACAGTCAGCTTGCCAAAGGGGTTCGAAGGCCCCTTTCACTCCATAGGGTCACCGGATGCACTGTGGGGGAGGGAGTAGGGGTATTTGGAGGATGGGAAGGGTTTGTGTGTATGTGTGAACTGAGGCAGTTTTGAGTTAAACACAGAATTATGGGAACAAAGATTGTTAAGATATTCATCTGCCATGATATGATCATGATTAAAATAGCAGGAGATGCCATTTAGGTAAAATAAACTATTTCTGATGGGAAGTCGCACAATTTGGCTTTAGAAATCTGCCAGACCTCTGCGTAATAAATTGGCAGGTTGTTGTATCATAGCCTTGATGGAGAGCTAGATCGAGTCACTGCCCAAGCTCCCAGAGGTGCAGAGGCTAGAAGATGAATTATTCCCTTCTAGGAGAGTACCAAACCCTTGTGAGACAGGTGAGCTTGACAGGTGAGCTCCCTCTCTTAATTGTATGGCCTTGGGGCAAGTCACTTCACATCGGTGCTTCTGTTTCCTCATCTGTAATTCTGGCATCTTCACATCCATCCCGTGATAGGTTGTGGAATGTGAACAAAATGTGTAGCATCATGTGTGGCCTGAGGAGCGTGTAAAGGGGCGGATCCTGGGGTCAGACTGGCTGCCTTTGAATTCCAGCTCTGACCTTACTAGTTTCGTGCCATGACCTTGAGCAATCTCCTTGCTTTCTCTATACTCTGGTTTTCTAGGTAGCAAGGGACTAATGATGACACCCACCTCCTCTGGATGCTGTAAGTGTCGATCAGATCATGCGCATAAAGCTTGTAGCATCACTGCGTTGGGCATCTAATATGTGCTCAATAAATGCTAGTTACCATTATCTATATATGATTAATAAATGATAGCTGCTGCTTCTTTTCTTTCTTCATTTCAGTCCGAGAAATTTCCATTTGTTTTTCTGCACTTACCAATCAGGACGCGCATTTAAATTTTCCTCCTTTTAAAAGACCAGGGAGGGCTAAACTCTTTGAATTGTATTACTTGCAACTGCAATTTTTTTCCAAGGAGGAAAACTGCCTTTTTCCTTCTAAAACATGTCTGCCCTTTAGCCTTCAAATGACCTTGGTCCTGATGGCCTGGTTTGTTTTGAACCATGCATTGGCAAACCTTGGTTTATTGGAGAATCAACTTGCCGTGTAGCCTTGTCCCAAGGATACAAATTAAATTAAATCAAATTAAAGTCAGGTCCTCATCCTGGATACATTCCATTCCTGATGCCAGAGGAATGGCTTATTGTCTGTGTTATAGTGACCTCGCCAAAGTCCAGGAGTTGGAGAGACCATCAGAGTTTCAGTGGAATCTCTATGCTGCAGGTTCACCTGTCAGACTCACCTGTCTCTACTAGCGGAGCAGAACCCAGCCTTCGAGCTTCTGCGTCTCTGGGAGCTTGTGCAGTGCCTTGGACCTAGCTTTACGAGTCTATGATTTAACAACCCGACAGCCTCCATGCTCTTCAGGGATGAAACAGTGGAAACCCAGACACTAGTGAGAGTGTTTTGACCCAGGAGTGACTGGCATTGAAACTGGTAGGAATACAGAACACCGTAGAATGAGCACAGCCCCATCTACACAAACACCAGGATCGGCAGGAGAGAGCTAGATAAAATAAATACTTTTCCAGGAGTCTGGAAGCCTTTGTGATCATAAGGCCCACTAGTGGTTGAAACCTCTGGCCAGGAACCAAAATAGGATATCAAAGAGAAACGGAGCCTCAAATCAAACAGCCCGACTCGCTGCTAAAGACAGTGTCCTGGGTTTTGTCTAATTCCATGTGGCAATAACCCTGAGTTAGTGGATCTTGAAAACTACTGCAGAATCCAGGAGATGGGGGAGGTGGGGAGGGGGAAGTAGGGTAAAAGCAAGTAGATACACAGGGAGGGGCATGGCTCAGTGGAAATTTTCTTTCAGGATGCCCTTGTTCTGGTTTTTGCTGCGATATTCACTGTGTGACTCAGGCAAGTCATATTCCTTTCTTAGCCCCAGCACCGTTCATAAATAAAACAGGTAGACAAGATGGTCATTTCAACCTCTAACGTTCTACGAGTCTCTGCATTGTCACACTGGAGCATCTAATGTGTCTTTTTTTATAAACCTGAAGTGCAGTCTCCCTGGAAGGGTTAAAGTTCCAAATTTCACATCGCGTTAAAAAGATTAATCTCAAACAAGGTTAAGTCAGGGGTTGGAAATGTAGTATCTGCCGAGGCTTGCAGATACAAAGATGAGTCAAGCAGGAGTGAACAAGAGAGGACATAAAAATCCGAATTGCTGTTAACTCTTGAAAAAAAAAATCAAAAGATGTCGTAACTCTGGGTCAGCAATCCAGTATGGTGGATCAAATATGGTGGACTGGATGGACTGATGGGGGCACCCCCTTCGGATGGACCACGTGTCCTCTAGACTACCACAGGGTCCTCACTAAGGGGTCACATAGCATGATACCTATGGTTTGGTCATTCTCATATTATTGGGGAAAATTAATTCTTTCACCTCTGTCTCCATCATAAACCAATCTCTTTCAAACATGTATGTTACTTGCCTGGACCTGAAAGTATCTGAGTTTAAGCCCTTAACTTATGTGATCTTCTTACTTCTTTATAATCAGAAGGTTGGACTAAGTGAACTCTGTGGTACCCTCCAGTTCTAGTACTCACGGGTCTGGAGAATCCAAATAGCGTACAGAATTCATCTCAACTCATTATAAACTTGCACAATGGTCACAAATTAAGAGCTCAGCGCTGATGGCTGGCTACTGAATCCAATACTGCCCACAGAATAGACTAACGCCTGCTTCTAGATTCATTTAAAAACAAACAAAAATGACAAAACCAGCGTACAGGGCTACGAGCTATGCAAAGATAGTTCTTCAAACACCTACATCAGTCATTTGACTAGCTCACAGGCAACTCACTTCATCTTCAAATTATCCAGTCATTACCCCAAAACCAAAATTACACCGTGCACTAAAACTTGCTCACAGATTGACATCTTAATCAAGGATAGAGACTGCTTAGTCATACTGAGAGGGTAAAGCTAATGACAGCGAATACAGGTATGAATAAGCACAAAACATGAAAGAGAAAACCAAGATGCAACTTCAGATGGTCGCAAGACTTGTAACTGAAATATGATAATGAAGTCCCCTCCAAGGAAACATGAACTTGAACTCAGAACATGTCAGCTGTTTCCTCAAAAGCAAGATGTCTTTGGACCTTATGCACAAAACTTCAGTCATATATTTTTTTCTAACAGATCTTAACCTCATTTGTCCATGACCTAGATTTAGGTCAATGAGCAGCTTATACCAATCAACTATTCTTAGGCATGAGTGACCGAAAACTATCCATGTGGAGATCATTAAATATAAGAACTACTTTTAAAATAAATGTGGGAATTTGAGTCTTCATTTGACTGTCGTAACATAGAAACTTTCACCGTTCTTAGGATGGATTTCTTCTCCTACCCAAAATTTAGAGTGAGGCATTTGGGATGGAGGAGAACACTCTGATTCTTCGTTATGAATGATGTGATGATCTCGTAATTATAATGGTTCATACGGTAGAGTGTCTACTACGTGCCCACCGCTCTGCTAAGCCTTTCATCGGTACCATCTCATTAGGACTTCATGCCTACTCTCAGCCTCGCCCACACAAAGGAACAAAGCGAGGCTCATGAGGTTACATCCCATGCCGGTGGCCCAGCTCCGGGTCAGAACTAAACAAGAAACTCCATGCTCTTTGCTTTGATTCTTCACGGCTTCTCCTGATCATACCTAAGGGTGTTTATCCAGTGACATCGTTTCTGACCTTGCCTGAGAACCTTCAATTCGACCAGAATCCAAGGCTGTAGCCTCAGTACTCTAATGGGGCATTAGATGCATGGGTCCCTAATGCTCATGGCTATGCCTGTTCCTCTCTGGGTAATTCTCATTTGGGCCCAATCGTGCCTGTGGCCCACCAGGACTGAGCACTCTGCTGAGCAGTGGCTTTAGAACAGTAAAATGGCCTAGGACTGGGTAACATAGGCTTTCAATTCATCCTAAAAGCCATGGGCCATTTATTCCAAAGCATATGCAGGAGACAGAAGCATAATAC
The DNA here is from genome assembly GCF_000151845.1 of Pteropus vampyrus. NCBI lineage: Eukaryota > Metazoa > Chordata > Mammalia > Chiroptera > Pteropodidae > Pteropus > Pteropus vampyrus. The sequence continues at coordinate 1,418,607 of NW_011888821.1, read as the reverse complement.
TCGTCCTTGTGAGAGAACAAGGGACAGCACCTGTGTCTTTAAAGTCGCTGTGAACCTTAAGAAAACAGAATGGGTGTTGACAAAACAGCTCAGACACACTGTCATCTGAAAAGACAATTTTGAAGCCACCGGAACATGTTATTAGAATTTGCTCAAGGCACAGGTCTCAAATAAGAGCACGCTCTAAGCCTGTGATATTGCACATGCCTGGGTCTGCTGGGGCCCTCCCGGGGCGAAATGAGTGGTTCCTGGGCAAAGCTGTCCTTGCCTCAGCAGCAACCTATTCAGAGGCGAGCCGGCTGAGCACCTGGTGTGCCTGGGGGACGCCTCTAGGCTTCTATCCCTTAAGAGTTTTGGTCTTGAGCCTGACACATCTGGTTTGGAGCTCTAGCTCCTACCTGTTACTTACAGTGACCTTCAGGAAGTTACTGGCTTCAGCTTCTTCGACTATAAACATGGGGATGATAGTGCCTTATACGTACTTTTTTTTTTTTTTTTTTTTTTTGGTGATGGAGAGTCGAGAATACTGTAGATTGTACATGGAAAGTGCTTGGAACATAGTTTGATGCCCACAGAACAAAAAACTATTATTTTTGAGATGGTTCTTCCCTGATTCCTGTTTTGACATAGCTACCTGCTCTGGTTTTAAGCATGGCGTCCCTCGACGATTTTGCCAAGCTTGTAATGTAAGCACATGAGGCCACGAACCTCCACTGGGGAGAGGCACTCTCGGTGTCTCATAATTCATCTCCGATGGTTGTTTAGAAGGGAGGAGGAATGCAATTTGGAGGAGGGCAGAAGTACAGCGGAGGAAGGGAACGGTAGGAATAATATCGGAGAGGTCAAATGACCGGCCCGAGGGCCTTCTGCTTGTAAATGGTGGAGCAGAGGGTCAAACACTAACAAATCCTGAGCTCAGCTTCTTAACTAAACTGCTTCTCCACACTGGACTAAGAGCTGAAGAAACCAGCCTGGGGGAGAATTCTAGCGCGTGGTCATTTAAGCAGTCAGCCAGGGGACCTCCTGAGACTTAGACCTCAGACAGACCTGGATGAGGATCTAGACTCTGTCACTCCCCAACCCACAACATCTTTAGCTTCTTTGTCCTCCTATTTCCCAGGTGTTGAATGAGGAGGACTAATATCACATCAAAGGCTTGGTGGGAGGACAAAATGAGATGGGAGATGAGAGAGAGCCTCCCATGGTCTGTGGACCGTAGGGGCCTCGGTCAGTGTCAACACATCTTCCCCTTTCTTCTCCCTGACACCAGACAACTCTCAAATTACCTTAGGGGTAGCCACAGCGAGTATACACAGAATTGCCATGAGCCGAGACTTGGAGAGTGAGCTGTGTCGGGCAGGGGTGAGGGCAGCAGGCCTTTGCAGGAACAGTCTGTGGAGGTGCCAAAGGGCTCTCTGTAGGGTAAGTGAACGGTGTCTCCATTTTAAATCCATATATCTTTCAAACATCCACACGGAGACACCCAGAGGTGGAGAGCGATATTTGAGCCCAGCTGTTCACAACGGCCTGATTGGGAATAGCAAGGCTATAAGATAAACCCTGGGAACAACCTGAAATCCAAGGCAAACATGAAAAAGAATGAGTTGGATCCCAAAGTGAGATATAAAATGATTGCCCAGATGTAAAGGGTGCCAAAGGGGGAGCTTAGTAGATGTCAATTCTGTTGTTTTGAGAATGGAACTAGTGAGAAGCTAGAAGATTGATTTAGAGACAGAGAGAGATAGCGTACAGATAGGGCTAGAGATAGACGAGCAGGTTGCAATAGACTGGATGCTCGTATGCCCCCAAAATGCATGTGCTGGAATCCTAGCCTGCAAGATGATGGCTTTAGGAGGTGGGGCGTTTGGGAGGTGATGAGGTCGTGAGTGGGGGGGCCTTATAAAAGAGGCCTCAGAGAGCTCCCTCACCCCTCCACCTGCACGCGAGGACACAGTAAAAGAGATGAACCATGAAGTGGGTCTTCACCAGAAACTGAGTCTGCTGGTGCCAAGATCTTGGCCTTCCCAGCCCCCAAATGGTGAGACATAAATGTTTGTTGTTTATAAGCCACCCAGTCAATAATATTTTTGTTACAGCAGGCTGAACGGACTAAGACACGGGCATATGCTTGCATTTGCCTAAAATTCTTCTGTGGGGAGATATAAAGATTTGGTAACTGTTGTTTCTAGCAGGGTGACTAAGAACTGGAGTTGTGGGCATTAGCAAATTTTAGTTTCCATTGTATGGCCTTTTCTAATGTGGGACTTTTAAAATCACAAACCTGGATCACTGTAGTAGTAGTAGTAATAGTAGTACTGGTAATAATAATAATTAATAAAAATAATGATTAGTTAACAACAACAACAAAAGGAATGTAACGAGTTTTCCTCACGCTTTAGCTACAAAATTGGCTTCCAAAGCTGAGCCAGCATGTCAGTGGTTAAGAAAGACAAGTCATCACTAACCAATGTCTTATCTTCTTGAGGGTATTAATGAAATCTGGAGACACAGAGAAAGCAGCTGAGGATTAAGAAGTGGTTCCTTAAACAGCTCTTCTCTCTATCAATAGAGCTTGGGGAACAAGCTTGGGGACCCACATTCTTTCTCCCATCAGATCCCAAAGCTGGTGGGAGACTTTTAAACAGACTGCAGAGGTCTTAAAAATAGAAGTTAAGTTGCTATTGGAGATACATGGAGAATTCACCACTTGCAAATCTCTAATTATAATATGTCAAGAGTAAAATACCTTGTCAGGAGCAGTATCTAATATAATACAGTATTGGCTCTGTCAGCATAGTGATCCATGATGTGTTTGGAGGCCTACGTTAAATAGATAGTCAGCAGAAAAATGTCCTGCAGGGACTCACCGCAGGCCCCGGCGAACCGACAGGATGAGCTGGTAAGTCTTTGCTGTCTGTACTTTCTCAGCTCTGGCTGGGAGCTCTGGGTGCATCTTGCTTCCCTTGTACAGATTCTGCACTTTGTGTTAAATCATGTGCATACATTAGAAGTGCTTGGAGCCTAGCAGATGGATGGATCTTTTCTCTAACCCAAAACTACTTGGTTTTTCAAAGAAAGGATGGCCTCGAAGGTGCCGTCAGACTGGCATTAAACACTGTGCCTATATGTCGGAGGACAGAGTTATTCCAGGGACGACACTAACCTATGGGGAACAGCTTAAGTATGCTAACGCAGGGGCCACGCCTTCTGGGGTTGGGGAAATCATGGGTCTGACCCATTTTGAGATTAAATTCTCTCCTTGGGAAACGCAGAAGCTGGAGGGAAGAGAAGATGCCCTCCGTAGATGCGTCAGGACGCAGAGACGATTTGAAGCCAACTTGCCATAGACCATGCTCTCTCTGCAGGCCAGGGAAGCACAGCTCAGAAGTAGGTCACAGACAGCCAGAGCATCTTCTTTTTTGGCCAAAGAGAGAAAAAACATCTGCATGTAATCCTCTGTAGAAGAAAACAAGATGGCCTCTTTTACGAGCCTTCAGATTCAGCCACGAAGCCCACCTGCTTCAGCTGATACTGGCTCTTTTTGAAAACTTTCCTTGAAAACTTTCTGTAAGAGTGTGCACCACCCAAACATTGCTACAGGAGACAAAGTAAGCTACTCGCCAGCCCCACCATCAATGCACACCCTCCCATCCACGAGAGGCACTCACTGCCATTCAAATACCCTAGGCGTTGCTTGTCTGAGCCAGATTCCTTGGTCAGTTGTCCAATTCTGGGAATTACTCTATTGCTTCCATGTTCTGGAACTTGTCACATCACAATAATTAACAGAACACATGCCCTATATTCTCTAGTGGACCAGAAGCTTTCTAACGGCTGCTTCTCAGTTCATCTCAGTGCCTGGGGCCATGTGCACACCCAATACGCTACTCAAATTTAACTGTGTTGGTCTCCACAGAGCTCTCTTTGTGAGAGGTGGATGGTGAGCATCTCAACTCCCCAACTGGACTGAGATTTCCTTTTAGGGAGGCGTAATTAACCCTTCCTTTCAAGCTTTCATCTTATAACTCTCCTGGCTTACGCGCTTTTCTACGGCTTCTCATTGCTCCTAACGTGGAATCCCACCTCCTTATGGAACTTATTAGGCCCACGGGAGGTGAGCCCTGCTGATGGTTCCCGCTTTGTCCTTGGCCGCTGCACCCCTCAAACCCTCTCCGCAGGCCCTCGACACCACGGCCTCTTTTTAGTTCTTTGAACGAGCCAAACTCTTTCCCACCACAGGCCCTTTGACCTTGCTAGTCTTTCTGCCTGGAAAGCTCTGTCTTCTAAGAGCTTTCCAGGCAGAAATGTCATCTCCTTGAAGAAGGGGTCCCAGGCTGCTCATTTGCAGGCAGCACCTCTGCTCTTTCTTACCCTCCCCTAGCACCTGTCTTTTCCTTGAGACTATGGGTCACAATTTGTGTTTATATAGCTTGATCGCCACGTTCTCCCTCTGCCTCTCACATTAAGTTACCAAATGAGAAAGGACTTTTTGTGTATAGTTCAATTACAGCAGCTAGTATGTGCCCTAGCCCTAGGAGAGGTTAATAAACGTCTGTAAGTGAATAAACGAATGAATGAACGACTCTTCCAAAACAGTTGGTACAGTTGGCACATACTGAGGCTTAATAAGTAATATCTGATTGGACCTTTTTTTCAGGCCGAATATAGCCTCCTCAAGCCCTACCACCATTGATTATCACAAAATAACCAACGAGCAAATAAACAACAGAGCATCACTACCACCTGGTGGTCAATACAACAGAAATACTTGCAAAATCAATGAACCCACTTAATAAACTGACCCCTAAGTTATAGCAGCAAGATACAAAAAGGCAATAGCAGCACTTTTCACATGAGTCAAAGGTGAAAACAACCCAAGTGCCCATAAACGAATGGATGGAATGTGGTCTACCCATAGAACGGAACGGTATCCAGTCATAAAGAGGAGCGAGTGAGTGCTGATCCATGTTACAACACGGATGATCCTTGAAAACGTTTTAGTATTGGAAAGAAGCCGAACAGGAAAAGTCATATGTTATATGATTTCATCTTTACGAAACACCCAGAGGAGGCAAATCCATACAGACAGGAAGCAGATTGGTGGTTGACATGGGCTGGGGGGTTGGGTGGGTGGGGGTTCTGCTTAATGGACATACAGTTTCCCTTTGGGTGATGAAAATGTTCCTGAACTAGACAGTGGTGATGGTTGTGTTACACTGTGAATGTACTAAATGCCACTGAATTGTATACATTAAAATGGTAAAAATGGTAACTCTTATGTTTTGCACAATACAATAAGGGGGG
>NW_011888821.1:1390637-1410338 GCF_000151845.1 Pteropus vampyrus | reverse complement strand
AAAAAAAAAAGCTTAGCAATTAAGCACACCAAACAGCTGCCTCTCCTGTTGTCTGTAGTCAATTAGATGTGACTTCGGCATTCGTTCACTGATAGCAGAGCGAGAGTGTCAGAACTGTTCAAACCTCCTTCGTCCTCGCCGCCACCGCTCCAGAGCCTCTTCGGCTAAAGTGACTGGAGCACAGCAAAACCCTCGTGACACGGAGCGGGGGGGAAAAGCAGCGTATTCTTGGAGCCGCGCGCAGAGCGGGCGCACTTGTTTACAGGGGCCCTTAATTAGAATGTTAAAGATGACACGTTGAAGAGAACTCGGCTTCCGATAGTTTAAAACATTTCACACGTGAAAACATTCCCATCAGGCCTATCCCTCCCTCAGAGTAATTTCTCCAAATGTCTGTGCTGTTGGAAGCCATTTCTTTCTTTCCAGCATGTTTTCGTAGCATTGGGGGCTGTGCAGGGTCTTCTGTCTGTGCTGTGGTTGAATCGCTAGACACGAAAAGTTAACCCTGTCCGTCCCTAGGAACCCACAGAGGACATCTGTCACTGCTGCTCACTGTTCACTTTTCCTCAAGGATCCTGCCTGGTTTCCTTTCAGGGGACACGTCTGCTTTCAACCTAGGTATCTATTGCAAATGCGGTTGAGCCCCGCTTCCCGTTACCTCTAGGTATAGTCACGTGACCTGGCCCAGCTAATCAGAGGGTTCTGCTCTGAGTCCCGGGGATGTGGGTTCACGTCCATCTATCTAAAGCAGTTAGTGGTTAAGCCCTAGGAACTTCACTGAGGCTTAATTCTGAGCCTCTGCTGGCGTTTGGGGAGGAAGTTCTCTTTCAACTCTGATTGGCAGCTGTAAAAATAATGGAAGCCTGGGGCTGCCAAAAACTGTCTCTTGCCAGTCCGGAGCAATAAAGAGCCCAGAAATTGAGAAACAGATCAACTGAGTCCCGTTGACATCATTTGAAGTCTTGGATCCAGCTTTACCTGTAGCTAATAATGCCACGGTTTGTTTTAGTTACATGAGTCAGTAGATGTCTTATTTTGTTTAAGCTAGTTCTTTTGTTACTCACAACCCAAAATCTCCACTGTTTATGAGCCAATGAGCATCCTTCTCTTCTGCAGGGCTGTGCGAGAAACATATTCTTATTTATAGCAATTCCATTCGGATGCCTTTTCTTTCTGGCTGAGAAGAAGCCCCAGAAAATTTGGGACCTCAAGAACCTTCCAGAGAGAAATTCATTGTGACAGATTCTACTTCTGCCCAAAGGTCTGTTTCAGCCTCCCCTACCTTCCACCTGGCTCATCTCTGAGTTGACAGACTTGTGAGAACTCCAGGTGTGGTCTCGTAGGAGTGGGTGAGCTGACCACAGATGCAGTGGTAGAGAGAGATGGTCACAAAGCTCAAAGGTTTCTCTGCGCCTCCTCCAGCAGAAAACACTTCCGTGGGGACGCGTATGCCCGTGTGGCCTTGCCTCACTACAGAGCAATCTCAGGAAGAGAGACCCAGTCCCACGAGCTCCTGAAACACTGCAAGGCCCCCCTGCTAGGATCGGAGCTCTCCCTGTCTTGGAGAGAGAGGCCTGCCCTCAGGAAGCCTATGGTCGCTCTATCCTCCAAGCTCCATCAAGTCTTCCCATCCACTGACTCCTCTGCGTGAGAAGCCCTCCCCTGATCCCTGCCTGGCTAGTCTCTAGTGTCCTTCATGACCCTCAAGAGCTCTCTGCCCCGCCAAGCCTTCACGGAAACTTAAACCATGTCAGTGACCTGCCTTCTATACCTCGCTGCAGCTGGTGGCCGCATCTCACGTGACTCCAAGTACTGCCATTGCCTGCTTGTCTGTGAGCATCCTGAGAGCAGGTGACTGTGTAACATTCTCTGTTTTGTCTCCAGTCTTCAGCAGCATGCTAGCTGCAAAGCAGGCATTTACAAGGGTTTGCTAAGTGAATGCATGATTGACTAATAAATTATGGGCTCTGTCAAGCTTAATTTGGCAGCAAGAGATAGTCGGCGGGGAGGATAGGAGGTGAGGAATTGGCAAATGACCCACGGGAGAAATCTGGCCCACTATTTGTTTTTGTAAATAAAGTTTTATTGGGACACAGTCACATTCATTTTTCTACAGTGGTAGAGTCAAGTAGCTGGGACAGACACCCTATGGCCCAGAAAGCCTAAACTATTTAATTATCTGGCCCTTTGCCGAAAAATTTTTCTACTTTCTGTGGCAGAGTATCGTTCAATATAGAGATGCCAACTAAGAAGCCATGCTTGCATAAATAGGGCAGGAAATAAAGCTGGCCGTAAAGCAGGGAGAGAGAGGGGCGTATTTGAACTAAACCAAGGAGAATGGCTCCGCCCGACCTGGAGGTCGGCATTGCCAAGGATGGTGCAAAAAGCGCGAGTGGGCACCTTTGTCAGAATTTGCTTTGCAGCACAGACCCTCTGGATTGTAAAGGCAAGTGCACACATACGGGCTTCAAGCTCAGCAGCAGTGGGCCTAGGAGAGGAAGACCCAGGATGGCTTCCATGCTCCATCGGAAGGGCATCCCCCTCTTCGCTAGTGGGTTCAGAAGACAAACTGAGTGATGTCTTCCTTTAGGCCTAGTAGGTACCGGGCACTGTCTTGGGTACTTTGCATCTGTTCTTAAATGGAGGTGATTGTTCCCAAGGGGACATTAAGCCATGACTGGAGACATTTTTGGTTGTCATGACTGGGCGTCTAGTGGGCGGAGTCCAAAGATGTTGCAACAACAGCCTACCAGGCACAGGGCAGCCCCCCCACCCCCCCGCCAAAGATTATCCAGCCCCAGATGCAATCGCGTGGAGGGTGGGATGCCTGCCTCGCACAGTCCCACTGAGATTGCATCTCTAGTCCCACTTTATTTTATTGGTACTGCCGCCCAGAGCTGGTAAATAACTTTGCAAGGCTGCAGCCACAGGTAGCTCTTCGGGAAGCCAGGAGCTGATCCAAAGTCCAAGTTATCCTGTGCCCAGGTGTCTCTCACCTGGCAAGACTATCACCTGGCGGAGAGGTTCGTTCCCAGTTTTAAATAAACAACCCTCTCTCTGTCACTTACACACCATGGCCGCTCCAAGACCTATTTCCCCCCGGTGGTGTGTTACACCCTGCGGGGAAGCCAGGTGCTGGGGTATCTGATTCAAAGATGCCGACGTTCCATTAGCCCGATTAGGGTGTTAACCCTCGGCGAGGGTTAGAGCCCCAGCCCGGTTAACTTGTGCCATCTCAAGCCCAAGGCCTCGTTCCAAAAGGCTCTGAGGCCACTCTAGGAAAGGCAAGGATCAGCTGGGAGCCCTACTGGAGCCAGGATAAAGCATCAACTCCTACCAAACCTTGTGGCATTTTGGCCAAGCCAGGGCACCAAGCTTGATGAACCGTGTCCGTGTTTGCCAAGAAGCCTGCGGTAGTGTTCAGGTCCACGGGGTGCTGGGCTGCACTCCTGTTCCTGGAGTTCTCAAACAGATGTTGGTGGGACCTCCCACAGTTTCTTATTAACATTGACATCCATTCCAGAGAGACCCTAATTAATATTCCCAACATTTGCACTTTGGGCTAATTACAGCTAATATTTAATTAAGATCGTTGTGCTTCCTATGGAATTATTTTTCACCTTCGAATGGCTTCGAGATGTCTTAGTTTCCTCCCTAATGATCTTCCCGGAGTCTTAGCTTGGCCGAAATGCATTTTTCTGGAAAAATACATTCACGTTAAGGGCACCTCTACCACTCCAGGCCAAGGTACGTCTCGGGCACGTGAAGCCGAAGCCAACTTCAAGCAGGTGACAGTGACAGGCAAAAATTATTCGGAGCGTTCTGGCTAGACATTCCCTCATTTGCAGAAGCTGCCTTCTTTCCTCTCCTCCAATGCTAAACCCCCACCTTTCCCTAAATAAGTGGAACAATCACAGAGATCTTGATATTTACAGAGTGAGGGTGTCTGTGGGTGTCTGAGCTGATGGGATGGTGCCTCTGATTTGCACGTATCCCCCACATCACTGAGCAAGTGCTTCGAGAGATTTTGCAAACCGAACATCTAATTTTCAGAGCTTAGACTTCCTTGGGTTGCTGCTAAATATACAAAAGTTGGGGGAAAAGCCAAGACCCAATGTTTTCAAACCCACCAGAGCTGGTAGAAACTTGAAATAAGAACATCATTTAGGATAAAAGAAGAAGAAACTTCTTTGTCCTCATACACTAAACCTGCATCAGAGCAACTCGGCACCAGCCAGACGAGGCGGAGCCCCTCTCACTGCCCGAGAAACCCCAATGGGTAGTGTGCACCCCAACAGCTAGTGTGCACCCCAATGGGTAGTTTGCACTCGTTACTGAGAGAAAGAGGATATTAAAATGCAACCAAGTCTGATTCGCCAAAGCCAAAAAAAAAAAAAAAATGCCATTTCAATTTAAATATTTTACTGAAGCATGAAATAGCCAGGATATTATTGCTATTTTAAGACAAACACCGTAATCTGTCTATTAGCATAGTGTGTCGACCCTGTTGCATGCAGACGTTCAGAGAGCCATTCCTCAGATACACGGACAAAGTCTGTGGTCACCGAAACACCCTGCAACCTTCATTTTCTCTCCAAGGTGGGCTCAGGAGACAGAGTCAGAAAATGAGAGGGTTTCCCCCGCCCCTACCTCGGAAATCTCTCGTCTCCCATTCATCGCCCTGAGTGGTTTAATCAAGTAGTTTTTTTGGGAAAGTCAAAAGAGAACAAAGGGTGGCAACCCATCAGACTCTGCAAAATATTTTGGCTCCACATCTAATGCAAACCACATTTCAGCTGAGAAATAGTCTTTACGTGGCAGAACATGAAACGGGTTTATTCTTTTCGGTGTAACTTCCTTTCACTGAAGGGGCGAAAGTGGCTGTTTTCATAGCCGCTAAGATGGACTTTAAAATAATCGAGAATTTTTCTGCGTGCGTGTGTGTGTGCGTGTGTGTGTGTGTGTGTGTGTGTATGCACGCACATGTGTCCTCAGCTTTAATAGTCAAACTTTCTGAGCATCTTCTCCCCTTTTGCTTCTGGATTTTTTTTTTTTTTTTGTCTCCCTTACATTTCTTGTGCAAAATAAGAAAAAATACAAAACCAAAAACCTCTGTCGGCCTAAACGCAGCCCTTATAATGAAGACATGCACAGAAATGATCCAACCCTGATAAAGCGGCTGATGACATCTATCCTCACAGCCAGAGGAAGCAGCCACTCCAGCCATGGGACCCCGCACCAGCTCGGACTCGCTGGAGGACACGATCCGTTCTTGGTCGCCTGCCGTCTCCGGTCTTGCTGACAGTTTGTTTTACTTTAGTTTAGTGTCTGGTCTGTTCTACTTCTCTGGCGAGAAATCATGTCTATTCAGAGAAAGCTTCCAGCGCTGGACTGAGAACTAAGCTGCGTCGTGCCCCCTGGGGCATTGAAACAAAGAAGGAAAATGCAAAATTACACCATAAACCTGCTGGTTCTAAGACCAGCTCAGTTCCACACATCAAGCAGAAAGCCGACACACACATACACACACACACACACACACTCTCGGCTGAAATCCTCGCCTTTCCTGGCGTGATGCATCGCAGACAGCAACAGAGACCCAACGCAAGGAAAGCCTGCAGCTTAATTCAAATCACAATTCCGAGTGAAAAATAAAATGGGGAAAAAAAAATACCTGCTCCACCATCCTGCTTCCTTTCTCCTCCATAAACTTAGCAGATGTTCTAGACCCACACCACAAAGCATCTGCTCAAAGCAAGCCTCAGTGACGAGCCAGGGTGTGTGTGCACTGTGCAGCGTGTGGATGGCTGGGGTGTTGCAGGAGGGGGAGCCGAGGCCGCCTGGCTGACCTCCCCCTCAACATCTGACTGCTCCCCAAACCAACCCCAGATGGGACTCTTTCCGCCAGCCAGGCCTGGCCCATCAATCACAGCTTGCTCCGCCTCTGGTTCCTGCTCTGTTTCAGAGAGCACACTGAGCAGATGATTATATAGAGGAGGAAGAAAAAAAAAAAAAATACACACACACACCACACAGCACTCGACTACATTAATAGCTGTTTAAAAAACATTAGAAATGCTAGCCTATGCATCGCCTGGAGCTCGAATTTTTCATTACTAAACTAAATATATGGTATGCAAAGTTATGAAATCCACTGGGAGCTTGCTACTCTCCTATTTTGTTTTACATTTTTAAGAGAGGGGACGTTGGGGAGAGCAGGGGAAGAGGCAGAGGAGGGATGAAGAAAGAGCTCAGAGAGATAAAGGGATGGCGAGAGGGAGATTTAAGAAAAAAAATACTGTGAGAACATTGGAGATGAATTTATAACAGAGCCGCGTGATGGACGGCAAAGTGATCTTAATATACTGTAACTGACGACCATTTGGACGGGATGGTATGGAGGCCCCGCTTTTTTGGCAGACTAGCTGTGTGATCTTAAGCAAATTGTCGCAATACACCGGGCTCCAGCTTTTGCTTCTGTTTAATGGGAACGATGATGAGTGCGTTCATGGGGGTAGATGTGAGGATCGAAAGAAAAATCAGATCACAGCAAAACAAACACACACCGGGGGCTGGCGCATAGTATGCATTATATAAACAGATTCATTCATCGCATTCAATAAAATCGTGAGCAAAATCCAAGACTATTTTGGTCTCTATAAACTGCATAGTCAGAGAGGCAGCTGACTTTCAAAAAAGGAGCCCACCGATGACCCCAAAACCCCAAGGTGATAAATGCCAGGAAGGAAACACACAGGAGTCTTGCTTTCTCCTTTTCTTGAACTTCTGTCTCTTCCTAGCTCATTCTTTTTCCTTCTCTCCCAACAAGCAAAAATACAACCTTGCACAAAAAAAATCCCCAGCGATTTCAATGCCAAATGCTGCCTCTTTATTTAAAGCTGCACATACTTTGTTCTTCCTTTATTATTAAAAGTACAACAACCAGAGTGAAATGTCAAAACAATTTTGGTTTTTATTGGGTCGTGTCTTTCTTGTTCATCGAGGGAGAGGTTTCCAGAGTCCCATCCACCCTTCCCGTGGACAGCTGCTTATCGCCAAGACGCCGAGCGCCGAACGGAGAGATCTTGCTGCCCTGGAGGGGATGGATGGGGTTTCTGAAGTGATTAAACTTGTAATTAAATTGTGTAACAGAAGAAGAGGTGAGGGCGAAGGAGGCTGCCTGGAAAAATTCAACTCTCCTGCTGGTCTTGTCGGTGGTACCAGTTTAGGTAGTTCCTAGGGGATATTTTCTCTTTTTCTTTTTTAATTCTAGCTCTCCAGGGTTGGAAAGAAAATCTGGATAAACGGTATTTGTGCCATCCTTATATTTCCGTTTCCGATCACGCTCGGGGTACCTCTCATGCAGGATTAAATCAGCACCCTTTCCGGTCCCCTGCAAGGGGTGTGTCAGCTCCCTCTCAGAGCCGCATAACCCTGGACCCCAGAGCCCTTTCCTCCCACAACTCCAGCCCAATGTGTGGACTCAGCAGCCACTCTTGTGAGCTATACGTGCCTTTCCTGTCCTTACTGAGAACTGAAAAGCCAAATTTCTGTCCTTCAACCAAAGCCCTAGAAAGCCAGAGGGGCCAGACCAAGGCAAATTTCCTGAGGAAGGATGTTCTGGGGAGTGTCAGAGAAAATACTAAAACAAACAACCAACCAAAACAAAAACCAAAACCCACGAAAGGGAGGAGAGCTTGTCAGGTAGGAACAATCAGAGATGCAATAGGACATTGGTCCAGGTGACTTGGAGCATTCTCTTAAAACAATCAGGCTCTAGGACTTCAGCCCAGACCCACTGGCTCAAATTCTCCGAGGGTGGGTTCCAGGCATGGGCACTGTGTAAGGGTGCGGGGGTGGTGGTGGGGGGGTGGGGGGAAGTAGGGATTTGTCTGTGTTTTTCAAATATAGGTGTGATTTAAAGCCCATGGTGGGGGAGGGGGAGTGATCATGGCAGCATTCTTTAAATGAGATAAACTGCACCACACTGGGAAAAAATGGCATAGAATAGTAAGAGAATTGTTTTATGAAACTATTATGTGGGCGAATTGGGTTGCAACATAAAATCGCTTATGGATTGTAGTAAAATAAATTAAAAGAACACTATGCTAGGTAATTCTCTGTGTTTGTTATCGTCCAATCTTCTATGAGTGCGGTGACTGTGGAATCAAAGTCAAATATTGGGGAGTCAGGGGCAAAATGGTAGAGTGACTGGCAAGTCACTCCACCTCATGAACCCCAGTTTCCTCATTTATGAATATAAATAATGATATGTAATCTTCTTCCCAATAAGGCTCCTGTGATGCTTTAGGGAGAAAATCTACGGGAAGGTATTTTATAATCTAGAAAGTCCTATGAGGATATATGTACCATTGTGGTGATGAAATTAGTCTCTCGTCTAGTCCAGCAGATGCTCCCTCTGGATAACACGTGGGGAGGGTGTTGGATCCCGTGGCACTGTGCTAGGCACGTCTCACAACCTCCTTAAGAGGTAGATATTATGGTCCCTTTTTACAAAAGAAAACTAAGGCTCCAAACAAGTGAAAAATTTTCTCAATGGGAGTTCATAAATTAGTTAAGTGGCATAATCAGAATTAGAACCTAATATACTCTTTCTGAAGGATTCCTGCCATTGAATCCATACTAAGGTGAACATGGAGATGATGATGATGATGATGATGAGATAATGAAGATGAAGATGATGATGGTGATGAAGATAAAGATGGAGATGTTAGTGGTGATGAAGTTGATGGTGGTGGTGACAATAATGGTGGTGATGATAAAGTGATAATGAATATGGAGGTGATGATGATGGTGATGATGATGATGGTGGTGGAGGTGATGACGATGATGATGAAGATAAGGAAACTTATCTTAAGCACGAACTGTGTACTGGTCATTGTTCTAAGCACTGAGAATGCAAAATTCAACAACGCAGTTTTGCCTATGTTACTTCATTGAATAAGAATCCAATATGGTACATACTACCATTCCCTTTTCAAGGGAGCTAGTTACTTCCTCACACAACTCATAAGTGCTAGTTACCCAAACCCATCTGACTCCTAACCTCTATATTCTTAAATATTTGGAGATGGATTCAAATCTGATCTCAAGTAGGTAAATATTCAGACCTCAGTTTCCTACCGAAAACACTGAAATCACTCTGAAGCCATAATTCACAGAAACATACTACAAAGATAATAAGAATCCATGTCACAGATTCAAGTGAAAGCAATTTGTTTCATTTCACTTTCCTGGCCTCTGCAGAGAAGCAGAGAGAGAGGCCAGAAGCCATCTTGCTGTGGCTGACAAACACCAGCCCCAGAAATACAAACCAGCCGAGTGGGTGGCGGGCTTGCAATGACGAGGTGTCATGTTTGCAAAATGTTCCATCCTGATTTTCCATTTGGAGTCACAGAAGGCAATGTAGAGGTTGTTTTTCTCAACTCCTTAAAAGTTAGTGACAATCAAATATTTATGACACTTTGTGCAAGTCAGGAGCCTTGATATGGTTGCTTACGAGGTGATATTTCCAAAGGGAAATAAATGTGCTTGTCTCTTAAAAAATTAGCAGCCTCTGGAGCAAGTGCAATTCCCAGCCAACAGTATCAGGCACTTAAGAAGATGGGTTTCCTTATCTTGCTCACCACTGTCCCAGGAGCTCTGGGGGCCCTGACTTGTCCTTTAAAATATTTGTCAAAGTTCAACACTAATACATTTTTATTTCGACATATAGATACATACATACATATGTGTGTGTGTGTGTGTGTGTATATATATATATATTTACATTACATATATTTTGATGTCTATCTCCAACTAGACTATCAACTCCATGAGAACAAGAACCTCATCTCTTTTTCTCATATGGTTGCCTCAAGCGTTTCGACGAGTGGCAGGCACACACACACACACACACGCACACACAATCAAAACGTTCTATTGAATGAAAAAGGAATCCTTAAGCTGGTCCCTTTATCTCTATGTGTACCGAAACATGCTCCTACTCACCTAGCACCTCGAGGCACCGAGAAAGAAGGTCAAACCATCAAATGGCACTGTAGGAAGATTTTCCCCTATGGAAACACCCCAATGTTGTATGGAAGGACTTCTTGTTGGGAAGTCATGCAGCATAGGGCTCCGCTTGTCTGTAGGTGAAATAGCTACCAATGCCATCTTAGGGCCTATTATTAACAAAAAGCAACAGCCAGAACAGCTGTTCGTCATCGAGGTCATTCTAAGCATCAGCCAGTACTGGTCACTTTATATATTATATATATAAAGTCTAACTTCATCTCTACAGGAACTATATTTTTAATAAACTTATTTTTATCACACCCATTTCACAGACAAGGAAGCAAAAGGTCTTGCAGCTAGTAAGTGGCAGATGTAGACCTTGAGCCCAAGTCTTTCTCCAAAGCTGAGATCCTTTCAAGTATGCTATGATTGACCTCTATGCTGGCCAAGATGTGGAGTGATATCTGTAAGAGTTACAGTGAAACAATTCAATCACAAAATATTTTCGGACGAATCCATGAAGTACCACAGCCAAAGTTGGAGATTATCAAAAATAGCACAGGATCTTGTTCCTGCGATTCTGAGATCCAGAACCCAAGCGTTCATGATGATGATGATGATGATGATGATGATATTATTGATAATAACAATAGTATAATTCGATGGGCTCTCAACATGTGCTTTCCACTGCCCTAAATGTTCTATAAATGTAATTTCCTCGATGTACCCAACAACCCATAATGAAGACAGTCATTATTTTCATTTTTATAGATGGGTGGCTTGGAAAGGATAAACAAATAAGTTGAAGTCACCCTAATAGTATATGATGAAACTCATATTCATACCAATCCGATTCTGACCCCAAAGCAGGAAGTTGAAAAAAGTTTACAGGAAGTTCCTGCATATTCTTCATCCAGCTTCCCTCAGTGGAAACGTCTTGCCTAACTAGAGTACACCATCAAAACTGGGAAATTGACATTGTAAGACCACATTTCTCCATTGCTGTGAACATGATGAGGAGTCTGGACAGTAACAGTTCAGCCGTTGTGATTATCATAGCATCGTGGCCATTGTCTTCTCTCTATCCCCCAGTGACAGCTGGAGCTGCCCACGACTGTCACAAATATAGTGGTGTGGAAAGAAGGGTAGATGAGCGAGTAGACACTTGAACCGAGCAAGCCAATATATAGCAAAAACTGTTGTCAGAAGGGAAGGAACAGATACATCTGCCTTAAATTATGTTTCAGTAAGGAGTCTTCACCTCCTGGGTATGGAGGAAACCTACGACCGTGAGCAGGCTTTCACTTTCACAATCTATCTCCTTTCACAGCCAGCTACTTTCTAAAGAAGGGAAAAATGTTCTCACCAGCACCAGCACCAGCACCAGCACCAGCCCCAGCCCCAGCACCAGCACCAGCACCAGCACCACCAGGGTAACATCTGTGTCAAATTTATATTCAAGATGAATTGCAATGACTTACACTATTGCTAATACAACTACATTTAGCCAGATCCACAAAAGGAAAAGAATGGATTTCCCCCCTCCCCCTTAAAAAGCTTGCTTACAGATACCCTGCAGATATGATTTTGGATAATATCACCGTGTTACTGTTCCATCATAGCTATCCAGAGGGTTCTCTGTCTGCTTCTAAAATAGGAAAAGGATAGATTTAACATGAAGCAATTTTTTTTTTTTTTGTAAGAGAGGAGGTCACTACACATACAAACAGCACCAAGGCACCTAGAGAGGTACCAGCCCCACAGGGGATGTTGCTAAGGACAGCATCCCGCTAAACATCACCAAGGGTCTGCCACTATATTTAAACAATTGGGATCCTTAAGTCATACTGCTAGAAAGAGAATCCTATTCTCTCCCCGTGGAATGATCTTATAGATAATGAAATGTTCCAGTGAAGGGAGAAGCAAACATTCAAGATATGAATCAGTGTAAGAAGTAGATACCATTGTCTTGTATATGGAAGGAATCAGAATAGTTTCCTCTCATGCCACATTATGAAAGCCGAGCTTTCTACCCATCAGGGAAGTTTACATTTTAGTGTCACGAATTGACATTTCTTCTCTTTCTTCTTCAGTCCTTTCTCAAAGCTGGATGCCTAAACATAGCTGAAATAACCCCATGGGCTTGAGGAGACATGATACATTTAAGATACAGAAACTACGTATCGTTTAAAATGAATTTATAGAACCAAACATTCAAGTTGTAGTTTCAATTATCCAATTTCCTCACGTAACCACGATAGGCCTCTTGTAAGATAGTAAACTCCTCAAGGGCAGATACCTAGGGTATTCACCTTTCATATTTCCCTCTTTTTCTTCCGTCTTTTGTAGTCAGATTTTTGACATGATAAATATCTGTTGGCTTGCATTCACCTCACTTGTAGAAAGATGTCTAATCTGGTTACTGCAATAGGCAAAGATGATAAACTATGACCTTGTCTTTCATTGTGTGTTGCATAAGTTTTAGCTTCTCATAGTTTGCCAACTGGAAAAAAAAAAAAAAGGTTGTCATAGAATGAATTATACTTGAATGTGGAGGAGATGAAATTAGGAGAGACTGCCAGGAAGCAAGGGCAATGAACTATTCAGATAGGCAAGAACTGGAGAGTCATGCGATTGTTTCAGCAGCTAAGTATCGAGCATCTTCTGGGTGGCAGGTACTGTGCCAGATTTAGGGGCTACGGTGGTGCCAAGGATAGATGTAGCCCAGGTACTATTGTAGCTACAGGCTGGCAGGAGCCAAAGGATAGACCAGGACTTTACGGTGCCGTGGATATATGCCATGAAAAGAGAACTGTAAGGAGCTAAAGGGCTCATGCATCCCGTATGGTTTACCAAGGAGGACTTTAGAGAAGTGATGTCTCAAGTGAGAGTTAAAGGGTGAGCAGGAAAAATCAGGTGGTGTGAAACAGGTTGACAAAACAATATTTGGGAAGGCCAGGTGTAATGCTGTAGTAAGAGGAAATATCTCGTACCCAGGTGGCAGAATCAATGAAAAAGGAGTAAATGAAAGTGATGATGCTGTTTTCTGAGCCACAGGACCTATATGAACTAGAGTCGAGCTAGAGACCTGGATCGTAAGCCTCCTGAGGGCAGAGACCCAGGTCTGTCTTATTTAGCACCATATTCCAGCATTAGAATGGCGTGCACAGAGTAGATGCTCAAAAATGTTTTGCTTAAATCAAAGAGTAAATGCAATGACGACACAGGCCAGGATGAAGCCAGACGAGGGAAGAAAGAGTAAATGTAAGAGAGAGAGGGATCATTTAACCTATATCCTTGGCATTACCTTTCCTCCTGAAGCAACTCAAATGCTTGAAACAAAAGAAATAAACAGAGGGAACAAGTGGTCAGTTTAGGTAAATAAATAGGTCAGATGTTTACCACCCTCTTCATCACCATCACAATATCTTAGCCCAGGATAGGATGTAAAGGTTATCAGGAGCATTTACACATTATCTGTTTGAGTTACATGCACCATATTGGAAGGTAGGTAGGATGGGTACCATTCATCCCCATTTAACAGAAGAGAAAGCTGAAGCCCAGGTAAGTCGGTGACATACTCAAGTTCAAAGAGCTAATCAATGTTCTAGCTGTGATCTGAACTCTAGATATAATCTCATTGCACCCAACTGCTTCCTACATTTTCCATTTATATGACCCAACAAGTCTAGCTATACCAATAATTGGGCTTGATTGCCTGATGCATTTCTGGGTTTCTTCCATCCCCATTTCATAAACTTTTACATGGAGAATAAGAAAAACAAATGTGAACATTACGACAGTTGAAATTCTCAGCAGAACAAAGGGAAAATAAAACTTTATTGGCCTTATAAATTCAATACAACCCAACTAAGCATAAGCACGCCAGTATTGAAGTTATTATTCTTTAAAAAACATTAAATCGAGAGGGATTGGAACCAAAGAGTTCTATCTTCCTAAGTGAAGAGCCGAGTTCAGTAACTCTCCCTGTCCCATCACAAGGATTTCTGAGCCCGTGGTCCTCAACTAAAGTGCCACTTGAGACTGGAGGACCTCGACTTCTGCACGTATGTTTGATCGGTGCATAAGTATTATTTTTCTGTAGCTTAGAATGTGTGATATTTTAAGGATATCTGCCTGAGTGAATGCTGAGCTGAGAGGATTACACAGCTTGAGGTAAAACAGGGTCAGACTCACTGACAAAAGGAGAGTTTTTATGAAATTCCAGGTGGATCCAAGCAAGACAGTGGGTTTTCGGAAATATGGAAGACGTTCGCCTTACTCGTCTATAAGAGAGAACTGGCCGAATGCTGAGAAATTTTACTCAGATACCAATAGTGTGGGGGTCTAGCCAAATAAATTTCGTGCTCACTATGTAGGCAATTTAAGACATTCACATTAATTTATCCAAACAACTCCAAAGCAGCTACGGCTAAGAATACTGAGGATGACGGAAGTGAAGCGAGTTTAATTCAAAAGGCCTTCAAGGAAGAGCCTTGCAATGTTTTCAAGTTTGACTGTGTAGCTTGTGCTTCTGCAGCGTGTTAAGTGCCCGTCGGCAGCCTTTATCTCCTTCACTAAGCACTTTTCCTTATTTGATTTTTAGCATGCCCATCTTTGTCACACAGAATGGAATATTCTTGGAACCTGAAGCAGACAAAAGGTTGTCCTTAGATTCAAGCATTATTTATTGACTCACGGATCTGACTTACGTTTACTGGATGCCTACTGTTATCGGTTGAATCATGCCCCCCCTTAAATTCAAATATTGAAGTCCTAGCCCCCCTGTATCTCAGAATGTGGGCTTACTTGGGAATTGAGTAATTGCAAATGTAATTAGGTAAGTAAAAGTGAGGTTATACTGGAGTAGGTTAGGTCCCTAATCCCATATGCCCATTTTATAAAAAGGAGACATTTGGACACAGACATGCACCCAAGGAGAACCCCACATGAAGACTTGGGTGATGCTTCTACAGCCAAGGAATGCCAAAGATTGCCAGCAAACATGAGGAGCTAGGAGAGAGGCTTGGAACAGATTCATCCTCACAGTCTTCAGAAAGAACCAATATTGCAGACACATTTATCTTAGACTTTTGTCCTCAAAAGCTCTGAGACAATACATTTCTGCTATGCAAACTATTCAGTTTGCGGTACTTTGTTACAGCAGCCCTGGAAAAATGACACACCTACTATGTGTTAGTCACTGAAGACACAGCATTAAGTGAAGTCATTTCCTACCTCATGGAGCACGGGGTCCAGTGACAGAAATCCAACAAGCCAGTAAACCAGCTAAGAATGATGTAATATTTTGTCCTCTGTGTCACTCTTCAAAGTTGGGGCACAGAGCAATTTTAATGCAATCTCGTTTGATCTCTGTGAAGCAGATCTTATAATCCCAGTTGGAGAAGTTTAAGATTTTGAGATACCTGCCCAGGCACTGTGGTTCCATCCTGTGCTGTCCTAATGTGGTGGCCATTAGCTATGTGTGGTCACTGAGCAGTTGAAATGAAACTCATCCAAAATGAGGTGCGCTATTTGTGTAAAATGCACACTGGAGATGCAGTCTAAGAAAAATGATGGAAAATATCTCGTTAATAGTCTTATTTTGATTACACGTTGAAGTGATGATAGCTTGGACTTATTGATATTGGGTTAAATGAAACATTCTTGGTTGTAGATTAAGATATATGGCGCTGAATAAAACCTTGAAATAAAATTTGCCTGTTTCTTTTTTCCTTTGTTTAATGTGGCTACCAGAAATGGTTTTTTTTTAAACCTACACACGTGGCTCATACTGTGACCCTTCATTATATTTCTGTTGGGCAGTGCTTGTGACACCCAGTGGTTCGAGGGTCCTAGATCTGCATTGGATTCATGTTGAAGGTTGACTGACTGATTGGTGGGCAGAGCTGGGATTGAACTCGGGCCATTGAAATTTGAAGTCCCTGCTCCTTTGCAATATCGAGCTACCATCTCGGCACCAAAAGCAAAAAATCTTTAGAAATTTTTTCATGGAGATAAATACAAAAGAAGGAGATTGATTCCCACACCACCCCTCACCTAGTCTTTGTGATGTTAAAATTCCTCACTTTACCTGACCCTTTCTGTACAATTTCAGCATCAACCCCAAGACAGCCTTCACAGAAGGTCGTGTCTGAACGGAACATAACTTTCACTTTACTGCATCTGACTAAGCTTCCAGGGCTCCGAGAAGCTGTCCAAAGTACCCATTTGAGGACAGGAGAGGTAAAAGGCTTTTAAAAGCTTGTTTTAACTGTGAGTGAAATCAACTGACTAATATTTATACTGGGCAGCTTTCTGCAAAGATGAAATAAACTCTCTACAAATAGCCTACAGAACTCAGACATTCACTGTGTGTGAGGTCAGGAAAGAGCCCTTGAACACACCACAATATGCAGGATGCTTAAGGCATGGGCAGACGTTCTGAGCTAGATCTTGTGCTGCAAGTTTATTCACTGGATTTGGTCAGGAAGAAACTAGTTCTTTTTCAAATCTCACTGACACAAAGTAGGACTGCTTGCTTTTATCTAGTCATTCATTCATGTATTCACTCACTCAAGATGTATTTCTTAACTATGTTTTAGGCATTGAGAGACACTGGGGATACTTTCGTCTACCAAGCTGGGCCCTTCAGCATCAGCATTTGTTTTTGCATTAATATAAAATACATTCAGACATGTTCAAAGAGAGATTCAATTATCAATAAAGAGAGATACGGAAAAATCAATGATCAAAGCAAGTGTCACAGGTATTATAAGTCTAAGTGCCAAATATTACGGGAGCCAAGGAGGTGGCCTTCCGATTCGACGATGGAAGGGGTATTGAATGCTTTGTGAAGGATACAGTAGCCAAGATGAGTCTTCAAGGAGAAGATGGAGTGAGTTAGGTAAAAATCCAAAGCAGCGGAAAAGCGCGAACAGCAGTGTCAGGGCATCCAAGAACACAGAGAGCAAAGTTATATGGCTCTGTGTGTGTGCAGTGGGGATTTGGGAGGAACTGGAGCTAGAAGTAAGGCTGAGGGCATATGGAGAAGAACAGGGAATGACATCTAAAGGAGTTTGCATTTGATCCTTTAAGTCATGGGAGGCCAATGAGAATGGCATGGTCGGATTTGTGTTATAGAGGGACCCATCTGGCCAGCAAATGGCTAATGCATTAGAGAGAGAGAAAATGCTGGTGATGAGGACAAGAGAGCAAAGACAACGAGTCATCCATGGAGAAATGACAAAGCGGGGGCAGAGAAGGGACCAGCAGCCCCCTCTCAAGGCGATTTCTTTGCATCGATAAGGATACCAATGGCTCTAATCTTATCTTTTGCATTCTTTCCTGTGTCCAGCACAAAAAAAAATGATTAAAAATTTTTTGTATTATAATAAGTTTCTAAAGAACACCCCGTCCCCCAAGATATCTGGAGCTATTATGTAAAATAAAGAAATTGTTTTTATGTTCTGTAGTCTTTTTTGTGAGAATGCAGAAGTGGTCAAATTAAATAGGAAAGCCTCTATAAGGATTACATTGTTGGAATACAAGTATATTTGAGCAAACCGAGGCCTACTTTGAACTTTAAATGTGACGAGTTCTTGAATACATTCTTTGGGGTGGTAGAGAAAAAAGAATGATGATGGTGATGGTGATGATGATGATGACGATGACGATGACGATGATGATGATGATAATGATGATGATGGTGATAGTGATGATGGTGATGGTGGTGATGCTGGTGGTGATGATGATGATGATGATGATGGGGACATCCTCAGACTATGGACCAGTATCTGTCCGTGGCTTGTTAGGAACAAGGCTACACAGCAGGAAGTGAGTGGTGGGAAAGCGAGTGAAGCTTCATCTGTATTCGTGGCCATACCCAGTGCTAGTATCACTGCCTCAGCTCCACCTCAGATCGTCAGACACTAGCTTCATCATAGGAGCATCAGTCCCTGGCACCAAAAAAGTTGGAGACTGCTTCCTTAAGTGACTTATGCCCATTATCTCATCCAATCCTCACAAGGACTCTGAGTTAGATATTCTGATCCCCACTTAATAGCTGAAAAATCTGAGGCTCAAATCAAGCAGTGACTTGCTCACTAATAAGAGCTAGAGCCAGAATACAGATCCAGCCTGGTGTCTTCCCACCACACCATGTTTTATAGGATTTCTCCTGGATGTCCTCCTTATCAGTCTCCCCTCCATTTGGGAGCCCTTATTGATCATGTAGAGAATATAAAAATAAATTTAAATAAGCAATTTCCAGGAGCTTCTGCTGGTTTTCCAAGAAATGATCTAGGCTGAGAAGACAGGAAAAAAAAAAAAAAGAGAGAGAGAGAGAGCATCGTCCCTGACATCATGGAGTTTAATGTCTGGGAAGAGGACCCTTTTACTTAGGCCTAAAATGCAAGCCATCTCCAGAGTCGGAGGCCTGCATTCCAAGTTCTGGTTCTCCCTCTTACTGGGAGCACGACCTTGAGTAAGTAGCATGACTTCTCTGTGCTTTGGTTTCTCTCAATTATAATGGGGTTACTAATAGCATACTATTACAGGGTTTTTTATGGAATAAATTAACGATGCATATAAATTTCCTACCACCATACTGAAAATAAATGTTCAGACTCTATTTGTCATAATTGTTATGGTATCTGTGCTATTGTTGTTGTTTAAAAGGGAAATAACTTGGATGACAGTGGACAGTGGGTAAAGAAAAATTTCCTAGAAAAAATTTTAAAAAAATCCATCAAAACTCAGCCTGGGAGGAAAGGAGCAGGTTGAAGGAGGAAAGAATAAGCTTGACTCATCACACCCACAAATGCACAATGGGTTTGGAAAATAACACACTAGCCCAAAGTGGTAGGAAGGGCATAAAAGATTTCTCCTTGAACGGTGTCTTCTGAATCTTGAACTGAGCTTTGATTCTGATTCACCTTAAAGAATTTAGTAGGATGATCACCTGTGTTTTCAGCTCTGCCAATTCCAGGAGAACATGGTGCTCAAAATCAGAAGTGGAATTCTCAACCACCCCAGCCCAAAAAAGCAGAAAGCAAGGCTAAATAGACGATCTGTTCTCACCTTCAACTATTAGAGCCCCATCACACTTATTTACATTGTTAACTCATGACACATACTGTTTAAGCCTCCATTAACCACTCTCAGAGAAGACATCATTCATGAGCTGAAATAAACATCTTAAATGAGAAAGGTGCCATTGATTATGAGATTGGTTCTTTAAATATCTGAGGGAGAATGCAAAATACAGGAATCCAAACTGAACGCAAGAATCTGGTGAAATGATGATGATGATTGTATTAGTTTTATTTTGTTGCTGTAATAAAGTACCATAAACTTGGTAGCTTACAAAAACACAATCGTATTATCTTATAGTTCTGGTAGCCAGATATCTGAAATCAATTTCACTGACATAAAGTTAAGGTGTCAGGGGGGATGGTTCTTTTTGGAGGCTCTGGGGAGAGTCTGTTTCCTTATCCCTTGCAGCTTCCAGTGGCCACCTGAATCTGTTACTTGTGGTCACTTTCTCCATCTTGAAAAAGCATCACTCCAATCTCTGCTTCTGCCATCACATTGCCATCTCTTCTCACTCTGACTCTGCCACCTCTGCCTCACTCTTATTATAAGAACCCTTGCGATTATATCAAGTCCATTGGGATAGTGCCA
>NW_011888821.1:1377460-1388226 GCF_000151845.1 Pteropus vampyrus | reverse complement strand
GAAGAGAAGTGTGGGCCACTCCTTGGTCTGCTTGGAATCTGCAGTTGATAGATCTCTGGGCCAACGACAGCAGAGTAATTCAACAGAGCTTGTTGAATCCTTGTACCTTCCGATACATTTTTATTTTTATTGCCTATTAAAGCAGGTCGGCATTATATTTTTAGACTTTTGCAAATGTGTGATGATCACGAGATTTGAAGTATTCTTTCTTAGGCCACCACAAGCAAGAAGGGTGCTTAAATGGTCTATGTTTTCATGGGCTTTTAGGATAGTGAAATGCCTTGGTGACCGAGAAAAATAACCCAAGAATATCAGGAGGGGTTGCCTCTGAATGAGGTGGGATTTGATTGTATTTACTATGGCTTCTTTTCTTCGAGACATACAAAAGCTCCTCTTAGCAAGGCTAGGAGGTCATGAACAATCCAGGTTCACTGAAGGCCATCACAACTCTGCCTTCATCCCGATACAGATTTGGTCTTGGGAACTAGTATGGACCATGCTTTCGAACTGCTTTTCTGTTCATGGCTTCTTCTCCAAAGTAGAACTTGCTAACCCAAGTAAATTTGGGAACTGAAAAAGTCATAGTTTAATTTATTTTAATTCCTCCTCATTGGTAGATAAAAATGGACAGTGGGGGTACATTATTCATTCCTTCCCATCGTACTCAACTCCTCCAATTCAGAAGGCAGTCTGGCTGGCTAAAAGAACTTGAACTGCACACAGTGGAACCAGAATCATAGACCAGTCCACTCTGGGGAGTGGCTACAAGTTCTAACAGACATTGCACAAACCTAATCTCGCTGGGGATAGAGCATGGCAGAGTACTGCAGCCTCCCCAGCCCATCAGGTCTGGCAACCTCAAGATCAGCAAATGCACAGCGATTATTACGAATGTCTGGGCTCTTGGAGAGACAAAGTGTCATTCTTTTCTCAGTAATGAGAAAAGCATCTGCCTTGCAGAATGAGAAAAAGTCAAATCAGACATTTCTGCCAATTTATTCTGGCTCTGACGACTGACAAAAGTTCTGTAGCCTCCAGCATTCAGAAGCCAGTCCCATTGGCCACATGGCAGGGATGCTCAGTAAACACAACCAGGACACAGATTTAAAAGGGGAGAGAAAACAGAGAAATGTTGGAAGACACAAACCTGCTTTCTGGTCTATTCATAGGAGTGTTTTGGAGAGAGACATCTGGAGTGAGATCCTAAAAATTTCATTCTTCAAGCTCTTGGATCTTGGACAATTCATCTTACCTTTCAAACCACCACGTATGTATCATTAAACGGTGGAAATTAAGTCTCATCTTGGTGCAATCAGGTGTGGATTAAAGACAGTATGCATAATTCTCTTTCATGCTTCAGTTTTTTCATCTACAAAATGGGACCAGCGAGAGTAGCTACTACAAAGTATTATTTTGAAGATTAAATGAAGTTTAAGTTAAAAAACCACACTTAGCATTAGGGCCTGGCACTCATTAAGAGATTAATCAATGTTAGCTATTATGGGAACAAATATTAAATAATTATCCAAAGGTACCTCAGGCATTTCCTGGCATTTAATAGATGCTTAACCAAAGGTAGCTTCTAAATTACTCAAACATTAATACTGCTGAATAAAAAAGATTTCAGTTAGAAGCTCCCTAATATTACCTCATAGGACAGTCTTAGGAGAGACAAAAGGACGAAAAAAGTAAGACAGAGACAGACAGAGGCAGACCAACAGAGAGATCCGGACAGAGTGAGAAAAGCAGACACAGACAAAGACAGACAAACGCGGAGCGGTGGAGAAACTGAGATTCACAGCCAGATTTTAGATAGACAGATAGACAGACAGACAGATATACAGCTATATGGAGATACGCACACATGTATGTATGTACGTATGTATGTATGTATGTATGAATGTATCTATCTATCATCTATCTATCTATCTATCTATCTATCTATCTATCTATCTATCTATCATCTAATCATCTTATCTAACTATCTCTATCTAAACATAAAGAAGAGAAAGCAAGAGGGGAAAAAAAGCAGAGAGGAGGAAAAAGAACCACACAGCCAGCCCTTCTGCCATTCAGAACTCCATCAGGCTAAGTGCACGTGCTGAGAGAGCCGGAGCCCCTGAGCCTGCGGGTATTAGCGCCTGCCGCAGATAAAGATGTAAGGGGGACCGGCTCATCAATCACAATCACGCAGGGACACGGGAGTAAAGCAAGAGGATTAGCACAGCAGCCTGCTCAGGTCTCTTCCCTCTCACAGCCTCGCTTTAATTAAACATCACCTCGAGTGCTTACTTCCGGCCAAGGTGCCTCTCCATTCCCAAGGCCAGCCTCCTGTAATCTAGGCTCCAGAGTTAATTAGAAAAGAGGCTCTTAAAAAAAAAAAAAAAAAAAAAAAGTAA
The DNA here is from genome assembly GCF_000151845.1 of Pteropus vampyrus. Taxonomy (NCBI): domain Eukaryota; kingdom Metazoa; phylum Chordata; class Mammalia; order Chiroptera; family Pteropodidae; genus Pteropus; species Pteropus vampyrus. Next base: position 1,385,827 of record NW_011888821.1, on the reverse strand, counting down.
AGAAAAGAAAAAGAAAAAGAAAAAAAAAAAACACACACAACTATCCATTCCGAAGGGTGGGAATCCCCGAACAGAAATGATCGGATGCTAGTGATAAAGATTTGCTTTTCCTTAGAATTGAGATTGACTGCTAAATAGCCTTCGTTTAAGCGGCAGCTTTTTTCTACCCAGGACCTCTCCAATAAAGCTATTTAGTGTCTTACTGAAGAGGCTGTTCGCTCCTCTGAGTGGTGAATGAGGAGGAACTTTTAAAAGCTGCATCCAGATAGTTTAAGGGAAAGTTTGTGTCTACCAGGAGAGGTATGAGGACATGTAGATGTTTGCAGGCATGGTGTTTGGTCTGGGTGTGTGTTTTCACATGGATGTGCATAGGACTGGGAGTGGGTTCTTGTGTGCTGTCTTCGTGCCTGGGAAGGGGGAGGGAGAGAGAGATGACAGGTGAGAATCTTGCAGTACTGAAGGAAATTCTCACTTTTGGGAATGTCCATCCATTCATTCATTGACTCAACCAATATTTATCCATCTCCTGTTTCATGCCAGGTGCAGGTCTCTGGGCTGGGCATAGAACAAGACAAATTCCTCAGCTGCATGGGGAGTGCTTTGGGGAGACAAGAAACTGACACACTAACACATAGATAGATAATACAATGACCTATAAATGTGGTGAGGGCGAGGGTGTGGAGCTAGAGAGTGACGGGGGCTGAGAGCTCAGATAAAAGAGTCAGGCGAGGAGCGAGCCACGTGGACGTCTTAGGGAGAACAAGGCACGGGGAACTGCAAGTTCAATGCCGTGAAGTGGGGCAAATGTTTGGAATGACAGCAGCAGCAGCGAGGAGGCAGAACGAAGCTGAGGCCGTATCCTGGGCACCTCGAGGTTGGCATCTGGACCCTTGCCTGGCTTGTCTCTCAGTAACAGTCCTGGTGCCTGCCCAGGACCCTAGGCCTCAGATTCACGGTCAGTGTCTTAGTTTCTGCTCCATAATAGCGGGGAAAACCACCCAGAACATGACGGATGCCTTACACGTGAAGATCAGGTCTGGCTGCCACGCAACGAGCTGGTCTGGTTGAACGAGCTGGTCACGGTGAACTGGACACCGTGTGCACCAGGCACTTCACTTGTTTTTTTTCCCCCCCAAATCCTCAAAGCAACTCTAAGGGGAGATGCTATTATTATGCTCATTTTATGGATTTGGACATGAAACTCAGAGAACTTAAGATGACTGGCTCGAGATAAGACTAACTGGACAAATATAAACTGCCCATACGAAAAAGAGAGACACATAGGGACCCAGAGACAGTACGATGAATTTGGAGACATATTAAGTGATACGACAAAGCAAAGGTTGGTGAATGTTTCCTGTAAGGAGACAGAGAAGGAACAGTTTCAGCTTTTCCAGACATATATCATCTCTGCTACAACTACTCAAGTCTGCCATGGCAGCCAGAAAGCATAATGGACTATATGTAAATAAGTGGGTGTGGCTGTGTGCCAATAAAACTTTATTTACAAAAGGAAGTGGCAGGCCAGAGGCTATAATTTGCTGATATTTGTTATTGAGTGTTCATAGATCGAGAACCAAACTGATTTGGGAAACCACAGATGATAGTCAAAGATTTAATAGTCACGTAATGAAAAAGTAGGTACCAGTTAGACACGTGCAAACAAAAGAGCAGTCTTCTATCTATTTAAAACCTCTCCACAAAATCCCTTACCTGGGGGAGTGGGGATACCTCATTTGGGGGTTGAGAGCTGTTTTACCCCAAGAAAAAGGCCACATCCTCAGTTCATTCACTTCATTCCCTGCCATGTTTTAAAACTATAAAAAGCACGTGGGAAGCTGAAGCATCCAGTCGGACGGGAGGAAAACCTATCAAGTATGTTAATCCATTCGTGAATTTGACAAGAAGAAAATGAAACTACAAGGCAAAGTGCCGAAGACAGGGAAACGTCTTCCGGAAACGTACGAGCAATGGTGCACGGCCAGGCAAACCGTTAAGGAGTGACTGTGAGTCTGCCTGGCAAAATGGTGGGGGTGGGAAACAACACGTGGGTGTGCATCTGTGCGTGCGTGTTGTCATTACAGCTGTAAACCAGATCGCCGTGAGCATCACACGTAACTCAGCAACATACATGTCCTTTGTTCATTAACAAACCTGTTTAACAGCGGGTGGGGACACTTTCCTACATGAGTGAATCAGGCTTCTCTTTAAATAGCTAGGGTGGATCCTCTGTATTTAAAAAAAAAAAAAAAAGTGATGATTTAATGCTAGGGAACTTAAACCTGCATACAAATCTTGATACACAAGACAGATAAAAATGCACCTCGATTGTAGAAATCCAGACAGTATCTCACTCCCCAAAAGTTTTGAGCAAGTCAGAACATATCAGCTGGAACAACTGTCTTCTCTGTTGTCCTGATGTTATCCTGATCATCCTTCTTCATATGAGTCCAAAGGTGGCCATTAAACCAGAGAAAGCAAAGACCAGAGTGTCTCAATGCTGGATCGATATTAGGGAAACCTGGGAGCTGTTATGAGAATTCTCTGGTGCCACATTGCTGGTGGGAATGCAAAGCAATACAACCAGTTTGGAAAACAATACGGTTGTACCTTACAATGTTAACCCTACACTCAGCATGTCCCACAGCAATTCCATTTCTAAGGATTTACCAAAGGCAAACGAAAATGTGTCCTCACAGAGACATGTGCTCAAATTTCATAGCATTTCTAACAGTCACAAACTACAAAAATAAAAGGTCTATTAGCTGTTGAATGGATAAATAGTAGTATATTTCCATCATGAACTACTACTCAGCAATAAAAAGGAACAGTATATTAATACACACAACATCATGGTCAAATCTCAAAGACAGAATGCTGAGTGAAGAAAGTCAAACGCAAAAGACTATGTACAGTATGATTCCATTTAGATGAAATTAGAAATGATAGCGAGAGAAAGCAAATCAGTAGTTGTCAGGTGTTGAGAATGGGGGGCAGAAGAGATTAAAAATGGGCATGATGAAACTTTTTAAGATAAAGGAATTGTTCTATATTTTTATTGTAGCGAAGGTTATAAGATGTATGTATCTTATACACTTAAACGGACAAATCATATTGCATATAAATACTAACTTAATAATGGTAATAACAATAAAAACCCCGATGTGCAGCTTCCCCTACAAACCAGTTAAAGTAGAATCTCTTGAGTTGAAAAGTAATTATTTTAATTATCCTCGGGCCTATTTCTTAACCCTGGCTACACAACGAGGTGGCCCTAGTAACCTGTTTTCCTGGGTAGTTGGGCTTATACCCAACTCCAGAAAAAAAAAAAAATCTTTAAAATATCAACGCTTCCCAACCTGTAAAACACTAAACAAATGCTCTAACACCAGTCGTCCCAGTAAGACTACTGTCTTCCTAGACTCCTAGAATCCTAACCCAGGAAGTATATAAGTACATGCCAAAGACAGCATCGTTGGCATAGCCTGGATATAAATGATATGGATACAATGTCTACCATCTACTGGCTGCTTCCTAGGTCCCAGGCACTGAGCGAAGTTGTTGTCTAATGCAACACACTTATTTTCACAAGAACTCTGTGAAATATGTATTACTGTTCCCCTTTTACAGATGAGGGAATTGAAGCTCACAGAAGATAAACAACTTGTCCAAGTTCATGTGTTCAGTAAGGCTGAGCGAGGATACGAAGTTAGGTCTCCAGATTCTAACTAAAATCGATGCTCTTAGTCAATGTTGCCCCGTTTGACTTCCAGACTCTCGCAGGACCCAGGAGAGACTCAAAATAGTCTGACAGGTCAATGCCACAGGCACATAGTAGATGATGAATAAGTGCTGTGCATTGTTCTTCTGGAATAACAACACAGCCTTAGTACTTGGAGGAGCTCACTCCACTGACTCAGGGAGGATGACTCAAAGCATAGCACTCTTTAGTACAAAGGTGGTTTCCTTCCCCTCCCACCAGGTTTCAGGCAGAGGGGCCCAAGTTCATGACCTGAGAAAGCCAATGCATAGGAGAAAACATGGTAGCAGATCTCCTATCCAAGTGAAGGCTTTTTCCAACCCGGGATAAACCCCGCAAAGAGATAATTGCAAGCAAAAGCTGTCCCTCTCCCAGATCTTGTATCTGTGACAGCCAAGCACATCTCCTGTGCTTGGTGTTCGGGATTTGGGGACAGAACATCTCGAGCATGTGGGAGGACTCATTTACATAGAGGTGGGTAGGCAGGGGCTCACCAGCACATCCAAGAACATAAGCAAATATACCCAGGAAGGAAAATTCCTTCATCGCTGTGGGCTCTCACCCCAAGTAGAGGCGTCCCTCTCTGACTAAGGGTGCCTGTCCCAGAATCTTCTCCATCCTGGTTCTCTAGTAAATCAGATCCAGAATTTGTGTCCCTGGTGATCAGCATCGTCTTTTTTTTTTTTTAATTTGAATTTTTTAACTTGAATTTTAAAAAATTTCTTTGTTATTAAAGTATAGTTGACACAGACTATTATATTAGTTCCAGGTGTATATTACATAGCAATTTGACATTTATATATTTTACAATGTGATCACCGCAGTAAGGCTCAGCATTGTCTTTACTAGTTCTCAAAACAAACCCCAGGCAATCGGAGGGAAGAGACAAGCAATGCTAGTAGCTGACCTTCGATTTAAAAGAAGAGAGGGAAATTGAGGAAGGGGCTGAAGAAGTAGAAGGAGAAGGTCGAGAATGAGGCTACTGTTGGCCTTGACACCAACATCGGTATTAGCTGTGTGGACTGGACAACTTTGATTCCCATATTCCTCACCTGTAAGGTGGGAATGTAACCCTACCTGATGCACCTGGAAAGGATGCTGAAAAGACAGAATTGAAGATCATTGTAGCTGACATCTTTTGGGCTCTTAGAATGGGCTAGCACTCTACCCGGCATTTTGCATGGATTAATTAGATTATGTAACTGTCTGCTACACTAAGGGATAGATGCTAGGAAATGTTGTTCTTGTCATAAAGCAGGAGGCCTTGCTGCTATTATGACCATTAGTAGCCTCTGCTATGTGAAGACACTGTGACAACTGACTTACAAGCTCAAATTCACGTAAGAGTCACAACGCTCTCACAAGGTTGGGACTTTTCAATAGGGGATATTTTCAGTTGCTGCTGTTTACAGGATTTCATTCAAGGATTCAACAGCCTATAGGCATTTCGGGGGTAAGTTAATTTCCAAAACGGCCCAGCAGCAAGCAGGATCAAATTAAAGTATGACTGATTCTTGCTGACTCACCCAAAGACAGTAACTTATCCTAAAAAGGCATCTCAATATTTCACCAAAGAAGAGCAATTTATATTATAAGAAATAAATATCTGGATAATTCAGCAGCTACTTATATCTAATATCACTAGAAATATCTGTGTAAATTCTATAGAAGTATCTACAGAAACGTCCACAGGTCTGCATGCTATATAGATAACATGACTTCCATTTTCCACAAAACTTTCAGCACCCTGAAGATGGGGCTATGTCTGTCTTGTTCAATATTTTATCCCTAACACTTTTGAGGCTATGCTCCATTTACATCATTATTCAATTTCTAGTCCAAAGAGACTTGCGAAGTATGTGGCACTATCTCTATCTTACAGAGGAGCAAAGCTGAGGCTCAGAGAGCGAGGTAACATGCCCAGGTGTCACCGAGAGTAACAGCGTCCAGGATTTTTTTTGTCTCAACGGCCAGAGTTCTCTGTCCACATCACAATGTGCACGCATGGCAAGCAAACAGGTTACAACCCTGAAAACGGCGGAGAGAATGGGAGCCCCCTGCATCTCCTCCCGCCCCGTCCCAAGATCTGCTACATCCCCAGGGAGAGACACAGCCCCAGGAGGATGAATTTTACCCAAGAGGCTCCTCCAATTCCCAGCGGCTTTCTGCTTCCCTGATAAGTGACAAGACCCAGCAGACCATTAATTACAACTTCTCACAAATGGTTTCCCACATCCCTTTGCAGGCAAGCTTGTGCCCTCAGAGGAAAGAGGATTTCTCAGCAGCAAAAAGTGGCCTGAGCTTCTGGCTCCGCACGCAGCCCTCCGCGCCGGATCTGCTCAAGCGGCACCAAGGCCTTCAGGCGAGAGGGACCCACAACTGAAAATGAGTCTGTGCTTGAAAGGAGGAGGGCGATGGAAACACGGCTTGCAGCTTTCAAGAAGTAAATAGTGTAGAATTAAAAAAAAAAAAAATGACCTGGTGATTATAACAAAGGACTAAAGTTTGCATCACATTTTTTTTTTTTCTCCAAAAACCATCGCCTTCACTTTTGGATAAATATTTGCCGAGTGCCTATGCTACATACTAGGCATTTCTTCCCTTACACCTCTAGACAGTACAAAGTGGTTGGTGTGGCTGGTCCCAGTTTACAGAGAGGGAACCTGAGGTCCGCAGGAAGCACAGAAGAACTGCATTTCGGATCTGACATGCACCAAATTTCTTGTTCCGGCCATGGCCCCGTGCTGCTTCACCAAGCCTCCCATGTGATAGACAGCACGAGGTGAATGCTGCCTTTGTAACTCAGAAGACTGAAACTCAGCGAGTTCGTGCGGCCCTCCCAAGACACGCAGTAGTTAAAGACCCAAGGTACGATAAGCAGCTTATGTGCATAGATCAAGCCAAAGGCTGTGTTGTTTGAGCAGGGTCATCAAGGGAATAACATCGTGCTACCACTGGTATTTACTCATGAGCCTGACTTCTGATCACACCCCAGCCTCCTCTGCTGGCACAAGTTGGGGAGGGGAAAAAATCTCAAATAAAACTCAAAATTGAAGCCGAAAACGTCCATGATGATAGTGAGGGCTGTTTCAGCGAATACTTTTCACACAGAGCTCTACTAAAACTCAGGTGTGCTGGGAGAAAAGGTGGAGTGACAGATACTATTCTAACACTGCAGGACAGACCTGAGGTGGAAATCAGAGAGCCACATCCTGTCATCAAGCAGCTAGGATCACAGGCACAAGGCTGGTTTTATACTCCAGACCTCAGAAGCAAGACAATGGCTCAAAGGCTGCTCGTGTTTCCTGGGGCGGGGGCAGGTCAAAGACAGGGCAAACATTGCCGCGTTGAATAAGTGGGCTTGAATCAGCTTTTTCCACTAGTACCTGGGTGGGGTCATGCATATTACATCACTTCCCTGTCTTAAAGTTGGCAGTAATCAGATTATCCTCTTCTAGGTTCCTATAGTGGCTGTACAGTTTCAGTGAGATAGCATATGTGAAGAGGCTAATGCAAAGCTCGGCATAGTATAGAGACCGAGTACATGATGGCACTCTTCACCTTTGCTCATTGAATGAACAGATTAGACCATCACGAGATGCAACGGGGAGCTATGTCAAGGTGTTGGTTCCAGGGATGGGGAATCATGCAAAGAAGGTTTTCAGAATCCCTAGGATGTCTTTGGAATTTACATGGGATCCATTTACTCAGCAAGTAGGACACAAATAAATACAATCATCACGGGGAGCAAACCCTTTTCCACACCCCCATTTTGCAGATAAAAAAGTTGAGGTTCAGAGACTTGGTGACACTGGCCAACATTCGTGCAGTCGATCAGCTTTGAAAGTCAACCCAGTTATAACTTAGCGACCCCCAAAATGATGCAGCTTCAGCCGCTCTGACTTTCTTCTCCTTGAGACATTTATACCTCATACCAAATGACTCTTGACGATGCCCCAGGGAGACCTCATCGTTTTCCCCTTTTCACCTCTCCAGCCCTCTCTTTCCAATCATGTTGAGAAAAGCAATGCTGCCATTTTCCTCTACACTCCCCACCTTCATCATCCTCCCATCATCCCCCTCCTTAGAAACACGTTATCCTTCTCTGCTCCCACTGTCAATCAAATTGATAAGCTCTTCGAATTATAAGGCTAAATTTAATGAAAGCATTCCCTACAAAGCCTTTCCTATTTCTCTCCCCCCTTCACCTCAATAGTATTGAGTGTCCATTCCTACTTCTATCCTGGCACCGGCAATTCTATGTTGCACTTAATTGTCCCTTGACTTTTATCCTTGGCTGGGTAGATCCTGGATGGGTGGAACTGTGTCTTGTGTAATTGGAGATCCTTTTCTTAAACCATGATAAGGGCGGGAGGTACGTAATAGATGCTAAACCTATTGCTGAATTTATGACTAAATTCATAAACGAATAAGCAACAGGCATTGTTTTCCCTGAGAAAAGAAAATTTTGAAAATATTAAGCTTTGTTCTTGGTAGACATTTTTCCTACCTACTTTGCTGACAGTCTCCTCCACATATGCCACCCCACTGATCCATCAGAGGTTACTCAATTTGTAAACATGCAACCTCTCTAAATGGACATGTTA